>NW_022145799.1:305982-675329 GCF_002938485.1 Sitophilus oryzae | reverse complement strand
TCAGTATGCTTCCGTTTCCAGTTACGTAATACTGTTTATATGCATCCGTTTTTTATCGTCCGTCGTTGATTTTATAGAATTTTATTGGTTTATTTCAAAATGACAGCTACTACCTCAACACGATTGATGTGACGGAACGACGAACGACGCATGACGGATACATATAAACCCACCTTTGCTAAGTTTAAAAATTGAAATTTGTTTGCAAAAGAAAAGTTTAATTTTCTAAACAATTATCATAACAAAAAGTAATAATAACAACAAAGGGCTTTACACTCTGGATCATAGTACATCCAATATTCGTATGGAGCTACGATATCGCTGTCTCTCCTGTATGTTGAGGTCCAGTTTATCGAATCCGGAATTTTGACGCTTTGCGTATGGTACGGACACTCCAAGTGATATAATATCCACACCTGAAATAATAGAATTAGTTAATGAATAAGGACAGATTGGAATGATATGAACTATTTTTGATACGAGATGGCGTAGCGTTTGCAATAAGTTTGTTCATTATTGTAGAATTCCTCACTCTTCTTTTTCAAAGATAATAACATATTTAGTATAAAATGACAATTTTAGAATGCCTCTCATCCCATGAAATACAAAGCGTCTAGCGATTTGTTTATACATAAATCATGCCTTCATTACCTGTTTCATAGGCCTGTCCACCGGAGGCTGAACAACTCTGTCTTTAAACAGAATTGCGTCTGCATCGGAAGCCCTGCTCCTATCCGCAGTCAAAGTGCATCTACTGATAGGGCATTCGTGAAATGCTGCACTGCCCTTTTTCTGGCCCCAGCCGCTGAATCCGTTGTACAGCAAGATCGTCTTTTCCGGCGAGTCGTACCCTAAAACACAAATAATATGTCAAATACAGCGATCCTTTGCTATTCAGGATGGTCCGAACTGCCATTCCCCAAACTTCGGCAGCATATACTGCTGATACAGGGTGTAAAAGTTTCATTTTTTTCAATTTTTTCTAAATAATTTCTGAAGTAACGTCAATATTTGGATAAAATGTATGTCTGGGAGTTTTTGATTTCCCTGTCTGGGAGTTTTGAGAAGAGATTTGATTTCGATATCAATATGACTCCCTACTTATAGAAATGTAAATGTGTAATCCACATAAAATATTTTACAAAACGCAATACTAAAATAATTGAGTGATTACATTTCATTCTTCCCTTACTTTGGCACGAACATTTGCAATCTACGATTAAAAGCAAAAAGTATAACAAATATGTTTCGTTGTATATTAGGTTGGACTGGATCCAATTTAGAACAACCGGCTACGGAACATTAACAACTGCATGCAAAAATTTATATGCAGTTGTTTTCTCCACGTAAAATACTTTCAGCAATTAGTAAACTAATCGATTAAAACTTGCTTTATACACATTTATATTTTTTTATGTTATTTGATACCATCAACAGAATTATTTATAGAGAGTCTTAAATAAGTGGGCAAATATTTGCATTTAGTATAATTCGACCCAGAAACACGACTATGAGGTTTGTTTCGCAAAAAAAAAATTTTTTCAATTTTAGAATTTCTTAAAAAACTGGTTTGGTTTAATTTTAGTTGAAAAACATAATATCTTGATAATATAGCAATATGGATAGTAAATTAAATTTAAAAAAAAAAAAAAAAAAAAAAAAAATCAGTGGTTCTCAAAACTTAAACTTAAAAATATATATTTTATTTTCAAACTAAAATAACTCTCAGTTTATTTTGGAATTATTTGAAAAACGGTAAAAGAAAAATATGTTTCTTTTATCGATATTTTACCAGCCCACAAAAAAAATATTTGCACTTATTAAATTCACCTAATATAACACTGAATAATGGAGTAATGACTGAGTCTAATAACTATTATTATAATCATATATTAAGGATTGAAAAGGCGCCATGTTAACCATTTTAGAACAGCTGCTTTTTTGTAAATTATATTTGACTATTTCTTGACAAATTTATCTTTTCCTTGGTTCGTTGTGCTCAGGCCTTTCAGGTGTATTTGAATTATTTTCTGCTTGTTTTTATATTAATAGGTTTAATAGAAATTACAGGTGTAAATCTAAAATGATATTATGTCAGGACTTGAATAACGTTAAATACATTTATTAGTATCTCTAGTCCCGAATCAATAAAATATGCGATTCCTCTTTAATTATCTAATACTAGTTTGTACTAAAAAAGAGATAAATGTAATTGAATGTGTGCAGTGTACACACGATTTATTTAGTTTTATTGCTTGAAGATAGCGATGGTATGTATAATAAACGTGATTTTGATTTGCAGTATATATTTATAAAGTAACAACATGTAACAACTTAGATAGGATATATCTTACGAAAACTGAGATATATAATAATAACTGAGACGAAAAATTCTAGTTAACTCTTATATTTTCAGAAATTCCAAGGGTGTGATCAATTATTAAACTGAACCATAGACTTAAAATATGTTTTATTTTAAGTCGATGAACTGACTTCCTTAACACTTGCCCTAAATTAAGCCACCCTGTATCTCTTACCGTTTTTGAGAGATCCCAAATAGCGTTCCTAATATCCAGTCGCACACCCAGAATACAGATCAGGTACTTTCAGGTTGAATAAGATTTTATTTGCTTTTAAAACCTCAATCGCCCATTTTTTTAAATATCTAAAAAAAAAATTTTGGATTTGTTTAAAAACAGTGATGAATTTAGGTCAATAATATTATCTCATCTTCCCTTATCGCCATAGAATAATGTTGAAAACCTAGCTCGGGAAAAGTTTGCCAGTTTATATCTCACTAAAAAGGCCAATTAAATGCTTGAAAATGCGTTTACTAGCACAAACATTAAAACTCCATTTTGTTTGAAGGTTTTTGTTAAATTGCAAAACTCTTTGCGCTAAATTTTCCTCGTTTATGTTCTCTGGAAAGGTTTTCAGGTCATTTATCTTGTTCTTTCAAAGTTTATCGAACTGCAAAAATTAATTTCTTAGTTTTTATTTAATTAAAGGAAACTTTGAGGCACAAAAAAACTGACGTTTAAGGTGATGAATTGTGAATGATGAATAAACATCGATCTAACACGAACCATCAAAATAATTAAATTTGATTGCTTTTTTAATAATATTTGTGCTGTATAAAAAGGGCGATTCTTTAATACTGCGAAATCAGTAGCGGCGCTTGGGTGCTTTGGGGTGCACAACCTTAAACACGCTCTACAATAGTGCAGAGAATTCTTCGAAGCAGGCCAAGGTCGCGTTTCGACACCCAACTTTGTCGCGTTTCGGTTTATTTCTAGTTGTCTTGACCTACTTCGGTTTGCTTCGACTTACTTTCGATTCTTAAAAGCGCCGGAAAACTACTCTGTTAGGCAAGGCATGGGTTTTTTGTGGCGTTTCCTGTTACCTCGTTCAATTTTGTTTCGTTTGAGCTATCCACAAATTAATATTTGAACACGCGTATATAACATGTAGAGTAGATATTTAAGAACAAAAACTTTTCACTCAATCTGCAGGAATCTAATTGCAATATGTTTATCAAACAATTTTATTAGAATTAATTAGTATATAAAATTATTGTATATGTTATGTTTGTTAATTGGTTAATATAAAGTAGATTACAAACAGTTATTAAAAATATAAATACTTATGAAAAAGTGTTTATGGTATTTTGTGCTTATTTGTGACATTTAAAAAATGTTGTATTGTACTTTTTGCCTCGCTTATAACATTAAAGATATAGCCTCGTCATAAGAATTCTCATTTTTATACTAATAAAACAATATACTATTATCCCTACATATAACAGTATGAAATAAAATTGTACGTCAATAAAATTTGGCCTCAATTAACTTTTACAGTATTTGTTTTGAAATTCTTAATAAATATCTCACTCATACTGTAAAACTTAATTTACCGGACTTGTAATTACATATTACGATATATACCGGGTGCGTCTTAAAAGTGGCTCATCCCTATAACTTTTTTTATTTTTTTGATAAAAAACGAGATTTGGTATGTTAATATATGACAAAGAAGTAGAAGAATCCCGGACGCATGGAAAAACGCATAAGTTGTGCTATTATACAAAAAAGGAGATTTTACAAATATAGAGAATTATAGACCAATAAGCCTTCTCTCGCATCTATACAAGCTCTTCACTAGGATTATCAACAACCGACTGTCTACGAAACTAGATTCCTATCAGCCATTAGAACAGGCAGGCTTTCGAAAAGGTTTTAGTACCATCGATCATCTACAAACAATTAAAGCAGTCATTGAAAAAACAGCAAATTACCGTATACCGCTAATTTTGGCCTTTGTAGACTACCAAAAAGCCTCTGACAGCATCGAAACCTGGTCATTTCTAGCTGCAATGGAGGACGCGAGAATTGATTCAAGGTATTATACCATTATTAAAAATATCTATGATAGTGCAACCTTCCAATTAAATTAGATGATGACCTCAAAACAGAAAAAATACCACTCGGCAGGGGCGTGAGACAAGGAGATACCATCTCTCTTAAGTTATTTACACTGGCACTGGAAAATGCCTTCAAGAAATTAGAATGGGAAAATAGAGGTCTAAACATGGGGGTACACCTTAGCCATCTGAGGTTCGCAGACGATATTGTCTTGCTGAGCACCGACATTCAAGAACTAAATACCATGCTAAATGAACTAAATGACCAATCCCAGAAAATTGGTGCCAAAATGAACTTGAAAGACCAAGATAATGAGCAGCAATATCCATAACATTACCGTTGACAACGTTATTATTGAAAACGTAGATTCATTATATATATTTGGGTCATAAAATCAAGTTGGGCAAGGAAAACCAAAATATGGAGATCAAACGCAGGATCCAGTAGCATTTGGAAATATGAGCAATATTTTCAAGGATAAAAGGTGCCCATGAACCTAAAGAAAAGGGCTTACGACAGCTGCATTCTACATGTGCTTACGTATGGCTTGGATACTATGGCAATTACCCGAAAAACAGCTGAACAACTGCGAGTTGCACAAAGAGTTATGGAAAGAATCATGTTGGGAGTCACCATTAGAGAAAATTACGGAATACCCACATACGTCAAAAACAAAATTAATAGATGTCGTTAAGAGTGGCAAGTCTGAAGTGGCAATGGATAGGACATGTGGCAAGAGAGGGTCCAGACCGATGGCCCCAAAAAGTAATCCTATGGAGACCTAGGGGAACAACAAAAAGTGTGGGCCGACCAAAGAGATGGGTCGATGACATCAGGGCAGTGGCGGGAAGTCAATGGATAAGATTGGCTAGAGATCGAAGCATGGAAAAACCTAGAAGAGGCCAAAAAATTCAAGAGGATGCCATTTAAAATCAAAATTTTAGTCATTTTCGGTGAAACAGGAAGGAACCGAAAACAATTAGATACAATCAATCTAATTTATGTCATATACTAACATACCAAATCACGTTTTTTATCTGAACAAATAAAAGTTATAGGTGGAAGCCACTTTAAGTTAGCACCCGGTATATACTTATAACGGATCTTATCTTAAAATACAAACTCGTATGTAATACTATTAAAAGGTTGAACGGTTTGTCATTAGTTATCAGTGTGAATATGCTTACCTTGATAGTCATCTGGCATGTACATCAACTGATCATAAATCCTATCTCCATCGGCTTGATCAGGAAACAGTCTTGGAGGTCCTTTACTTTTCGTAGGGTAAATCGTACCATCAGGCAGGAACCACGGCCTTTCTGGAGGTTTCACTGTTTTTTCCGGCTCCTCGAATATGTTGTTATCGAGAAATTCCTTAAAATAAACAAAAACAAAAATGTAAATTAAACAATAATAGCACAGACACTCTATATAGAACCTACCTCTTGTTCTTCTGGTCTCTGGGTTTGAGCTCCGAGTTCATTTTTAAACACTTGAACCAACGGTTGTGCGGATTTGTTGACCAGATGAGACAAGTTGTACTTGGTACCCACCAAGACCGTCACTCCGATAACCACGAGGAAAGCTAGGACGAACTTGCGGGCTGAGAGTCGTGGAGGCATTTTAGGAATACTCCATTACCTGGATGGAAATATTGATTGAAAAATAATGGAAAAAACTTTTCACTTAATACAGTAGTAACTAAATTTTATTGATAATTATTCTAAATCCTTTTTCTTACAGAATCATTCTGATGAACAAGTTAAATACAGGGTACGGCAATAGTGCGTCGGGCATGTGTAGCTCCTAGAATAAAAAACTTGGGAATTTTGTTTAAGGGCAAACCTGTATGTACTAGGATGTATTTCAGGAAAATATTATATGGTGCCTCAAGAAAGTATGAGTGGATCGGGATGCATTTTGTTAAAAGGAACACCCTGTATATTATTACATTTTTTTTTTTTTTTTTTTTTATGTTTATAATATTATTTGATATTTTCAGAGGTTAATAAATAAATAAAATATAAATTTTCCAGCCTTTCTTAAAAATTAGTAAAAATACAGAACTGTCTTGAAATCAAAAGTATATTAGGTATTTATTTTAGATGGTCTATACTTACTTATTATAAATAGTCAACAAATCATACAAGATAAATACACACGCCTAATTTTCTAAAATATCAAATAATTTTTTTTTGTTTTTTTAAATGGAATACTGTATATTATTTTTCAATAAATTTTTTTTTTTTTTTTTTTTTTTTTTTTTTTTAAAAAAGGTATTTCAAAATTTTGGTTTTGCAGATATTCGCGATTTTATATTTCTATCTCTCTACAGTAAAATTTTGTAAAGCTACACATTGATTTTTCTAAAGTATTTACCGTTGAGAGTGCCATCTCAAATAATACTGCGTATATCTGCCGAAACCATTAAAAAAATTTTCCATTATTTCCATTAAAAAAAAAACAAAGAAAATTATTTTGCCTGGATTTAGAAAATTTGACGTAAATTTTGGACACCCTTTATTTATTAATATCTCTGAAACTATCGAAATGTATTTACTCTTAGCTTATTATATCTTAGGATTCTGTAAAATGATCTGAAAGAAAGTCAAAAATGCAATAATATACAGGGTGTTCATTAAAAATTCCGATCACTCTACCCTGAGCCACCTAGGATTAAATATTTTCGACATACAATCTGGTACGCTCACTGGAGACTACGCCAAACAAAAGTTCTAAGTTTTTATTCTAATTTTTTTTTATTTTTTTTTGAATACCCTGTATAATGTCTAGTATGTCACTGATTTACAGTGGACATCAATTATTACAAACAAGCTATGCGTCTATGCACGACGTTAGCTGTCAATTGGGAAAGATGGCATAGTTCCAAACCTAATTTTTTTAATAATAAATTTTCCGTATAATTTTTTCCGTTAATTTTTCCGATATTTTAATAATTAATCAGCTATTCGGGGCGGAGATAAAAATCGGTCCAGACATTCTTGAGTAGTTCTAAACGGAGTAACTTGACTTTGTTTTATTTATTTGGTATAATATACTACACTAAGTATGTAAGTATGTAATGTATAATATACACATATTATATTTTGGAACCACACCATTGTAATAGTTTATTAAAACTAACACATTTAATAAACATCACATCAAATTTAGCATAATTATAATTTCCGCAATTTTAATCTTAGCAACATATATATCTAACTATATTATACAAGCTCTTATTTTGGGATTATTCGAGAGATTATTTAATTTTTTAGTTAATATAACTATGAAACACTAATGTACAGGGTGAGGTCAAATTCGGTAACTTTTAAATGGAAACACCGTTTTCTATAGAAATGATAAACTAATATCGGTGTCTGGGCTCAATTTTCATCAAAAACATGATGGTGAAAACCACTCATCAATATCTGTTACCGTTTCGGCGTTACAGGGTGTTTTCAAAATGTGCATTTTTAGCAAATCGCTGCTTTTGCTCTGGAAAACTGTATTTCCATGAAAACGTTTCCAAAGCACACCTTTTACGTAGAATTTAATGGTTTAAGTATCATTTTTTTAAAATTAATAATTTATGAGTTATCAATGAAAATTGATTTTTTATTTGGGACACCTCTATATTTTTAATTAACGAAGTATAATTACCTTTCCCAAAATATAGCACTTCATATTTTGTAATAATTCATGAAATACAGAACTTTTAAAGTTCGCCACTTTTAACTTTTAACTAGTAGGCTGGACCCCTTATTGGCAAGCCCCTAATGGAACTCAACATATTTTTCCAGCAGACGACGCACCGCCTCTGAACGCTGAAGTTAGCAAATTTTTGCAGCCAATTTCAAGAATAATTGGATGGCTAATCAAGATCCCAGCCGTTGGCCGTCCAGGCAGCCTGACTTAGTTCCCATGGATCTAATCCTGGATATATTTGCGGAAGAATAAGGTTCCTTATTCGTCCGTATAATCTAGACAAAATTAAAAATACTTAGCAGTTATAAGAGGGTATCTTTCACACCCACTGAGTTAATGAATTTCGCGGGAAATGTTCAAAAACTGCCCCGTCTGTCCATAACAGAAGACGGTCGATATGTCGAACACCTGTAGCAAAATCTCATGCCTTGGTTTGCTATTTATTTTTATTGTTATTAGATTTAGTTTAAATGTGTTGATGTTGGTTAAATATATTTTAAATTGTTATAAAATTCTGCATCTCTCATAGCAAATATTATTTTCCTTTTAATTGATGTTCACAGCTAGAATTTTTTTGCATTACAGCCGGTGTCGTTCAAAGCCTACTTATTTAAAGCCGGCGAATTTTTATATACCCTATATCTCGAAGAGGAATCGAGCAAAATATCAAGTGTGTTATATTTTTGGAAAGGTAATTTTAAATTATTTTCAATAAATTACAAATATACAGGGTGTCCCATATAAAAAATGAAATTTTCTGTTGATAATTCTTAAATTATTAATTTTAAAAAAATTGTACTTAAACTACGTTATTCTACGTAAAAAGGTGCTTTGGAAATGTTTTCATAAAAATACAAAATTTTCCATAGCAAAAAAGTTACAGCGATTTGTTAAAAAAATATCGATGTGCGACTTTCACCATCATGTTTTTGATAAAAATTGAGCTCCAGACACCGATATTAGTTTTCGTCGATCTCCTATAGAAAAGGGTGTTTCCCTTTAAAAGCATCCAATTTGACCCACCCTGTACAACAAACTTAATTTAAATTGCACTAATACCTTAACAAGACTTTGTATCACACCACTATATTATATAGAATTATTGGAGTAAACTATTCTGTGGATATTTGTAATTTTTTTTTTTAAATTTCTGTTTAATGTCTATACACTAATTAAAATAACCGTCATAGACACTGTTACGCTCATTTTAATAACTAATATTGCATTAAATAAAAATTACAGTTGGATTAATCAATCAATACTAAGTGAGTTTTTGCCATATTGTAGTTTTTCAAATTCATGACCAAGGATAACACTAAAAATTTGATTTTTTTGCGAAAATTTCCAAAAATTATTTTGAAAAAACTTACCATATTTGTGATCAGAATGTGTTGAGACAACTTGGCGGAATTATGAAAGGATTGTTGCTGATAAGGTCTGATTAATTTGTTATCTTTTATCTTACGCACTGATAAAACAAAGCAATAGCCACACTATATTATACCATTGGCAATAAAGATTTTATTTTTTATATAATAAAAAATTTAAAATTTTATATGTCCCGGTACTAGTGCTTCGAGTAACGGTATAGTAACAACAAATAAATATATTTTTTTCGCAATTATTAAAATAACCTTCCCGCGATTGGGCTTACATATAAAGTAGCATATTTCGCCAACAATAATTTAAATTGTCATTACTCGCTTGCGTATTTTGCGATTATCAGAATAGGTGTAAAATGGTATGATAAAATGCCTGTCCTTTTTTAAAAAATACCTACATGTATAACGATGGTAATACGAATAATGTTGGAACTGATTTATTTTTATTTTGTTGCATTCTAACTTATTCAACAATTTATCCTTTTTTTAATTTTTAGTTAATATTTCGCACTCTAGATTGAAAGTTAAAATACTAAGCGAAAATATCAAAAGTTGACATGATTGAGGATAGAGTGCCACGACAATATAGGGACAATTTGACTCGAAATACTCGAAATATCAAGTATGTGGTACCAAAATATTCGTAAAAAATACTTTTTGAGCCACAGTGCAATGAGCCACCCTTGTACCATTTGAAAAAGAATAGTTAAGATTAAAAATACGATTTGGGCATCTTTTACCGGCCAAGAAAAAACACGAAAAGGATTAGACGATCAAATCTAGTTTTTCAAGGCTTCTTTATTCAAAATTAATGAATTTAACCCAACCACGGCACTCTAGATTGAAATGTAAAATACTTTTTTCTTGTTTTTTATAATAAAAGTTGACACATGATATGTCCCGATTTAATTAATCCCGATTTATGTCAGATACTAATACACCAAATCTTGTTTTCTTATCCTCTAAAAAAATAAACACCGAGTGCATCTCAAAAATAGCACACACCTATAACTTTTTTATTTTTTCGCATAAAAAACGAGATTTGGTATGTTAGTATATGACATAAATTAGGATTAATTGACGTATTCAATAGTTTTTGGTCACTTCCTGTTTGACGGGAAATGACCACAACTTAAAGATTAACTTAAAGAACTTAACTTTTGATTTTTACATGGCACACTCGGTGTATTTCTACTTTATTCGGTAGAAAGTAACACCCTGAGTAGAATGACATATCATATGTCAACTTTTGACACTTTCGCATATGGTTTATTTGAAATCGTAACATGTGGTTCATAACGACAATTTGACTCGAAATACCAAATGTGTGGTACCAAATTATTCGTAAAAAATGCTTTTTCCAAATATTAATGAGCTAACCTTTTCCTATTTGAAAAAATTGAGATATGATTAAAAATAAGATTTGGGCATCTTTTAACCGGCCAGGAAAAGACACGAAAAATATTAGGCGATCAAATATATTTTTCAAAGGCTCGTTGATTAAAAATTACATTACTGTTTTTAACACATCCATGGCACTCTATATTCAAATTCAAAATACGATTTTTTTTAAAGCCAAAATGTCAAAAGTTGACTTATGATATGTCATTCTATTAAGAGTGTCGTTTTCTGTCGAACAAAGTAGAAAAATACCCGTCGAGGGTGTCATTTAAAAATCAAACGTTGTTGTCATTTCCGGCGAATTAGGAAGTGACCAAAAACAATTGAATACGCCAATTAATGTCATATACTAACAAACCAAATCGTTTTTTTATGAAAAAATAAAAAAGTTATAGGGGGTGAGCCACTTACGAGACGCACAAGGTATATATTATAAAAATACAATTTTGTAGTAAAATTTAAGGTTCTTTTGTACAAAAACTTATCGAAAACCGCAGGTAAAACTTTCAGTTCATACACTAGTTATTATTAGTAATATTTAATCCCTCCTTTTAACTGACATAAAAGAAGTTCTAAACACTTATTTCAAAGACCACCGTGACGCTGTTTTTTTTCGACCGTATACTATTTATAAAATAAAATATTGTTCTGTGTAAATTTGTATATACTTTACTTACTTTATTATAACGAATCTATAACTTATAAATAATGTGGACCAAGCATAACTGTATTTTTTTTATTATTAAAACACTTAAATTTACTAATAACCACTAAGCACAGAAACTGACAAAATAAACTATAAAGATAGCAGTGCAAATGTTATTTCTCTCCTGCCATGTAGTGCAAATACAGTTATCTAATACAAACACGACTTTTTAGTAATATATATTCTGTCAAGATATGTTTTTTTTTGTAACATTTCGTTGGCATTACTCAAACATTATTAGAAAAATGGGAATTTATTTTTAATAAAGACCAAGCTTAAAATTTTGTGCAAACGAAAAAAAAATTGAAAATAATAAAGGATTTTCATATAAAACGCCTACTTTTTTGAAGTTTTGTCCCTTTTTAATATTGGACGATCTCATTAATATTCCCTTTTTTCAAACGTCACAAAAGTATTAATTTTAGCGACGTGATTGACAATATAAAAAAGTCATTTTAACGCCTAGGCATAAAAGTAAATCATTTTTACGCCTAAGCAGAAAAGTACGAAAATATATTATTAAACTGACATGAAGTGTCAAATTCAACGAGCGTAACCATAATTTCTCGATATATTCCCTTTAAAATTACATACAAGGTATTACCACAGATTATACAGATTATAAACTTTGTTTTTTCTTTATTGTTTTTCGTGGTTCCAATTTTCGGAATCGGGCACTAGTTAGGTTACTAGTTTGCGCACATAGCACGCCCACTTATGGCCTCTAAACTGTGCAGTGCCTGAGGGAGTGCAGAATCATTTAGCTGTATCGGCGTATCGATTTGAATAGATTTCCAGTACTTCTATTGGCTGAAATTTTTGACAGATGAATTTGACAGATAAAATTTCTGACAGATGAATGTTTCAGCCAATAGAATTACTGGAAATCTATTCAAGGTTACTACGCCGTTACGCCGATACGCCGTTTTTATGGATAAAATTGCTGCACGCCTGACCGGCACAGTTATTAGAGAGATATCGGAAAACCGAATAGCGTCATGCAGTATTTACGCGTACCTTATCATGGTTACGATATGCGCGAGTCAATTTTTAACACAACACCCGCTAATAACGTTACCGCCTGACGTAATTTGCGGATCAATTACACCAAGCGCTATTTCTAGGTCTGTTCTCAGAAGAATCCCTGACTAGTCAGCGCGTTTCTTATTGGTTGAAATGCGTAGAAACCTGACAAACAAGGTTTCTACTCATTTAAACTAATAAAAAATGTGCTGACTAGTCAGAGATTCTTCTGAGAACAGACCTTCTAAATAACGTTTAAAAATTGTTTAAATGGGGATGTGCGGGTATTTGACAACCGGGGCCGGCAGGCGTGCATCTTTTATTTTAGGTTATGTTTGAATTGTTTTGAATTATTACTTTAGTTTTATTAGATAATTTGATATTTAAGTAGCTGGGATTAGTTTTAATTAAATAAATATGGCCCAAAATATGGATTCCACCTCTTCCAATATTAAAGAACCTATAAAGAGGCTTAGGTTTACAGCAGATGACGACTTAGCCCTTCTAAGAGAATTTGTTGCTTGTTGCCCTAAACCCACTGGCAGACGTTGAACAATAAAGCACTGGAAATAAGCACTTTAGCCCTAGTTTTAAAATACCTAGTAAACAAAACAATTTCAAAGTTTTAAATTCAAAGTTGGGTTAAGTTTAAATAGCGGACGCGACGCGAACAGAATTCTTTCCGATCCGATAACTATAAATGAAGAGAGTTAATACCACCTCACGTAACGGAAATAACACCTTAAATGGCTTTATTAACGTCCATGCACGCTATTCGGTTTGGCGATATCTCTCTATTATGCTGTTTATTTTTATTTCGCGAGTTTATTTTTGCGCACAGGAAATTTTACTCGTTTGCACATCGTCATAAAAAACAATTTTTGTACCACGAATTAGGGATAAGATTTTTATCTGTATACATATACCTAATCTGTGGTATTACTTTTAAATCTTTTTATATTATTTTGAACGTTTGAAATTGCTTAAAAAATTATTTGTATCGTTTGAAAAAAAAAACAGTTTTTATAGATCATACTCTAATGTTGATATTTTCTTTCTGTCTTGTAATTCAAATACCGTATGATCGAGAAAAAACGGCGTCAGCGATGGCTATGAAATTGAGATCGCTGTCATTTTATATGTAAATTTATATGGGAAATGTCATCGATCGTCATTTCCCATCAGCCAACTGGACGCCGTTTTTTTTTCGATCATACGGTACTTTGGTCTACTGCAAGCACAAAACAGTACCAATTCAAATGTTACGCCGGGTCCTTATCAAGCAGACAAAACAACGACAAGACAGAAACATTAATGTTTTACGACAAAATTGCGACAAATCCAATACATTTCTGCGACATTTTTGTCTCATTTTTGTTTTGTTTCAAAATTCGGAGACTTTTCAATGTCCCGTCTCGAGTCGGTAAAGATCAAAGTGTCTATGTTTTGTTCGTATATTTTACGACAAGTTGTCGGCGCAGTGTGGATGGCGTGTGCTGCCAACTGTAGGATACCACAGAAATCACATCAATCACACATCACAAATCACATCATGGTCAATAAAATTCATTCGCAATAACTAAACTTTAGACTTTGTTGTACTTGTATCCTTGCGGTGTCGACAATTTGTCTCAAGTTTCTCAGAATTCCCCATTTTTTGTCGCAAGTTTGTCTTGTCTTTGTCTCAAAAACGTGTTTAATCTTTGTTGCCTTGGTTAAAACCGGCATTATATTTTCTGTCACATATTACAAATACATCAGTTATCTAAATGCAAACCAATGACTAAAGAATCCAAGGACAAATAACACCCGAGAGCAAATTGTGACGATGACACCAAACAGTGCCGTGGTACATATTTTTCTTAACCTAGCTGTTTGAAGCAATATTTATATTTTTTGATAATTGTTTTGACTACGCCTATGGTGTGTCATCCTAATTAATTACGAAAAAAACGTATTAAAATGTTAACAAAATTGTTAATTGAAATTGAAGAATAATTATCGAATTCAATAAGAAAACGCTAAAAAGTTGGAGTGGACTGTTCATTTACCTATGAAACGTAACTCCTGGCTCTTTCTCATCGCTGCTGCTTTTACACTTGAAAGGTGAACAACTAACCACCATTGTAATAAAGTTTATACAAAGTTTACTACACACAAACTATTAAAAATCGCTAAAATTGTCGCTGGTGACCAAATGATGACTCATTGTTTGCCACCAAAAGAAAGGTCTCTAAATTCTGCTGCAGCCCGTATAGGGGCGTTACATGTCCTTCTATTCTTTAGTCATTGATCCAAACACTACTTTTTAATAACACATGTCAGGAGATTTTTTCGTGATATTTCGTTGACATTTGACATTATACTAAAAAAGCACAGTCATTTCAAACCATAATAGAAAAGCTGGAATTCTTTTTTATTGGAAATGGTCTTCTGGCAAGTTTTAAAAGGAGAGATGAATAAAAAAGGAAATTATAATGGATTTCTCTATAGAATCGCGTGATTTTCTGGAAACTTTTATCCCTTTTTAATAGACGACTATCTCTTTTTATTACAGACGCTTGCATAAAAGCGCCAGATTAATGATTTTAATTAAAAAGGTACTAGAGGAGAGAAAAGAGATATACTTTAGAAACTTTGGTAATGTTTAAGAAAGACTAAAAAACTTTTTAGCATAGATTTTTTATAACCAGTACAAAGTTTGTGTAATTTATTAAATTCTACGACATTTAAGCATTTTTTAATTTTCTTCAGTTTTTTTGTTTTATTTTATAAAATATTTTTAAAATATTAGGGAGTCAAATAATGTACCGACTTTAGAATTTTCTGTGGTGCACAATACAGGTTGAGTCTTAAATTAGTGCAAATATTTTCTGGGCTGGTAGATCTCGATAAAAGAAACATATTTTCTCTTTACCGTTTTTCAAATAAATCTAAAATAATGGAGATATTTTACTTTGAAAATTTCTAAAAAAATGATTTTTTGCTAAAATTTTGAGAATCACTAGAACTTTTCTGGATTTCCTTTCTTGTAAATTCAATCTACTACCTATGTCGCCATATTATCACCAAATTATATTATTTAACTAAAAATTAAAAAAAATTCAAAATTTTTTTTAAAAATTCCGAATTTTCAATTTTTTTAAAAATTCCGAATTTTCAAATTTTTTTTAAAAAAATTCCAAATTTCGAAAAAAAAAAATTTTCGCGAAAAAAAAATAATAATCGTATTTCTGGGGTCGAAATATACTACCCCTTAAAATATTTGCACTTATTTAAGACTCACCCTGTATATCGGATGCGTCTCAGAAGTGGCTCACCCCCTGTAACTTTTTTATTTTTTCAGATAAAACAACGAGATTTGGTATGTTAGTATATAACATAGATAAATGAAACAAGTTTAGATTGGAAAGTGCCCATAAGGACAATGTAAACACTATTTGGCGCTATTCTTGCAACGGTCACGACCCAAAACTTTTGAAAATTTCGGAGCGGTTCGGCTTTTTCCGGAATTATATCGCCAAATATTGTTTATTCAAATTTATTATTATTTTCGTTTAATTTTATAAATAAAGGACAGTGTGTTGCATACAAGAAACTTTATTTTATATAAGGACGCATGTATGAAATACCTATGAAACATTGGAAACCGACGTTATGCCACGATCCACGATGATTTTTGCAGTTCACAGTTCACAGCACAGCTTTTTAAGTTTTTAATGCCACTTTTTCACAATTATCACCGGTTGGAGTAAATAAAACTTGAATTAAACTTACAAGATAGCAATAATTACTTTGAAAATGGACGCCATAAACACTTTTCGGAATTTCTTTAATGAGAGCGGTTTAGATTTTGAAAGATTATTATGATTTTTGAAGATTCTGACTTTGACAAGAGAAAATTATTTCTGTTTTTGTTTGCCGTTGTTCTTAGCGACTGCTATAGCAGCGCCAGATCGCGTATAACGGCCGCGACCCAAAATAATTTCGCGACCTAAAATTTGTACGGGCTTTCCAATCTAAACTTGTTGCATTTATCTATGGTATATGACATAAATTGGGATGGATTGACGTATTCAATTGTTTTCGGTTATTTCCGGTTTCACCGGTTTTAAATGGCACCCTCGGTATTTTTTTACTTTATTTAATAGAAAATGACAATATGAATTGAATGACATATCATATATCAACGTTTGACATTTTCGCATATGGTTTATTTGAAACCGTAACATGCGGTTCATAACGACAATTTGACTCGAAATACCAAGTGTGTGGTATCAAATTGTTCGTAAAAAAATGCTTTCTCCAAATATGCTATGAGCCACCCTTGTTCCATTTGGAAAAAAAATGAGATATGATTAAAAATACAATTTGGGCATCTTTTAACCGACTAGGACAAGACACGAAAAACTTCAGATTATCAAATCTATTTTTCCAAGGCTCCTTGATTAAAAATTAGTGTTTTTAACACAGCCATGGTACTTTAGATTGAAATTTAAATACGATTTTCTTTTAAGCGGAAATGTCAAAATTTGGTATATGATATGTCATTCTATTCAGTGTCATTTTCTATCGCATAAAGTAGAAATATGCCGAGGTTGACATTTAAAAATCAAAAGTTGTAGTCGTTTCCGGTGAAACAGGAAGTGACCAAAAACAATTGAATACGTCAATCAATCCCAATTTATGTGATATACTGACATACCAAATCTCGTTGTTTTATCTGAAAAAATAAAAAAGTTATAGGGTTGAGCCACTTTTAAGACGCACCCTGTATTCGGTAGGTTTTTAAACATAGTATATGTATTGTATTTTTCTTTGTTTCTCCTGTTAAATCTTATAAAAAAATATAGTAAAGATTTAAGGATTTTGTGGTTTTAAAGAGCTTTAAAAGTTTACTACGGATTTTATACTCATATTTACAGTACCTACGTGTTGCCATTCTAGGGTTTCCTCAAGCGTTACACAGTAGTTACGCAATTCATATAACACTATATGCTACACGTGTTAAAAAGGATTTATTTTATTATTTTAGGCAAGCTACAGGGACATTTTTAAACTATATTTTGTATTGACAGCCTGGCTCAAGGAGAAAATTGATAACCGTCACAGTTCTCTGTCATTTTAATTCACAGGTAAATTGCATTTTCTGTCATTTTCCGGATATTGTCTGTCGAAATCTTGTCTAACTCGTTGGAAAGACTCATCATTCATCATCATTATTATTATATCTCAACAATCTCATTGAGTTTATCATTCAAGTATTTAAAAAAATGCAAATAAAAATATTCTCTTGGATGAACTAAAATCAAAATATGCATCTCAATTTCATTTTGTATATGTTTACCTGGCAACTGTAATGTTATTGTCAACAATATAAGAAAATAGAGAAAAACATTTTTATGTGAGTGTCGTATCTGTTTAAACATCCTTTATAGAGAATACTCAGTTAATTATTCTACCTAAAAACATAATTTGATTTGTGAACCTTTTTAGAAAAAGTAATAATAGCATATTTTTATTAGGAGTACCAATAAAAAGGTTGATTCTCATCAAACTATCTCTCTCAACTATCAAAGCCAAACAAAAAAAATATGTATATGACCCTACTGTGTTTAAAAATTATTCATAGATTTAATATATTTGTTTAACATTATCAAAAAATTTCAAAATATTTTTCAAAAATTACCGTACTCGAAAGAGAAAATACAGGATATTCTTTTTAAAACAAGGTTTACTTTTCCTCGTGTAAAAAATGAATTAATTATTTTTTATGTAATAAAAATGCAATATTATTAAAAATATTTCTGATATATAAAGGGGCAAACAAGAATTAAAAAATACGAAAATAGAATATATTTTTTCAAACAGCTTTTAATATTCGACTTTTGTGCTCTACATATATTTTTTAGAATTAATACTTTTTACTATAAAAAATATATTAACAAACCGTTTAAAATATTTCTAAAATACAATAAAATTGAAACAAAGACATATAAAGGCTTTATAAAAAAATGTGTGTTAACAGGCATTTACTTGACGTATTGATAAAACATCTATTATACCCCAAAATCCTATATTTTTTATTTAATTACCCAAAAGGATAACATATGTATACTTAAATTACATTCACTGACTAACATCATAAATATGTATTTAAAAAAGTGTATATTATTGTTTCTTATTTATCTTTTTTAATTGTTTCACCCGGCATATTTTTGAAAACCATTCAAACTCAAATAAAAAACTACATATTCTTTAAAAAAAACACCCAACACAAAAATGCCAACCTCTACATTTGAATTAAAAGAGTTTTTCTGTAATAAGTTTGACAGACAGCGCCCGATGTAAATAAATAAAATAAAATTAAGGGTGACTCACCGATTGGAAAGGGTGAATAGTGAAGGCATGGTCACTACTGGCAGCCATAACAGGGGCAGTTTCTCGAAGCGCTGCCCGGAAAATCTATAGATGGAAACTGCGCAGGCGCGTAGCTGGGAAATTCACCCTCATCGATCGGAGGGATGATGTCGATAGGACAGAACAAAGAAACCTGTAAAGAAAATAACCGGGAAAATATTTATATAAATAATTAATAATCATAACCTGGTATTAATTTTATTTCTTGTTTTACATTTTATTTTTACAGAATTGATGTGATATTTTTATAAAAAATAGTTAAGTAAATTTAATTATATATATTTTTTTAAATTTTCTCTAAAATACTATGGAAATTCGGAGAAGACTAAACGGGATTAACCATTTTAGAACAAGCAAAAATTTGTATGAATAATGCATTTTTCTCAAAATGCCAGTAATAAAAAAGTTTTTCCTCTGGTAACCACAATACTGTAGTAAAATTTTCGTTGTTACATAACAATATTAAAATTTTATTAGTTATTGATAATAACAAATAAAAACCTTACTATAAAAAAATATAAGGAATAACTAAGAAAGTATAACAAAAAATAACAGAAAAAAATATATTTAGAGCTTTAAAAAAATTAGTGTTAACTTTTGCAAAAATATATTTAAATTTACTCTTAAACAACATTTTAAAATAAAATTATTTGAATTAAGTATTGAATATTAAATTATTATTAATACTATATTAAATTTAACTTACCTGGATACTGTCTTAGACTCTAACTTTTTCAGCAGAAACAACCTGTCTAGCATTCAACGACCTGCAACAGTGATTAGACTAAAAAAGGCGCACTAATTTGTAGCGTTATGTCAATATTGAACTGTAAACAATATAGGAAATTTTGAAAAACATGACAATTCGTAGTGTACACAAAATACCGAACCAGCGGTTACGGTGAACCTGTTACATTATTTTTTAGAGCATTATTCAATAAAAAACGCGCCAAAAAAATTCTGATTTTCTTCAAATTAAGAAAAATCTTTAAAATTAAGACTGACTTTTTGGACTACACCAAGACATTTGAAACTTTGTTTAGAACTTGAAAATCCGTAAAATTTCATTACAACTGCTATTTACGTTATATAGTGATTTATTTGCATGGTTTTAGTTTAGATGAACGATTTAAAGCCTCGTCTACACATAGGTTTTACCTGTCAGTCTTACCCGTTCAGTCAAAACGTATCAAGTAAAATATTGTGTGTAGACGAAGAAACGGAGTTAAGATGGAAGACCGTCTAGAGAACTAATTGAATGATTCATTTATAATATAAGCAACTTTTAAAAGTCTAATAGAGTTTCAACGTAATTTTACAAAATTGTTTAGTGATATAAGAGAGGTATTTTTAAACGATCTGTCCCGCTGCTCGATCTATCATTCCAATTCCGCCGATCTGGTCTGCGAGGGGACAGACCTTCCATTGTCCACTAACGTAAATATCAAACCTCTCGTTTTCTGAACGGAATTGATCTGTGAAGGGACAAATCGGTTAGTTAGTTACAAATTCTCTCAAATTTTGAGGGGATTGAACCGCGGGTTAGTTATTTTATACTCGTATAAAATCTCGGCAGATTTTCGGAAAAATATCAAGAATGGAGAAGGAAAAAAAGTAGCATTATTGGGTTTGTGTATGCTGGAAATTGTGCAAAAAAAATGAATAAAAGATAAGTCGATCTAAATGGATAACAAAATGGGTCCAAGAAAGACAAAAATATGGGCAAATGTTCTTACTTCGTGAACTTTACAGAAAAAATGAGAAATTTTAAAAATTATCTGCGAATAAGTACTTAAAATTCTTGTTAAAGTTTACAAGCTCTTGATAAGCTTACATCTTTACGTTTTTGTTTAAGTAACTTTTATCTCTTAGAAAAACGTGAGGACTTTCAAGTTGTAGCTACAATCGGATAGGTAGTATATAAAAATTAACAACTACAACTAAATGAATAACTTATTTTGGGCGTTTTTATTTTTAACAGTATGTTTAGGCAACTAGATATACAATGATAAAATACAGATGGTGATTTACTAATCTACACAAATACGTTTAAAATAAAATATACGACGGCCTCCCCATAAGGGCAATGAGAGGATTTACGTCCCAGTATTGAAGGACAGAAAATCGAGTCTGAATGGTTCAGGACATCAGTTCATCCTTGTTTAGTCAAACCTCCTACAGCACAAGGATAGACTTATGTAGAAAATGTATTGAAATTCTATAGCTATCCTTCAATATCGGGACAGGAATTTAAACCCTCCGTATATTTTATTTAAACGTATTTGAGTCTACATATCTACATAAAATATATAAAATGCTAATGTTTATCTGTGTCGTCTCTACTGAAGTAACGACTTGCTCTAGAAAGTTGTTTTTTTTTTACTAAAAGATAGCTAAATGGCTCTTCTAAAAACTGTCGTCGCCGGATTTTTTGTTTTTTATTTAATCAGAGAATTAGGAAAAAATTAAAAGTATTTTTTTTCCTGATATCGTGGTTTTTTTTCCTGATATCGTTGGGAAATTTTACTAGCCCAGTTTCATAAAAGTTCTTTTTTAAAAATTAGCGAATTTTACATGATTGTGGTTGATTAAAGTTATCTCAAGTCATGTCAATATTTTTACAAAATAATGCTGCCTCATTAAATTTTATAATTTAAAGAAAGCTGTGCCTACACTCAAAAATAAAAAGAATTATTCTTACTTAAAAGCTTCGGGTTTTTTCAAAAAAGTTATATTATCCTATTCCAGCTTTTTAGTTGATTTTTTTATATAAAATCTGTCACTGTCAACTATACAAGCTTTAATGTCTATATTCTGAGCTTTTAATTTTTTGCGAATTTTAAGAAATAAAAATACCAAAATGCTTCAAACAATTTTATTATCACGGTTCTTCCTGAAACATTTATATATTTGTGTAAATATGATATATTTACTATAATATAAACATATTTATATAATAAATAAAAATAACAAATATTAAAGTAAATAAATGTTTTATTAAAAACTTTGAATATATTAACAAAAATAAAACACACGATCAATTTGTTCTTCTTAAACGTTAAAAACTGGCGGTCACTGCTTCTCGAGCGACTGCCGGAATGTTGTGTTGCCGGGGAAAGCCAAAAACGACGACGACGATGCTGCCACCTGCTTTCAGGCTGGGGAACGGCCGGCATCCTGGGGACTGGCGGGGTGAAACGCAGACGGTGACGAGGCTATGGGCGACGTCACCATGGGGATGTGCTGCTGGTGCTGCATGGACAAGCTCGCCATGGCCGTTACTGTTTCCTTATCAACCTTCTCCGTCCTCATAGCATCCGTGAAGGAGCACAGAGCCGTCTTCGAGGCTTCCCTGAGACAAGGCCAGTGAGCACTTTGAGTAGCAAACACCTTCTGCAAAGCTATAGCGGCGTTAGCGCAAGGGGCTCTAGCTAGTTCTAAAGGTGATATAGGAGAGGGATTGTCACCTAGGAGAACTCTAACGCATTCTTCGGCAGAATCGCAGATGGAAGGTAGATCGTAGCCTCCTTCGAGAGCTAGGACTATTCGTCCGCGAGCTAGGTGCATCAATTGAGCTATCATGTGTCCGAAACAGGCAGGTGAGACTCTGTAACCGCCTAAGGGAGGTAAGTGTCCTTCAGTAGCGTCAAAACCAGCTGACACCAGGACTATATCAGGATCAAACTCTCTCGCTATGGGCATGACGATGCTGCGGAACGCTGCCATGTACTCCGCGTCTCCTAGAGGTGGGTTTAAACCACCTGACCAAGCTATATTGACGTTATATCCCAGCCCAGCTCCAGTTCCACATTCCGTAGGAGCTCCAGTACCAGGAAAGAAGTTCCCATCGTCATGTCGATGCATTGAAATAACTAAAACTCTAGGATCATCGTAGAATATGTCTTGCGTTCCGTTTCCATGGTGCACGTCCCAATCGAAGATGAGTATCTTGGGAACCCTGTGGTCTTTTTGGAGTACTCTCGCCGCGATGGCAACGGAGTTGAAGAAGCAGAAGCCCATGGCTTGTTGGGGTTCGGCGTGGTGGCCGGGTGGTCGGACTATGGCAAAGCCGTTGCGGATGTCGCCGGTCCAGGTGCGCACCGCCAGATCGACGGTGCAGCCGACGGCCATGCGGGCTGCTGGGGCGGTGTAGTGCTCGTTCCAGGTGGTGTCGGTGTCTACGCCGATGCCGCCGCAGTTGAGGCGCACGAACGCGTTCACTGGGAGGGTGCTCAGTTTGCTCACGTCGACTTTGTGCCTGGAAAAATAAGAAAATAAATTTTCAGAAATAGTGTTTGGATACAAAAAATAAATAATGTGTTTATGGAATAGATAAAGATTCCACGGTTTAAATTATATTAGTGTATACTAAGGGTCGGCATTTCTGGTCTTGGGTGCCAGTTTTCATGTGTACGAAGGGTATGGTCAACACGCTTAGTAAAATAAGATGTACTGAATAAAGACAGAAGGCGAGTATTTTCCCAAGCGCATGGAATCTAGCGTCAGATTAAGTAGTTATGTAATAAATACTTCGTATTTTTGCTCAGTCCGACTTACTGGATTGCCATAACGACTCACTCCTATCCTATACATGTAAACGCCGACCTAAAGGTTCGCTTGCCAGAGGGGTATGTATTATAATAGCCCTGGTCACTTTATCTCCGTGGTCTGCATTTTAATGCATACGACAGAGATAACCTGAGATATACGACCAGCTGACAGGCAGAGAGACAAATAAAAAGCGGCATACAGTGTTGCCGGTTCGTACGAGAAATAAAATAATAAACGAAGATAATATATCTATTATTATGATAATTTCTGTTAGATAGTTGTTTAAGAATCTATTACAGCTAGTGAAATGAGTAATTTAGGTGAATAAAGGTGCAACCCTGAATGCAACATTTTTGGTAAACACCTGCTTGTGCGGTTTGAAATTTTGATGCAAAATCCGGCAATATCGCATAGAAGAAATGTTTCAACCTAACATTTATCTCCTTTTAATACATTTCATTTTTCATTTAAACTGTTTACATCACTGTCTTAAACGTTAACATCCAGACCACGCAGATCCGATGACCAGATCGGTATAAAGACTAAGGACACTAAACGAACAAGAGAAATAAATGAAAATTTAAACATTTTAACGTAGTCTATGATAAAATCAGACTTCCTAAACACACTTGTTCCTAAGCTTTTTTGAATATAATGCTTCGATACCAAAATATTAATGTAAGTACTTTTTATAAATATATTTTAAAATATAAAATATTTTAATAATGAGCAATAATAATATGTCATTTTTAATTTAAGAGTAATTTATAGACAATATATATCAGTCTCGAGATTTTCCATAATTAAGTAATTTTTTAGTTTGATTGTGGATGTATCATTGTGCTAATTTTAATATTATCTTTATATTATCCTACATTTATTTTAAAATTCGCTTTTATTAAGTAATTGGTTAATTTGGTGTAATATCTATTTCTATATGCAAAATTCACTTTATTATTAATCATATAATAATATTTAATTTTAAATACATATCAATGACTTCCTTTTGTTGTTATGATTAGTTTCTTAAATATATACATTTTATTTAAAAATTTTACATATTGAATAAATAAATAAAGTTTTTGCATAAATAAATGCTTTAGAAATAAATTTTATATAGTTCCTATACAAAGACATCTAAATAACGATGTCTTTGTTCCTATACAGTTTTGATGATCTTAGAAGCGTGGTCTAGATTTTAACGTGTAAGACAGAGATGGAGAAGAAAAATCAAATGTATTAAAAAGAGATAAATAATTGGACTGATACATCTCTACTATGCGGCATTGCCGGATTTTGCGTCAAAATTTCAAACCGCCCATTTTTTTACGAAAAATGTTGCATTTTAGTGCTGTAGTTTAGTACTATAGTTTAGTAACTACAGGCAAAAATGACAGCTGTTTGAATTTAGTCCAAATTTTATTTATATGGCGTGTAACTCATGACATTGCATAGTTATAGAACGAAGCTTTACACATTAAAATACGATTAGTAGCACTATTTCGGAACTAATCTGAACAAACCAATGAATATTTATTTCTATGTTTTTTTTGTGAACAGTGACTGCAGATATGTTATACCATGTTATCAAGCAACTGTCTAACAGAAATGAGCATTCTTAAATACCGTAGATGTATTATCTTCGCTTATTATGTATTTCACGCACGAACCGGCAACACTGTATGCCGCTTTTTATTTAGTCTCTTTGTCCGTCAACTGGTCGTGTATATTTATCTCTGTCGAGTACATTAAAATATAGACCAAGGAAATAAGGTGACCAGGGCTAGTATGTTATCAATCCTCCCCACTACTAACCTGCTTAGCGAGCTGGTACCGAACAACAGCGCGTGCGTCTCCGAGTGACATGTCTGCAGCTCCTGCGTGGTGGCCTTGCGCGGCCTCAGCCGGTCGCACTTGGCCACCAACCCCGTCTCCAGCAGCCGGGACCAGATGCTCTGCAGGCGGCCCGCGTGCTCGGGGTGGACGGCGTTGTTGCCGCACGCGCAGCTGTGCTTCAGCATCTGGCTGTCGTAGGCCAGGCCGGTGGTGGGGGTGGAGGAGGCCCGCCGCCTGATGGCCAATGCGGGGATGCCGTCCGGGGGGCCGAGGTGGACGACTGGGGAGCTGACGGCGCGAGATAACGGCCGGATGCTGGAAAAAGAGACAGAGGATCAATAGTATCGATCTAATGTGTATATTTTGTTTATCAATGGTAAAAATGATCTTTACTTGAGCTATAAATTATATAAAAGGGGAGGCCAAGCCGTATCTCACTTTTGATCACGTAGGGGAGTAAGGAGATTTAGCCAACAAAAAAATTCCGAAAAACGGCGTAAAAATGTGAGAAAATTAGATTAATTTAAAATAAAACATTCTCCAGTTCTCCATTAAAACCCTTGAGTCATCATCATTTTCAGCTTATTCAAGCATTTTCAATTATGATGTAGCCTCATTAGATACTCCCTTTGGAGTTGGGCCCATTGTTATCTATTGTTTGCTATACGGGCCCAAGTTATCCCTGATAATTTTCTAATATCATGGTCCTATCTCAGGTTCGGCCTTCTTCTAGGTATCTTAATTCCTCGTGGATACCATGCTGTAATTTTGGTGATCCTTCTATTATCCGTTCTTCTTGCCAGGTGTCCTGCCTATTGCCATTTGAGGAATTTGATTCTGTGGATGACATTTATTACCTGGGTCTTTTGCCGTATCCATTCTATTCTTTTAGGATCTTTCTTGGTTATTCCCAGCATATTTCGTTCCATTGAGCATTGTGCGACATGCGTTTTCCTTATAATGTCCATTTTAAGTGTCCAGGTTTCGCATGCAGAGGTCATCATTGGTAGTACACATTGGTCGAATGTTTTCTTCTTTAGATAAAGTGGCATTTTAGATTTAAATATGATTGAGTTTCTTCCATAAGTACTCCATACCAACTTAATTCTTCTGTTGATTTCTGGTAGTAGGTAGAAATGCTTGAGTAGATGTGAAGATATTTAGTAGCGATATATCGAAAATTTGATCCCCAATTCCTTATTGCTTGAAAAACTACTACTACACCAAACCAAACTACAAGACGAGCTACTCTAAACTTCTGTACGCAAGTCACAATGGTGAGAGTGGTTAAATCAAAGTGAAGGTGAAGGAGCAGATTTACCGAAAATCGCATGAATTTGTTGGTACCAACAGTCACTCTTGAGATCGTGCACTAGTTCCAATGGACCGAATTAGAATGAATGTTCCTTATTAATTTTAGTAGTACCCACTTAAGTGATTGATTATTTTAGATTACGATCTAAACAGTCTCAAATACTAGTCTTTATTAGTCTTAATAAAAATAATAAGGCAAATTGTCTTTTATAAATAAATCCAACGCATTTATAACCAAAATACAAATTCTGAAAGTCACGTGATCAACAACAATTTTATTTTGAAAATTCGATCAAGGTAGTAGAAATATTAAATGATATTTATAGGAATTGCGTCAATAACACTTATTGGTTTCCTTTCGGTGTAATTAGAGAACTTTGACGTAACCCAATACATTATGTAACGAGAAGGCCCTAGCGTCATCGGCAACATTTTTCCAACGGCTTTCGTCTTTTTATAGAAGTAAATTGGAATCGGATCCCGGGGCACAGACTAGAGATGCTCTATGGTTTTAATAATATCGATATTATGTATCGGTCCAGACCGGTATCGATACAGTATAAAATTGATACTGGACAATAATCAGTTAAAAACGTTTTTAAAGCAAATGTATATCGATACTCAGCATAATATATCAGGATATGATACGTATCTTCTTTAGCTCATTTGCATCTGTATATTTCTTCCTACTATTTCTTTTAAGTTTTGTGATGTCTTTCATTTTATGAAAACCAAACCAAAAATATTCAGCTTTTTTATTCCTGCATGATTCTTGATGATATTCTCATGCAGACCCGGTAGTTATTTTCATATCCCATATCTCCGTGTAGTTAGAAGTGATGAAAGGTTCCACTGAGTTGCAAATATTCTGTGAGACTTCGAAATACAATACAAAGGCTATCTTTGGTTGTTACTGTTGCTTCCTTACTGGGATAATATGCAGATTCTGTGGGGATAATAGGAAATACCAGAACACCTTATCACTGAGTGCGCCTAGACGACAACCAGTCGTGCAATGAAGTTTGGTACAACTGATATCGGAGATGGAGAACTAACCTCTGTAAAACCGTATCAGATACTGGCTTTTGTCAAAACCCTGAGACTGTATGATGAGTTATAACACGTTATAACTCAAGAAAAGTGGACACTACTGGGATAATGCAAAGTTTATGAAACTCATTTGCAATTGCTTGTTTTATCCAATTTTATTTAATATTTTTTTTTATTTGTATCCATAAAATCAAGGATGTTATACACTTGCGAGACGTAGAAACGTACCAGACTGACAAAACCCTACAAGTATTTATTAATAAGTGCCTGAGAAAAACCCTGTATATCCACTGGCTAGACTGAATCACAATTATTGAATTTCTTGACTATGGTTACTTTAGTTATATTGATTTCTTGACTAACTTTAGTTATATTGATAGAAAATAACAAGAGCAACCTTCATGAAAGTATCGATACACAAAAGGTCGTTCGTATCTTGCATCCCTAACCCAACCGCCTCTGCATGGACATCCCCCCTTGTTCCTGCTGATCCCCTTGCTGCTGCTGCTGCTGAGGTTCGAAAACGATTCGCGGTGCTATTTTGGGCCGGATAGGTGGTCGCCACATACTTTATCGATTTCCGCTATTTTTAGAGAAAGCCTTCAAGGCCGAAGCCGCTTTTGCCGAAGAGCTTGAATAATTGAAAGCATGGAGAAGTGGGCGAAGGAGAAATGGAACGGGCGATTGGAGAGGAAGAAGGGAATGGAACGGGAGCAAGAGAAAATCAAGGCGATTTAAGGCCAGTGGTGGATTACATCTTTTTTAAGAAAAAAATATCCTTTAAATGTTTTCTAGAAGTTTCTAAAAGGCATCTCAACTTTGTTCTGTTTTGAGCATATCTCATCCATATTATCTCCTTTTGATCAATAAGCTGTGCAAGATTTCCAGGATTGTTTCGACGAGCTCTAACTCTTCCTTTGAGCTGGTCCCACAAGTGTTCGATAGGGATTAGATCTGGTAAACATGCAGGCCAGTCCAAAACTCTGACACCTTCCAAGATATTCTCTAGCCACTCTGCTGGTATGGGGAGGTGCATTATAGTGCATGAAGTAAAAATTATTTTCAATTGTAGGTCTCCAAAGCCTATAACAATTGGTTCTAGCACTAAATCAACATACCTCCGATCCGTTAAAGTTTGTTGAAGTGGTAATAATGGAGTTTTTGCCCCAACATAATACCTGTCCAGAATATTACAGTTTCTTCTTTATATCTTGGAACATATTTGGCAGTCTGGAATCTCGCTCGTGTTCCTGGAGCTCCGAGAACCCGAATTCGATGGTCATCTGATCTTAGACCAATTCTGGCCTCATCCGAAAAAGGAACATTTTGCCAATTCTCAAAATTGTCCAGATTTGATATTAAACGCACCAATTTAGCCAGTCAATTTTATTTTGCCGAGATATGTGGGACCCGTAACTCTTTCCTACTGTACAACCCTCGAACACGAAGTCTATTTCTCATGGTTTCAACTGAAACGTTCACACCTGTACCTGCCAGAAGTTGTCTTTGTAGCTCTGGATGAGAAACATTGGGATTTCTTCTAGCAATTTGGCACGCAAAGCGGTCTTGTTGTTCAGTTGTGACTCTTTGACGACTTTGTCTGGGCCTGTTCTTTACAGTTCCTAGTTCCAAATACCTTGCATATGTTTTCGATACAACACACTGGGTAACGCCTACTATCTTTGGGGTATTCCTTGTTCAATGAAAACAATAATATTTGGATTCAGGACTTCGTTAATTTTTCATAATAATCAGCAGGAATGGTATCAATGCTTCAGCCTGATGCCCGCCACTGCAAAAAATTAATGACGACAAACCTGGGCGAAGGTTTCTTTGCAAACCCACACAGCTCAAGGGAAGGTTCGTTACGTGATTTCTCGCCAGGTGGAATAAGGGCGATAACGAAGTTCGGAAAAGGTCACTACTTTTTAAAAACGTCCGTTCCTTACCTGTCGCGTGATCGGACAGAGTATTTACGTGGAAAAGCTGGAGTTTTCACGAAACCCCAAGTGGCTTTCGAGCAGCACTTTGTTTTTTATTTGCCCTCTCTTAATCTCACCCTCGCTATCGTAAAGTCAAATTGATATAATTAAGAGTCGATTAGATTGTATAAATATTAAACAGACGCCTTTGACATTTTCATTCAGGAATGGTATATTTACAGTAAAAACGCCATAGCAATATACAGGATGGTCCGAACTGCATTCCAGAAACTCCGGCAGCATATTTTGCAGATAAAAATAAGTAAAAAAGTTCGTATATGTTTTAAAATGCTTAGTTTTCGATATACAGGGTGTAGAAGTTTCATTTTTATTTCGATTTTTTCCAAATAATTTCTGAAGTAACGCCAATATTTGGATGAAAAATGGTGTCTGAGAGTTTTTTGACATGAGAAATTTGATTTTGATGTCAATATGACTCCTACATGTAGAGAGCACCACCTACATATTTTTTAACTGGTTTGAAGAGTAATAACTTTTCGTCCGTACCTGTATAAAACTACTGAGTAAGAAAATATACATTTACGACTTTTCTTACATACAAAAGTCTCTTGGTAAAAATCGCTACGAATAATGGTTCTCGAGATATTTGGAATCGAATTTTATCAATACCTGTCATCGTTGACATAAATTAAACATGTTGACTCAATAGTTATTAGACTGAAATCATAAATTTGAAACGTTTTTGTGCCAAAAGTTCAGTTAAAACAGAAACTATTTTATTATCATTTTTTCGAAGAAAAATTTATGATTAATTTAAAAAATAGGTCTGAAATTTATAATTTTAGTCAAATAACTATCTATTCAACATGTTTATTTTTTCAACAATGACATGTATTAACTGTTGCTATTCTAAATATCTTGAGAACGGTTGCTCGTAGCGTTTTTTACCAAGAGACATTTTTTATGATAAAAATCACAGTAATGTATATTTTTTCACTCAGTAGTTTTACACAGGTGGCGACGAAAAGTTATTACTCTTAAAAGCAGTTAAAATACATGTAAGTGGCGCCCCCTACAAATTAGAGTCATATTAACATCAAAATCAAATTTCTCATGTCAAAAAACATACCAGGCGTCCAAATATTAACGTTACTTTAGAAAGTATTTGGAAAAAATCGAAATAAAAATGAAACTTCTACACCCTGTATCTCCGAAACTACGCATTTCAGGACATACATTTATAGGAACTTTTTTACATATTTTCATCTGCAGAATATGCTGCCAAAGTTTCCGGAATACAGTTCGGACCACCCTGTATTATGGAAAAATAAAACGTGCGAGTTGAATAAAAACATAATTTCATAAAAACCTCAGAAAATCTTTATTTTATTCTTGTACTATTTGACCAGCGAAGTGATTTTTTTATCAATTTTGTGATACGGATGACTGACCGAATGATATCTCAATTACTGTCCTCCTTTCACGCGGTTGCGCAGCTCTGAACTGTTCAAGAACGCGATACTCTCACTCCATTCAATTGAGTCATAAAGTTCCAGAACTGTTCCGCGCCATATAGAGGCACGAGGCTATCGTGCACAGCTCCTTTCAGAACCGTTCTGGACTTTAAAATAGGGATAAATTTTTAAACTTTAGGATAAAAAAACATGAAAATATAGTTGACTTTTTTTAGGAAAAAAGTCAACCATATTTTCATGTTTTTTTTTAATTTTCTCCAAAACGGTATGGAAATTTGTAAAAGTATAAACGAGATTAACCATTTTAGAACAAGCAAAAAGTTTTATGAAGAATACATTTTTCTTAGAATGTCAATAATAAAAAAGTTTTTCCTCTTGCAAAGACAATCCGGGGACATGCTGTATATACTCGCCATTTTACTTATTTATATTTTATTTCACGGCCACTTGTTGAATAACCAACACTAAAGTAAGTAAAATCTATTTTCTATTCGGGGCACACTTTGGCGAGAGAATCATGGCAAATTCAACACTTTCAAAGAACATTCGTGACTAAAATTGTAACAAACATTCATGAAATAGTAAATAAAGAATGGATTTTCTATTAGGTACTGAAACATTATTTATTTTTTACAAAGTGCAGCTAATAATGCAATAACGACGTAGTTTATTAGTCTGATATAATTTAACATGAAATCTACTGCAACATTTACAAACAATTTAGGTTAAAAAAAAATGTTTATTGGCATTAACTAAGAATATACAAAAGTATACAGCAGCTACTTATTGCTGTTAAAGCCTATAACATAAAAATAAAGAAAACTTTTTTAAAGTGTAAGTGTTGGTTTTAATTACAATATGCTTAAAATAGTATTTCTCAATGTTTTTTAAAATTCTATATTTTTTTACCTTCTAGAATCATTTGTTCTGATCTCCATGTCCCTTTGTTCTAGTTCTTCTGGCATTGGTTGAGGTGGTTCAGGTTCAGGAGGCAACGGACTCCTCAATAACGGATGGCCCAATGGCAATGGAGACGACTGGGTCCTGCCCAGTGGTCTTATTACACCCCTGACTTGAGGTTCCTAGAAAATAATATTATTTGAATATGATTTCGAATTCTCTATTTTAATTTTTTTTAGTACCAGTTCTATACATTATTTCTTTAATTAATTTAAGGAATATCTAATCACTACCGCTATTGTATTCTTTTTTGTTAACAACAGAAATAGCGTCGACCCTCATTGAGGCCTAAATTATTCTAATAGGGTGATTTATTATTAAGAAAGGGACTCAGTTAATTTAAAAGGCTGTACTATTTTATGAGGGAATCAAAACTGGATTTAACCAAATAGTTCGGGTATAAATAATAATAGGTAGTGTATCTTCATAAAGCTACTTGTTAAAATTATTTTTAAATATACTAAAAAAGAAAGAGGGTATGTATAAGGATGTTTTTATCTGAAATTAAAGAAAAATATATAAAAAAGTAATTTCTAAGGTACTTTTTTGTTAGTAAAGCCTGAAGGCATGACCACAGATTAGGTATCCTATAAGTATACAGATAAAAATCTTGTCCCTAATTCGTGGTACGAAAATTGTTTTTTATGACGATGTGCAAACGAGTAAAATTTCCTGTGCGCAAAAATAAACTCGCATAAAATAACAATAAACAGCGTAATAGAGAGATATCGCTAAACCGAATAGCGTGCATGGACGTTAATAAGGCCAGGTGTTATTTCCTTTACGTGGTATTAACTCTCTTCATTTATAGTTATCGGATCGGAAAGGATTCTGTTCGCGTCGCGTCCGCTATTTGAACTTAACCTAACTTTGAATTTAAAACTTTGAAATTGTTTTGTTTACTAGGTATTTTAAAACTAAAGGGCTAAAGTGCTTATTTCCAGTGCTTTATTGTTCAACGTCTGCCAGTGGGTTTAGGGCAACAAGCAACAAATTCTCTTAGAAGGGCTAAGTCGTCATCTGCTGTAAACCTAAGCCTCTTTATAGGTTCTTTAATATTGGAAGAGATGGAATCCATATTTTGGGCCATATTTATTTAATTAAAACTAATCTCAGCTACTTAAATATCAAATTACCTAATAAAACTAAAGTAATAATTCAAAACAATTCAAACATAACCTAAAAGAAAAGACCTCGCCGCGCGCCGGCCGGCCCCGATTGTCAAATACCCGCATATTCCCGTTTAAGCAATTTTTAAACGTTATTTAGAAATAGCGCTTGGTGTAATTGATCCGCAAATTACGTCAGGCGGTAACATTATTAGCGGATGTTGCGTTAAAAATTGACTCGCGCATATCGTAACCATGATAAGGTACGCGTAAATACTGCATGACGCTATTCGGTTTTCCGATATCTCTCTAATAACTGTGCTGGTCAGGCGCTGTGCACAATTTTAGAGGCCATAAGTGGGCGTGCTATATGCGCAAACTAGTAACCTAACTAGTGCCCGATTCCGAAAATTGGAACAACGAAAAACAATAAAGAAAAAACAAAGTTTATAATCTGTATAATTTTATATTTTACTTTTACATATCTTTACAGGTATTTTGAAATAAGTCTTTAGGGCTAAATTTTTTATGTCTTATTATATTACATAAATAAAACTGAAATACAGTGAAACGAAAGGTTTTATCCCAAAGGAGCACATCCGAGATATATTTTCATTTTACTAATGACCTGTCTGCTTTTGATCATTGACAACATCAAACTTCTTTATCTGGTACTTGAAAGAGTATTTTTTTTTAATATAATGAGACCATTTTTTTGTAATACACATGAAGAATCAATGGAACAAAAGAAAATTTATATTTATATTTTTATCCTTTTCCCCTTAATTATCTTTAGGGTTAGAATCTCCAATGACCTTATTAAAATATTTTTAGGAATATATTTCTTACGTCAGGTATTTTAGAAAATCTGTAGATTCTTTACATGTATTTATAGAAGGACTTCTGTAGTTAAATCCAATTTTTACTTAGGTATTATTTAAAATGTCATAACCTTTCGCCGGTATCAGAATATCACTTTTATTGAAAATCGCTTTTCAATAGATAGATCAAGATAGCAGTATAGTCAATCACATGGTATAGAAAAGGTTTTAAAAAACTTTCATTCTTCAATAGAAATTCTTTGTGAATAAAGGCGGGTTCTCATTAGTCGATTTTATTGATCAATATCATTGAATCTATACCATTGAACATAGAAATAAATGGAAAATTCGTTCACATAATTCAAGAATATTTAACATTCAATCTAGTTTTAAAAATTGATGCGCGAACGAAAACCGACTGACGCTAGCTCACTTCGAAACATATTCGCGAAACGAGTTTCAGGGTGAGTACGAAGTATACACGAAGCGAGGCTAGTTTTGCGAAACCGTTTCGCGAAACAGTTTCGCGCAGTGACAACCCGGCTTAAGAACCATTTAAGAAGAGTGAAGGGCATTTTGACTCCAGAAATTTTGCAACATGGAAATCCCTCCATTTAAACGACATTTTGATTTACTTATTTTAACAGAAACACACACCGAAAAACAGTTCGATGCGACTGAACGCTTGTTCCAGCTTGTTCTCACGGGCAAGCACTATTCAATGAAATTTAAAATTTTTTAATCAATACGATTGGTCCACCAAAAGTAGAAATGGCTTCCAGTTTTCTAGAAATGCGAAAACATTGAACAATATGGTTGAAATAATGTTCACATTAATCTGTTTTATTTCAATGACATAGATCCAATGATATTGCCTTAATAGAGGTAGTCTACCTAATATTTCTATTTCAACCTCTTTCATCCATTTTATTCATTTTTTTTTCGTGCATCTTCATTTCCAAATCAATATCGATAAACAAACTTGAAGCTATACTTAGATTTAAAATTAAGATAGCCAATAAGTAAAAATTCTCTATTTTACAGGGTTCGGCAATAGTGCGTCTCTGCGGGCTCTGTATCATCTCTCCTCGCTCCTATAGTAAAAAAATAAAAATTTTGTTTAAGTACAAACCTAAAGTATATATTAGGATGTATTTCAGGAAAATATTTACATTTCTACAGGGTGGCCCAAAAAAGTATGAGTGGATCGGAATTATTTTTTTTTAAATGGAAATCCTTGTATATTGTTGCATTATTGGCTTCCTTTCTGATCAGTTTATATAATAGGTACTAAATAAATTTTAAATATGTTTAGACAGTTTCAGAGATATAATAAATAAATATTTTTTCAGCCTTTTTAAAAGAATATTAAAAACACAAGAAATGTCCTGAAATCAATACTATACTAGGTATCTACTATATAGCTGGTCTGTACTGACTATAAATATCGTAATCTCAAACTTTACAGGATGTTCAAATTTTTATGCCAAACTTTATAAAATATAAAATAGTTTTTCTTCGTTTTTTTCTGAACACCCTATGAACCTTGTTTTTAAATATTCTAAGTTTGATTTTCTTGGGATTTAGGTTCGGGAAAACGCTGATTAGGTTTTCGTTTGATTTAAATATCTTTATTTGGTTTTAAAAAACCGCTTTCGGCTAACATCTATAAAGGCTATAAATGTTAACTGAAACATTTGTTTTTTAAAACCAAATAAAGATATTTAAACCAAATGAAAACCTAATCAGTGTTCTCCCGAGCCTAAATCCCAAGAAAATCAAACTTAGTATATTATTGCTTTGTTAGATGGAGAATTAAAAAAAAACATTTTAGGTATTTAAAGTATTTCAAAATTTTTAACGATTTTGCGGATATGTAACAAAACCGCGAATATTTGCGAGAATTACTAATTACTAAGAATTTTAATATACTTTAAAAGCAAAAATGTTCATGTTTAAATTCTCCATCTAACAAGAAAATAATATAGAGGGTGTTCCAGTAAAAAAAAACGAAGAGAAACTGTTTTATATTTTACAAAGTTTAGCATAAAATTTTGAACACCCTGTATGGTTTAAGATTACGATATTTATAACAAAGTTAAGTACAGACCAACTACAGTAATTACCTAGTACAGTTTTAATTTCAGATATTTCATGTACCTATTTTTAATATTTTTTTTAAATACATTTTTTTTGTTTATTAATATCTCTGAAACTATCAAAACAATTTTAATACTATCTTAAAATTATGTAAAGTGATCAGAAAGGAAGCCAAAATTGCAATAAAATAATGCTCCATTTCTCCACTCACACCTTTTTGAGTCACTCTGTGGAAGTTAAAATATTTTCCTGAAATACATACTTTAGCCACAACTTTAGCTCTGCACTTAAAGAAAATTCCTGTTTTTATTATACAAGCTACACAAGCACTATTGCCGGACCCTGTATACTTTTTGTCCTGATATGTTTGATTTGTTCTATTGTTGGTATCATATACGTACTTATATGAATATGAATAAATGCTTCTGACAAAAGGAGTTTTTTGGTTATACTGTCTTATACTGAATAGCATAGCGGTACTCCAAACCGCACGTTAGCTGTTATGTTCCGTTCCCCACGTTAGTGGTTAATATTCTTTTTTTTTTAATTACTACCCTACCTGCAACTCGCTGATGGTATCCAGCGGCGTCTCCTCGTGCTCGCTACTCTCGATCGCCGGCAAGGAGGGGTAGAATGGCAGCGTGCCGGGCAGCATCTGCCCCGTGAGCGGCATGCCGAGGCGCGCGGTGCACGCCGCACGCACCGCCGCCTCCGACAGGTCGGTGGGGCTGAGCACGTGGTGGGCGGCCAGGGAGATGTTGGGCATGGAGGGGCTGCTGAACAGAGGGTGGCGCTGGTACTCCTCGGCCTCGCAAGGCGGGCTCAGTTCCTATGGAGACACGAAAGAGAGATGAGAGGGGGTGGTGTTAGATACGGTGGGGGGAATGGTATTTTTGGAATAAGGGGTTGGAGTGGGTCGTTATTGATGCCAGTGTGTCTATTTTTAGATGTGTTTACTTGGGTTGGAGCAGAAAAATATGTACGTAATAGAGGGCTGTTAGAGGAAGTCCGTAAATTACATGGGACGTTTTTGAGGATTTTGAGGGGTTTCTCGTTTATCAGTAGAGATAAAAATATGCGGTTTTCACCTCACTGGGCTACTTTTTTATGAAACTAAATATGCTACACACAGAATTGTTCTAGCCCTGTTAGTTCCTAAAATACAGGGCAAATTTGAAAATGTTGCATTTTCAACCTCCTTCGTCTCTTGGTTGACTTATAACAACTTATCAAAATGGTGAAAACTGAGTTCCGTAGAGTTTTTTCACGTAAAATCCAATGGCTTAACTAGTTTTTTCCTAGTAGCTTTCATTTTCAAAATATATGTCAAACTTATTTTTTTTAAAGAGACACACTGTATATTAGTGTTTTTATTTTATGTTAGTGTAAGTTAGTGTATTTTATTTTGTGTGCCTTGTTATGAGAAACTCTATGAGTCTTAATTTTTACCAAGTATAATAGCATTTTTAGACACAAAATCGAAACAAAATCTTTGATGAGAAACATTGCGAAACAGTTTCGTCACATTTTTTATATACAGGGTGGTCCGAACTGTATTCCGGAAACTTCGGCAGCATATTCCCTACGTAAAGTTCGTATAAATGTATAAAATGCTTATTTTCGGGTTTCGGATATACCGGGTGTAGAAGTTTCAATTTTATTTCGATTTTTTCCAAATAATTTCCAAAGTAACGTCAATATTTGGATGAAAATTGGGGTCTGGCAGTTTTTTGACATGAGAAATTTGATTTTGATATCACATAGTGATTGTATCTGTACGCATAAACGAGAAACCCTATAAAACACACATAAATGGGACACTCTGTACTGTTACCAGGACTCTATACTACATCTTAGTTATTTATTACAACTGTTAGCATAAAAATAGAATAATTTCAATAAAACACAATAATTTAAGTCAAAATATGAATTTTTGCGTGAATTTAGAGGTACATATACCGTGAAGGAATTCCTAAGTAAATAATATTTTTAAAAATATAGATGTATATAAATATATGATTTTTCACACGACATCGAAAATTATTTTTCCTTTAAAGAATTTAAAGAGTTTGTAATGATATGGAAATCTTTTATGGTATCTAATCAATTACTACTTTACTATAAGTGAATAACTACAATACCTCTATCCTTTTCAGGAAATATTATATTACGTGACCTAGAAATGATATTAAAATTCTTTAAAATAAGAATTTCAAAAATTTTAATATGATTCACATTGGCACGTTACCTTGAAGTTATTTTAAAAATTATTAATAAAAACAAGAATTGTTTTTTTATAAATAATTCCGATAATTTTATATTAAGGAATGTGAAACATAATTTGTCCCACGTTTTAGAAAAAATTGTAGTGAAAAAAAACCTAAAATGGAGCTTGTTAGAAGAACTGGGGTGGATTTTAACCGTACCTTTGGTGGTTCTTGTGGCGGTGACTCGCTGGGGGGCAGACAGGAGCTTAGCAACTTCTTTTTGAGCGAAGGAGGAAGTCTTTTACTCATTGGACTACTGCGCCGTTCCATGACGCGCTGCTTCAGGCGGACCTTCAGCAAGTTAGGCTCGGATGCTAAAAAAAAATAAACCACTGTTAAAATATTTAGAAAATACACAACTGCTGACTTAAGTGTTCTTGAATAGTTTTATTTACATATTTTAAATAGTTTTTTCTTTTTTCCCTTTTTTCTATTTTTTTGCTTCTGACGACTGGAGGAAATTCTTAGGCAAATTTGTTTTACTAGTAAAATACCACTGACAAATTGGTCTCCGTTGGATCAACGCTGTGGTATTTACAAAAAAAACCTTTTTTATTCTGTAGATTAATATAATCTACAACATTCCAGTAACCCAGAATTCTTTTCAAGAAATTAACAGCTGATTATATTTTTTAATGCGAGGTACTTGTTATTGTAAATTAATGCGAGGTACTTGCGATTTGCACTTGTTAATTATTCTCCACTACTACAGTTGCTCCACTTTCTAGGCATAGATGAAGAATCATTTTAAACATTTCTTTATAGGCCGGTGCATTCTCCGCCGGTGCTGCCACAATCGGAGAAGATCGTAAACAAATAGTATATAGAAATACACGGGTTTAAATAGCGAGTAGTAGGATCATAATTGGGGCTATTTCGGCTATAACGAAATTTTTTAAAGGTACATAATTATAATTTTAGAAGATGTTCTAATTTTAGTAGTTAAGATAATTATAATTTTAGTTGATTAAAAAAGAGTATACCATTAATATTGCAATCATATTTTAACCTCTCATAGTATATGCCTATTTAATTTTTTGATTATGCAACGAGAACTTTCTTTACTCACTTGTTTCGTCGAACTGCTTCAATCCATTTTGCTTTTGATCAAGTCGATGTGAGAAACTAGAAGCTATAAAATGTTGTTTCGGGCGAGTTGAATATCCGGGAAAGTTGAGTTATTGAATGTTATTGCACCCAACAACGCCCTAATTGCGCTCTCCTTTACGCGTTAACATTTTTTCGGCAATTTTATTAACATTTGAAATTGTCACCAAACCAAATCAAACACAACATGACGCCTAGTTCGAATTCTTTTTCACTTATTTTTTACTACCCGAAACAGCGTTACATCACACAAACCTCGTACCTGAGTGTTTTATAGTTTCAATAACTGCACTAGCAAAAAACTAAAAGACTAGATATTATGAAAAAGCCACGATTAATGCGATCAACAAGAACTGTTACCGGGACGGCTTGAAATACATAGGGAAAATTTCTGATTTCTGCCGTATACAGCGCTGCGGTCGGTTTTTTGAAGTCATCTGAAATGCACCAAGCCTATACATTTTTTTTATTGTTTACTATTTTTGCTTTTGTGAAGAAACATCATAGAAAGGCTTTTGCGAGGGGTGTCTCACTGTTGGAATTACATGTATATTTTCTTGGCAGTCGCTGACAGTCAATGGCATCAGTCTTACGGCAGTCGACTATAATTATATGGCATAGACAGTCTTCTTAGCACTCATTGGCAGTCGCTTGGCAGTAAAATGATGTTTTGGCAGTACATTTTTATCCAAGTGAGACACCCCACGGATTTTTGGTTTGCTTTTTTTCAGTAGAACTTCGTAATTTTACCAATTGCGGATAAAATAAGAGATGGGATATGATGATAATTCACTTAACTTTAAGTATGAACTACGTAAAGCAAAGTTTAAAACCGGTGTAATTTGTGTTGCCTACATAATTTCATACGAAATGACTCGCGCTTTTTGCGGCAAATTAGCTAGATTTATGGACGGTTTTATTACCGTTGTTCCGCGTTTAGCACGTATCTTTTTCATTACCGACTACATATACGACGTTATAATTGTACGCCACTTGGATTTTATTCATCGACTGTTTAACATAAGCGGTGTAGGTATTTTGCGAACGAATGGTAATTGACTTTCCTATAAAAATCTAATTTTATTAATTGTTTGGCAATAACTCGGCCGGTACGCGTTTAAAAATAGAATTGCTGTGTTTTTTTAATACAGCGCAGTGTTTTTTTTCATTACTTTAATGGTCAATTATGCATTGCGAATAATATAGGAAAGCATGTATTTTTGAAATAAAAATGTACATAGTTTTAAGTGGTCGTGATATTATAAGTAATTATGTTCTATTTTTGTCTTTAAACGACCTATAATTAAATTAAAGTAGTATGATATTTAAAGAAGATTATTATTAGAGTTCTCTGGAAATTATTTACTTATTGATCGACCACCAACAATGTTAAATATATAGATATACTTCTGTAATTTGGTTATATGGGACAGTAATTATGAGTTGAAAGGCTAGTAGGTTAGTTGAAAGTCTTGCTTGTCCATCTTTGCTTGTTCTTGAATATTCGCATTTTATCAGGACACTGTCTCCTCAATGAACACCTCAGTAGATTGAAGCTAAGACACAGCGGCAGATTATGTGGGGAAAATGGGGAAACACCAGAACACCTCGTCCCTGAATGCGCCGAGACGACAACCATTCGTGTCATAAACTTTGGTACGACTGATATTGGAGATGTAGAAAAAAACCTCTGTAAAACCGTCTCAGATACTGACTTTTGTCAAAGCCCTGAGACTGTATGATGTGTTATAACTTAAAAAGGTGAACACATTAGATCTTTAAGATCGCGGTGGTAAACTTTCCCCCTCCCGTACAATGTACAATCTACAAAGCTCAGAACCCAATTTGTTACATAACCTGAGAACATCTAAATCGACAGGCTGGGTACGAATAGGCTGTGGTTGAAAATATGAATGCTAAAATTAATTAATTTATCGGAGCTGAGGATTTTGAAGTACGGTTATTTAGATTCAAATTAGATTGAGAAGATTAATAATGAAGTAAAAATGAATTAAAGACAAAAATAGAGTATAACCTATTAATTGCTAGGGTACCGTATGATCCAAAAAAAATATATATATTCCACATATAATTTTACATTTAAAATGACATCGACCTTCATTTCGAAGCGATCACTGACGCCGTTTTATTTTCGATGATATAGAATAATACATTATTTTTCATTTAATTTATTCAATAATCAAAAATTACTATCCGATACGCAAAACACAAAAAATAACTAAAATTACTACAAATAAAAATAGGTATTTTAGAGTCAATAATTACAGTACAAGTTATTTAAAAAAATAATTAAAATAATTAGGTCTGGCGCGGTGCTATAGATTATTATTTTTTAAGTAATATAAGTACTACATTTATTTTGAATTTATGTTATTTTTACGATAAATATACATAAACATGTTTTGTTTTTCGACAAACTCAATTTTGGAACAATTATGAATATTAATTGAATATTAATCATTATTTGACAAGTTAAAAGCAGATTTTTCTAGAAAATAAGAAAATTTGCAATAAAAATAACCGATATTTCCGAAAATACATGATATTTATATATATTTCAACTTCAACTGCTTCACCACCTGATTTTTTGGTTGAAACGGTTGAAACACGAATTATAAAGGTGGCTACACACACTACTGCAAGCTTGACAAGCATGCATGAACAATCTTTTTGTACAAGCAAACTGTAGCGTCTGTAGGGAAAATTTGCGCAAGCATTTTAATTGTGCAAGCCGCTTGATGATTGATTGAATTTGAATCATGCAAGCTTGGAGAAGTCATGCTTGCGCAAGCGAAACGGTACGTGTGTGTCACATGTATTCAGCTTGTACAAACAATTAATTCAGTCGTAAATGATCTGTACGTCGCGTCGCCATCATGTCTAGCGATCTGAAAAGGAGCAATCGAGGATTATTGGAAGATTTTATTCGCGCATCAGCCGTGTCTTTGGCGAATTAAATCACCAGAATATCATGATAGGGTGAAGAAGGATGCAGCATACAAATCTCTCTCATCTTCTTTTTCGCGGCATAAACTGAAGCTTGTTCAATCATGCATGTACTGTGTGGCGGCGAAGGTAAATTATGCATGGCTTGTACAAAAAGATTGTTCATGCATACCTGTCAAGCTTGCAGTAGTGTGTGTAGCCACCTTAAGATTTTGGCAATTTAAGGTTTACACTAAAGATTTAGTTACTTCCCAGTGGGCATTTCATTCCTTTAATGGAAATGTGTTCTAGGTGACGTCGTTATTACGTGACCAGGCCCTTCTTGTGCCTAATATGAAGCAATAAAACGCAGATACGTAACTATTTCCTAATGTTACCTAAATGTGACAAAACTTTGCTAACTGGGTTAACACTTGGCACTCGGTACCAAGAAAATGATACAAAGATAAATACCGTTCATTGAAAAGCACTTTTTTTCCTTAGTTTAAACTAAAAAATATATTTTTAATGGTGAAAATAATAATACGAAAATATTAAATTTGATTATAGGAAGTTGTTAAAGTGTATAATATTTCAAATAGGTGTGTTTTTTCGTCGTTTTTTATGTTATTATTTCTTTGTTCAATGGAGAATTAAAAAATGAACATTTTTTGTATTTAAAACATTTTAGTATTTTTAGCTGTTCCATTAAAAATAACGAAGAAAACTATTTGATATTTTAGAATGTTCGGCATAGAATTTTGAGCAACCTGTATGATTTAAGATTACGATATTTATAGCAAAGTAAGTACAGACTAACTACAGCAAATACCTAGTACAGTTTTGATTTCAGTACATTTCTTGTATGTTTATTTTTTTTAAAGTCTGAAAAAAATATTTTATTTATTTACTTACTAACATTTCTGAATATGTAAAGTGATCAGAAAGGAAACCAAAAATACAATAATACACGGGTATTCCATTTCAAAAAATCATCCCGATCCACTCACACTTTTTTGAGCCACCCTGTAGAAGTTAAAATATTTTCTTGAAATATATCCTAATAAGGTTTGTACTTATCCAAAAAAAATCCCGATGCATTGTTGCCGGACCCGTATAAAGTAGTAGGAAAAATTTTGAACCATGACAACTCCTATTTGCGGCAAGTTTTTGATTAGCACCCTGTTAAAAGTGTATTTCCCTATTTCTAAAATATGATGCGCGTAATAATTCTGCAGCCGGAACCTGTACTACCCTCATTTTACTTTCCAGCCTTATGACGTAAATTATTATTTACCCATGGGCTTGAAAACACTGAAATATTGACCTACCCCCGTATACATATATTTACTACTAAAGAAAATTGCGTTTTTTACATGTCTACTGTCGCTAAGAAGTTTGTAGTCTCTGCGTATCGCGATCAATAAATATAATAAAGAAAAACTTTGTCCTGTCTCTGGGTCATTTGTTTGGAAAACCCTCGAGAATATTTTATTTATAAAACTGAACGGTTCTAGACTGACAAACGAAGGTTTTTCCAAAGAAAAATCGCTATATAATTGGTAGTTTGTTAGAAAAGTAGGTCAAAGAAAAATTGCCGATACTTGTTGAATACGGCAGGTTTAATTGTTTACTCTGCATTGTCAATAAATTCGAAAAATACCAGGTTCAATCAATCCCATATTTATGTCATATACTAACATATGAAATCTCGTTTTTTATCTGAAAAAATAAAAAAGTTATAGGGGTGAGCCACTTTTGAGACGCACCCGGTACACACAGCCTAGTTTAATGTAAAATCAAGAGATTCGATCAATGAATGTGCGAGTGTGGTTGTGTATCTTTACAAACAATGTAAATTCATTAATTTTTATCTAAGTTTACTATCATAAACATTTTGAATTGACAGCGCGCGATAAAAATAATTTGTGTTAATTGGCTGGTTCATTAATCAACCCGCGTGGTGGAATTACGCGTATATTTTTAATTTGTGCCGGTTAAAAAGAAACGTTAAAAATATATCGGCTTGAGCACGACATCATCTGATAATCGCCGTGACTGACCTTGGCCCTTTAAATGTGTAGAATTAATCAAATAATTCCCTACCATCACAGATTATACAGATTACAAACTTTGTTTTTTCTTTATTGTTTTTCGTGGTTCCAATTTTCGGAATCGGGCACTAGTTAGGTTACTAGTTTGCGCACATAGCGCGCCCACTTATGGCCTCTAAAATTGTGCACAGCGCCTGACCGGTACAGTTATTAGAGAGATATCGGAAAACCGAATAGCGTCATGCAGTGTTTACGCGTACCTTATCATGACTACGATATGCGCGAGTCAATTTTTAACGTAACACCCGCTAATAACGTTATCGCCTGACGTACTTTGCGGATCAATTACACCAAGCGCCATTTCTAAATATCGTTTAAAGATTGCTTAAATGGGCATGTGCGGGTATTTGACAGCCGGTGCCGGAGTGCAACTTTGTTCAAGTTAGCAACCGATCGTTTAGAAGCGATGTCGAAGCATGTTCGTTGCTATGGTCATTGCAAAACTATTGTCGCTTTATCAAATCGGGTATTCTCGGAAAATGCTGCGAAATATGGTATCACTATCACACTCTTGCACACGTGTGCGATACGGTCTAGGCAGTCGCCACGCCACAAAGCGAGCAATCAGAATATCGCTACGAATCGATGTTGCTACTGAACATAGTGCCTCAAGCTACTAAATTACTTTGCTATCGCTTTGAAACATGAACAAATTTGCACCCCCGGCCGGCGAAATCTTTTATTTTAGGTTATGTTTGAATTGTTTTGAATTATTACTTTAGTTTTATTAGGTAATTTGATATTTAAGTAGCTGGTGGGATTAGTTTTAATTAAATAAATATGGCCCTAAATATGGATTCCACCTCTTCCAATATTAAAAAACTTATAAAGAGGCTTAGGTTTACAGCAGATGACGACTTCTAAGAGAATTTGTTGCTTGTTGCCCTAAACCCACTGGCAGACGTTGAACAATAAAGCACTGGAAATAAGCACTTTAAAACCCTTTAGTTTTAAAATACCTAGTAAACAAAACAATTTCAAAGTTTTAAATTCAAAGTTAGGTTAAGTTTAAATAGCGGACGCGACGCGAACAGAATTCTTTCCAATCCGATAACTATAAATGAAGAGGAAGAAGAGAATTAATACCACCTCACGTAAAGGAAATAACACCTGGCCTTCTTAACGTCCATGCACGCTATTCCGTTTAGCGATATCACTCTATTACGCTGTTTATTGTTTTTTTTTTAAACAATTTTCGTACAACGAATTAGGGATAAGATTTTTATCTGTATACATATAATATACCTAATCTGTGCTACCATCCTATTTATTTGTGTTTGCTATATTGGTAACCAGCAAAAATTAGCTATAATTTTAATATTATTTAGTTCATTTAAAACGGATTTGCTTCAGAATTGTTACTCTGAAGCAAATCTGGAAATTTAAAACAGGCTCTATGGTGCGTTTGGTTTGGCGTTTGGTTTGGTTTGGAAGATGTCATTCTCTCTTGACTATTCCAAATGAAGGGTCCAGGGGAAAAACTTGATAAGCGCCAATTTCTTAATTTTAGGATTTTACAATATTATAGCAGGTCTAACTGGTCCCTACAAAATGTATACACTCGGCAAGACAAGAAAGATTCATTCAGAACCTCGCAATTAGTGGAATAAATTAGCGGTTTCAATTTTCAATTAGCGTAGAAGTTTGTTTCTTTAATATCAATGTAAGCATTCAGAACGTCAAAATTAGTGGTAGACATTTTGAAATAGTAGAAAAAAGTTATCAAACTTTTAACTTTTCCACTAATTATACTTCAAAATTTGCGAGAAATGTCATTTTGGCCTTTGATTATCTATTAAATACTCCCCAAAAGGTAATGACAAAAATGTGCTAACTACTCTCTTTTTGTGTCCTTATTTACTGGACTAATAGTACACGAAGAGGTTCAAACAAGAAGAGATTCTTGATATCGTTTTAAATACTTCCTATATCACTATAGTGATGGCACAGGTGATGGGCTATAATTTAAAATACACACATCCCATGGTACCTGTTTGATTCAATTACAAGTATTTGTTCTAATATATTCGCGCAATATTTAAATTCCGAATTAATATTGTATAAGCTCTAACAAATTCAGCCTTAGGTTAGATAAAGAGTGTTTTGCATATTGTAGCAAACATGGCGCCGTTATTTATGTTAATCAAATTCCTCATCGTAACATTGCATGTTTTGTTTATTATACGAGGTTTAATTTATTTATTTACACAATCTGTATAATAGATACAAATCTAATTATAAAATCGTTTGATTTGATGTATAAATTTACATTTGAAAACGAGAAAACAAGATAAAAATAATTGCTCAATATAGTATAATAACAGTTTGCAGTTTTTAAATACTTTAATATATTTGAATGTATTTGGGCACTTAAGATAATATCATAAAAATTACTTTCATTGGATCTTTATAAATTCACTATTGCGCAATATCGCGGGTCTACACCCTACACCTGTCAGTTTTGCTGACACATTTTGACTGATTCATTCCTAAGGCTGGCCCAACAGTCCACGAGATATTTTTTGTCGTTTTTGTACATTATAACAGTTTTTTATTCCTACTTCGTGAGCATCGGCATGTAATTTTGTGTTAAGCAGTTTATGTTTACAAAATCACCGTAATAAAATTGTCTGGACCACTGGACCAACTGTATATCTAGGAATATCGGAATAGCACAATTCAAATATCCTATTAGTATTCTTTATAATATGTTAATAATTGTTTGTTGTAATCTTACCTGTTTTTCTTAATGGAAAATCATTATTCGTTGTAGTTGAAGAATCTGATGCTGTGTCCATTCCTTCAGACCTAAAACAACAAAATCATCTATTAATTATTATCTCAATTTTCAATTACAGTGCGTATCTTAAGCTCAGACCTAATATTTACATGATTATTATTGTACTCTAAGAATTTCTTCTTTATTGTGAATTATTTAAGCGCCACATTTTCCAAGAACTCGTATTTTTCAGAACGCTTTATTTTATCTAATCAATTACTAAGTAACAGGCTTTATTCTTAGAAAAAAGTCATTTCAAGTGGTTAGCGCCTCTAAATATAATCTTTTCTTAATGATATTTGTCGGTTACTATCAGTGGCGGCTCGTCACCCGTGTGACTGGCTAGGCAATTCAACGTAATGACATAAGCATTCAACGTAATGACATAATGATTGACATAATGTACAAGTATAGTTTTTATTAATCAATTTTATCTATTTTTTAATCTATTACTATGGAGTCACTATGGAGTACATCATAAAATTTTATTTTATTTTTATTTATTTACGCAAACTTAAAAATTGGTAGTATTGAGAGAAAGAATAATTGTGTTTTATATATTAAATTGATGAGTCGGTCTCTTAATAAAGAAAAGTTATTTATTATTATATCAGTAAAATTTAACCCCTTAACGAAATGTGATATATCTCCTTATGAAATATCCGGAATATCCCCTTAACATCTAAGCCTACCGAGCCTCCACGACTTCATGCGAAGGCGACCGGAGATTTCGCCTAAGCTCCGCCTTAATACGATACAACTCCTATGTAGCCTCGCTACCGCACGATGAGTTAGATAGAGACAGAAAACTGCCATACGTCGTGCATCGACTCTGATAGTAGGCGATGTAGTTAATGGAAATTCTTGCATTGCTTTATCATCACCATTACAAATGATCAATTCATTCACACGCTAGTTAATTTAATAAAAATTACAACGATTTTTTCTCCACACTTTTTTTATTTAAATATTTATAGATTTTTATCTATTGGTTTCTGTATCATACATATTCAATTTTTATTTAAAAATGTATCACTTTCTTCCACTAATTACTTTACTTAATCCTGAAATAAAATTCCCTCCTTTTCAAACTGGAGTTTTTCGAGACGCATTGTGCTCCAAAAGACGGCGGCGCTACGTTCTAAACTGGGCTGTTTAAAAATAGCCCGGAATCAGCGGGAAAGTATATAGGAAAAGCCACTTCGCAAGTACCACTTTCCTATGGAAAAACCACTTTGCATCGCGTATTAGTCGTTGGCCTAGATCCAGGCAGAAGACGCAGGAGAGAGAGTATTCCAGGCCGTCTTTGTTCTTTTTTTAGCCGGAGACGCCATTTAATTTTAACCAAGCCACTGATGACAATGTGGAAGACGGAAATAGAACAGAAGAAACGATATGGTTTCGAACTCTTTATATTAATAGTCGGTTTTATATGCGAATTATGAAGAAGGAAATTCCTAAAAATAAACCATTTATACTTGAAAGTAAATATCTAGATTCAAGAACTAAAGAATACAAGGACCAATAATACCCGAGACTAGTTACCATTCCTCTAAACAGTGCCGTGCTACATATCTTTCTTTAGCTACTTGAAGAGATATTTATATTTTTCATAATTTTTTTGACGACGCGGACGCCTATGACGCCGGAATGTTTTTCAATACCGACCCAAGAGAAGGCTTGGATACAAGCATTTTTCGAGCATAGTATTTATATTTTAGGTAGTATTTTAAGATTTCATAGGCATATTATACCATATCGGCAAGACAGCATGGGACAGTCTTGAGTCGGTATTTACATGTGTAGGAGTAAATCGCTATCGTCTATCTTGAAGTCGGATCAGGACGATCTAGATTCAAACTAGATTTCATACGCTTGGTAAAATACTTGCTCTTGTTTCTTTATTCAGTACATCTTATTATACTGATCGCGTATTGACTGTACTCTTCGTACACATAAAAATCGGCACCAAAGGCAGAAATGCCAACCCGGCATGAACAAAGAGTTTGTTTATATTTTGCTTCCCAAGTAGCATTGTCACGACTTGCGACCACATATTTACTAAACACAACGTTGGATTAGTTACAAAAAATAGTTAGCTCCCTACCTTGGGTATTAAAATAAATTTAAACGTTTTTATAACGTTGTGCCGACGTTGGACTAGTACTACAGCAAAGTAGAAGCTTCTGCGACGTCGAATAAACGTTGTCTTGTAACCTTTTTTTAAGTGATCTTTAGATGATTCGGACAACGTAGTTACAACGTTGGACAATATAGAGTTTTCCGACGTCAGTTTCAGGACCTATTCCAAAGTTATGCAAACGTCGTCTGTTTTACTAATTCCAACGTTGTTTTAGATTTCCTTATTCTTACGTTGGTAGGACGTCGAGTCACTACCTTTTGCAACTGTATTGAACCATAACCTTAAATCTTAAATTTTCACTTCATTGTTCTGTTCAGTCAGACAGTTCAGTGCTGTTTTTGTTTTTATAAAAAAAAAACTTAATTAAAATGGGACATAAGAAAGGTACATATAAAACTAAATTTAAATATACATCGACATATATTACCGATAGTTTATCCACTCCCTTTATTTTAAGTCTATGACTCCCCCTTTTATTTAGATTATAGAGGGCGGCACAAGCTAGACTCTAGGATGACTAAATTAGGCAATCTTGCGACTAGTATACTACCTGTTAAGGCCCAACTGCGACTTTATTAGTCCAGTATGCGACTACTCGAACTACTCCATCTTAATCTTCAAAACAACAAAGTGAAAGCCGCCATGTTAAATAAGAAAATGTTTCATTCCTAAAATAGCAATTCCTGCTTTTTGAATACATTAACTTGAAATATTTGACCCTAAAAAACACGCGGAAACAATTTTTTCGACTGCGAATAAATTATTCTCATTTTACTAAAAAAAAATTCAAGAAAATTTGTAAAACTTCTTTAATTTTAAGGCCCATTAGTATTTTTCAAAGTAGAAACAATACATTTATCAATAAAGTTGTTTGCGTTTAACTTTTTTTGCCTTGGGTAACGAGTTACAGAGTCGGTTAAAGTGTTTCAATAATTATGATCTTCAAACATCCTCCACACTTAAATACTTTTTGTTTTGTTTTCCTTCACTGCCATCTGACATATGTCTCTAACTAAATCATAAAAATAATATTTTTTACTATAATTATCCCAATTTAGGATAAAACGCGATTTAGACGCCATATTAGTTTTGTATTTCTGTGAATTAGAATTTTAAACAACGTTGCAGTTTGTACTAAATTAGGCTTCTAGCCAACGTCGGTATCCAACGTCGTTTCGACCCAAAAATTATTCTCCAAACTAGTGCAGACTAGGGTTGGCACGAGGTTGTGCCGACGTTGCGCCCCGACGTTTGGTCGCGTGACACAACGTTGTCCCGACGTCCAAATGCTGCTTGGGTTGTGTCTGTTGAGACAAATCAAATCAAAGTGTATGGTTGGTTTCTCTTTTTATACATATCTATGGCAGAAGACATAAAGAAAGAAATGTTTAAAATTTGAAATATTTTAGAACTTCTTCAAATTTACTTATTTCTCTGAGACAGAAATAGTTTAAATCATGAAAATAATTTTCTTTCCGCTGTAGTTACTTCCTTTACTCCTAATACGACATAATTACGATTTATGTACAAAACCAACCGGCCTATTCAACTATTCGCTCTGTTTCCTAGTTCAACAAATATACGGAACCGTCTGCCAATTCCCCCATATACGCTTAGCTTACACATGATTGGAATATTAACTCCAACGATTGTTTTAGTCAATGAAATTAGACGGCTGTTGTTTACGTTGCGATTCCAACAATCGATTGATTACCGAGCATTGTGTAGTTAATATACTCCAAATTCTTGAAATACTCCACCTATTTTTAGACTTTTACTCCAAAAAGATTTTAATTAACCTATTGTTTTAACAGTTGCCTATGATTTCAGGTTTGGCTATTTGTCTGAGGAATGAATACTTAGCTGCAAGAAGAAATAATACTAAAAACACTAATTATTAACTCAATTTATCTTTAGACACATGCATTGTGCATTATCAATCTCTGTCAATCATTTATAAAAATATATATTCCATCTAATTTACTATGTCCAAGGTCATAGATATATTACCAGGAAATTCGTTTGCAATGTTTGGCAAAGCAAACAGCAAACCAAGACAGCCTGACTACATGTATGTTTTACTGATGCACCAATAAATTAAACTATTTCCTTGCCAAAAAATTACTCAAGTACTAAAACAAACATTACGATTTTTCGAATAAGAGTGATAAATTATATCTGCTTAATATTAACAACGTTCTCAATGTAAAATGTTCATTGCATGCAAATTAAACCTATTATTCGGATTTGATAACTTTACGATAGAATTTAAATAATGTTTTTTTAAAGTTTATAATGTAATAGTTAAGTGCCTTGTTATTACCTGATGTTACAAGTAATTATTGTTTTGTAATTCAGTCAACAAAATATGGATTATTATTCGTAATTAATAAAATACCCGCCCAGACAAAATAAAAACACTCTCATTAAAAATCGTTTTATTTTCATATTTTTTGCATGTTTACATCTGTTATTGAAAGTAAAGGATGATCAAATTCCCCAGGTTTATCTATTAAGATGTTTGTATATGTTGATATTTTTCGATAATGTGTCATTCAGAATTCCCAACTGAGATATTTAGAATTTTACAATTTTTATTTATATTTTTAATTTAATTAATTAATTTCAATGGATTAAGTGAATTGTGGTTACATACTAAGGTTACACATTGCCAGAACATACGGGGTGTCCCAGAAATAAGTGCAAATATTTTAACTGGTAGTATAATTCAACCCCAGAAACACGCCTAAGAAGTTTTTTTCGCGAAAAAACAAATTTTGAAAATTCGAAATTTTTTTTTAGATTTTAGTTAAAAAAACATAATTTCTTGATAATATGGCAACATAGGTATTAGATTAAATTTACAAGAAAGAAAATCCAGAAAAGATCCAATGGTTCTCAAAATTTTAGCAAAAAATCATTTTTTTTGGAAATTTTCAAAGTAAAATAACTCCGTTATTTTGGACTTATTTAAAAAACGATAAGGAGAAAATATGTTTCTTTTATCGAAATCTACCATCCCTTAAAATATTTGCACTTATTTCTGGGACACCCTGTATAGCTACAGCCCTAATTTTTCATGAACAATATTAAATTTAAGTTTTAACAAACTCACTGATTTTTTTAAGGTTCCGTACCCAAAGGGTAAAAACGGGAACCCTGTTACTAAGACTTCGCTATCCGTCCGTCCGTCCGTCTGTTACAAAGGTCTATCTTATGAACCGTTATAGCTAGACAGTTGAAATTTTCACAGATAATGTATCTATGTTGCCGCTATAAGAACAAATACTAAAAACAGAATTAAATAAATGTTTATAAATAAAAAAGTAGTTTCACTAAACATTATCTTTTAAGTAAGAATTTTACATAGAATCTCTCAAGTCCTCCGTCCTGGCCGCGTGGTTAAAACGTTAGGACTTTACGCTGCAATGACGTTGGACCGTGGTAAGGCAGGTTCGAATCCTAGTCAAGGCGACTTTTTTTTTAATCGTTTTTTTTATTTTTTACATATTTTTACATATTTATTTTTACTTTTTACATATTTATTATTGATTAATACATGCGCTTGGGAAAATACTCGCCTTCTGTCTTTATTCAGTACATCTTATTTTACTAAGCGTGTTGACCGTACTCTTCGTACACATGAAAACCTGCACCCAAGACCAAAAATACCGACCCTTAGTAGATAATGAATGGTACGGAACCCTTCGTACGCTAGTCCGACTCGCACTTAACCAATTTTTTTTAAAACAACAAAATAATTGATGTATAATTATTAATTTTATAACGACCCAACTAATTTGTCGTCTGCCAATCTCAAGGGAGGATCTGTTCGAAAATTCGTTACCTCGTTGTTTTTTATACAGTATTTCATAAAGCTTGTCCCCTTCACCTGTTTCGGAAGGTGTTTTTTCCCTCAGGAAATCAATAATACCTCGTAAATTGTGTTTCCGAAGTTGGGGGCCGAATTGTGGACCCCACGTGTAACGTCCTTGACCTCTGCTCTTACAACTGCACGTGGCGTGTTAAAACGAGGGTAGAAACGGTGAAAGCCACTTCGCTTAAGAGACGAAATGTTTTCTTTGCCGTGATTTCTCTTTGAAATTAATAAAAATATGGATAGGACGGAATTTTCCAGGAGAAAAATGAAAATTAGAAAGCGCTTAATATATTTTTTTCAGAATTTTTAGGACTTTTTTTTAATAACATTTTCTAAATACTTTATTGCTTCTTCTTGCCAGTCTCATAACAAAAAATTGGCACCGGGAAGCACGTATAGCCGCACATACTAAAATCTATACTAATATATAAAATCCTTAAGTGACTGAAACAGAATATATTAGGTTACTGATTATTTTTTTTTCTTAAATTGCGGAACTACATGGGAATATTTTAGTGTAAATGTAGTAAACCTTATTAACATTCAATGCGTTGAAACACCCGTCTTGTAGATGTCACCGCTCATACCCAATTTATTAAATAAATCTGGTATGCGGATAAAAAATATCTTCGATTTAAGTAAATTTATTTCTACATTTATTCTTAACTTTTGCAAATAACGGCGGCAGCCTGTGGTTTAAAATTTCACCATACATCTTATTAGTTATTATATTTTGTATGAATTAACTTGGTGCTAGGTAAGATTTATCCACGATCCTGCTTAAACCGCTTAACGTAAAAATCTGATTTTTGGAAAACAAATTGACTTTAGGGTGTAGGGGTTCGATAAGAAGGGATTTTTCGAAACTCGAATTCTAAGGGCGTGAAACTATCCCTCAAATATTAAAATATTTTTTATTTAAAAACCGGTGAGTTTTTCGGAAAAACTCTTAAACACGTATATTTGATTTTGTTATTTTACATATTTTAAGATTTTTTATAAATTATACAGGGTGTTTCATAAAATATGACCATTGGGTAATCACGATTCTGCTTAAACTGCTTGACGTTTAAAGCTGATTTTTGGCAAACGGATTGACTGTGGGGTGTAGAGGTTCGATAAGGAGGGGTTTCTCGAATCTCAAAATCCAAGAGGGTGAAAACGCCCCTCATATATTACAATATTTGTTATTTAAAAAACGGTTAGTCTTTCGGGAAAACGCTTGGACAAGCATAATTTATTTGGTTTTTTTACATATTTTGAAATTTTTTAAAAAATCATACAGGGTGTTCCAAAAAGTTGGGTAATTTCTTAACCACGATTCTGCTTAAACTGCTTGACGTAAAAAGCTTATTTTTGGCAAACGGATTTTTCGAAAGTCAAATTCCAACGAAATGAAACTACCCCTCAAATATTACAAAGTCATATAATAATATCGCCATATTGTTTTTTCTCATGCTGACATAAATGTGAGAAAATTTTATCCAGTTTGTATGTTAATAAAAATTCTTGCTTTGCTTTATCATCACCATTACAAAAAATGATTAATTCGACGCGAACGAAGTCGCTGGTACACGCTAGTATGAAATAAAATATCTTCGTAGACTGACACTATTTTAAAAATTAACATAAACATGTTTCGATCAGGTGTATCACTGACCGTTATCAAGTGTGATGCAATCTAAAAGATTGTTAAAGATGATATTATTGTTTGATGTAAAAAAGATTCATTGAATTTGTGAAGTTTTTTCAACTGAGGTTCCCTGTGGACAATCCGAGCTTCCGTCCACTTTATATTGTGCTTCTTGGACCACACATGGTCTACAATAGCTGGCTTCATTGTTTGACATCCCTGTGTGTGTTTTTTTCACTCTGACTTAACTATTTTTAAAGTTGGATAATTATAAGACGTTTTGTCTGTTCAATATATGATGCTGGGTCCAGACCAAGGCGACAAAAAGTAAACACGAATTTGAGACAAAAACAAGACAAACTTGCGACAAAAAATTGGGAATTCTGACAAGACAAACTTGAGACAAACTGTCCACACCGCAAGGACAAAAATACAACAAAGTCAAAAGTTTAGTTGTTGCGAATGAGTTTTATTAACCATGTGCGATTTCACTAGTCTCCTACTGTTGGCAGCAAACGCCATCCACACTGTCGTAAAATATACGAACAAAACATAGACACAACAAAACATTGATCTTTACCGACTCGAGACGGGACATTGAAAAGTCTCCGAATTTTGAAACAAAACAAAAATGAAACAAAAATGTATTGGATTTGTCCCAATTTTGTCGTAAAATATGATCGTTTCTGTCTTGTCGTTGTTTTGTCTGCTTGGTCTGGACCCGGCATGACTTACCGCTTCCACAAGGTAGCTGGTAGATGCACTCTATATCTTGTTTCGATCTTTCCGTTGTTGTTTTTCTCAAGATGCATCCTGGAGTGGTTCCAAACTGCAGTTTCAACCTGCATCATTATATTTTGTCATCATCATCATCATCTTCAGCTTATTCAACCATTTCCAATTATGGTGTAGCTTCCTCACATACTCTCTTTGTCCTTGGGCCCATTGTTGTCTGTTGTTAGCTATGCGAGCCCAAGTTGTCCCTGCTAATTTCCTAATATCATGGTCCTATCTCAGGTTCGGTCTTCTCTAGGTCTCTTAATTCCTTGTGAGTACCATACTGTAATTTTTGTGGTACATCTGTTGTCCATTCTTCTTGCCAGGTGTCCTGCCCATTGCCATTTGAGGAATTTGACTCTGTGGACGACATCTCTATCTATTACCTGGATCTTTTATCGTATCCACTCTATTCTTTTACGGTCTTTCTTGGTTATTCCCAGCATATTTCGTTCTATTGAGCGTTGTGCGATCTGCAGTTTCCTTATGATATCCGTCTTAAGTATCCAGGTAGTATAGTTTCGCATCACTGGTAGTACCGGTTATAATTTGTAGTTACATTTAAATTTATTTGACCTATTGAAATAAATTTATTTTTTTATTGATGTCTTCCCAAAAAAATCGTTGTTCTAGGGTATAAGGTGCTAAATAAATACGTTCAAAGGTAACTTGCTGTAATTAATTTCATTATTTCGTTTTCTCATGGTCTTCGTCCTGTTTTCGAGGAGGAAATCGATAAGGGTCCTAAATCACCCCTCAACTTGAAATATTGGAAGTTAGTAAGGTCAAAGTAACGGTAAAGAGGAGGGAGAAATCAAACCGTGAGTCAGTAGAGATGGGTATATGTCGCAAATTTCGAATTTGTTACATTTGAACAAATGAATTTACTGCATAATAAGTATTGTTTTCCTAATAAGTTCGCTCGTAAATTATACAGGATGAATCCTAAATAAGTGCAAATATTTTCAGGGCTGGCTCAAATAAATCCAAAATAACCCAGATATTTTATTGATTTTTAGCTTAAATTTTGAGAATCGTTGGATCTTTTCTGCGTTTTTTTTCTTGTAAATTTAATCTACTACCTATGTTCCCATATTTTGAATATAGTATGTTTTTTAACTGAAAATATGTGAAAATATTCCAAAATATTTTTAAAAAAATTGTAAATTTAAAAAAAAATTTCTTGTCCTTCCCAATAAGTACAGAAAATGAAAAATAAAAAATGAAACTATGAGTACCACAGAAGCTAGCAATAAAACCTAAATTTAAAAATTTCTTCGAAAACTCCTTTGCTAAACACAAAAAAACACTAAAATTTAGTATTTTATTTTTCCTCTTTTTTTCTCCGACTTTGTGTTTGGTAAGTTTGTAAAAATAAACAAGGAAAAATATTAAGGAAATTGATATTAATATATTGTATAATGTAAATATATTTTCAAATTCAGTCCATACAGTCTATGTTGTGGTCTACTAATTTAACCTCTGACCTGACAAAAGATATTGCTATAAATACATAATTAAAAACAATATATCTACGCAATTAATAAATGTTATTTTCCTACATATATTTTTAGTATTATAACCAATACTAATCAAAAATTAGAAATTTAACAAGGTGTGGTTATACAGGGTGGTCCGAACTGTATTCCGAAAACTTTAAACCAGTAGCATATTCTGCAGATAAAAATAAGTAAAAAAGTTCGTCTAAATGTATGTTCTAAAATGCTTAGTTTCGGAGATACAGGGTGTAGAAGTTTCATTTTTATTTTGATTTTTTCCAAATAGTTTCTGAAGTAACGTCAATATTTGGATGAAAATTGGTGCCTGGGAGTTTTTTGACATGAGAAATTTGATTTTGATGTTAATTTGACTCCTATTTGTAGAGGGTGAAACCTACATATTTTTTAACTGGTTTGAAAAATAATAACTTTTCGTCCGTACCTGTATACAACTATTAAGTAAAAAATATACATTAACGACGTTTTTTACGTAAAAAATGTCTCTAGATAATAATACCTGTCATCATTGACATAAATTAAACATGTTGACTAAATAGTTATTAGACTGAAATTATAAATTGAAATGTGTTTGTGCCAAAAGTTCAACAGAAACTGTTTTATCGTCATTTTTTCGAAGAAAAATTTATAATTAATTTAAAAAAATAAAAATTTCCCAAATTTGTCATTTCAGTTTTTGTTAATAATGACATGTATTGTCTATTTCCATTCTAAATATCTTGAGAACTGTTGCTCGTAACGATTTTTACCAAGAGACATTTTTTACGTAAAAATTACGGAAATGTATATTTTTTCACTCAGTAGTTCTATACAGGTACGGACAAAAAGTTATTACTCTTCAAAACAGTTAAAACACATGTAGGTGACGCCCCCTACAAATAGGAGTCATATTAATATCAAAATCAAATTTCTCATGTCAAAAAACTCCCAGACAACAATTTTCATCCAAATATTGACGTTACTTCAGAAGTTATTTGGAAAATATCGAAATAAAAATGAAACTTCTACACCCTGTATCTTCAGAACTAAGCATTTGAGGACATACATTTATACGAACTTTTTTTACTTTTTTTTACCTGCATAATATGCTGACGAAGTTTCCGGAATACAATTCGGACCACCCTGTATATTTATTAACCTAATTTTAAAACCTAATAAGATTTCCTTTTATTATTTTTGTTAGATAGGTACCTCTTATACCTTAAAATAATAATAAATTGAACCAGGCAAAGAGACAAAAATTGTTATTTTACTACAAAGACCCATCCCTATATAAAATCTCCCCCTGCCCTTTCCACATGCGTCGACCTTGACCTTAGCGTAGGGCGCCCTCAAGCGAATCTGCGTAGAATGAAGAACAACGGCAATTATTCGTTTCTCTCTCTTCGGTACCTTGGAATGCGTTTCATTTATGCCGTGGTGGTTCTTTTTTTTGTTGGTTCTTCGCTTAAAAAGCCAGAAGGTGCGTACGTGTAAAAAAGGATTGAAATATAGGTATACTGTACCAAAGAATTATTGTGGTTGTTTCTTTAACCATGAGAAAATTTTTTACGAAAGCGTAGAGCTGCCATCGCAAAATTGAAAAATATTTTTAGCAAAATTTACACTTTTTCTGTAAATTTACAGATTTTCTGTAAATTTACACTTTTCCTGTAAATTTACAGATTTTCTGTAAATTTACACTTTTTCTGTTAATTTATGCGTTAGTGGCAACAGTGGTGCGTTATTCTACGAGAGTTCCCATCGAATTCTGTTCTACGCCAGTTTATTCACAAAAGTCTTTACTAGTAAAGACAGAATTAGGGAACCACTGCGGCAATTAATTGAAGGATTGAAGACATGCGGACTATATGAAAAGATTAAGCAATATCCCAGTATATTCAAAGATATATTTTGTTCTGAAACCACACTCTCTTCAAAAATACTTGAAGAATTATTCCTCATCGTCTATACTGAACCTGGGTCTAACATAGTACAGAAAATCGGGTGATCTCTTATTTTAGGGATTATGTATTAAATTTCGAATGTGTATGATATAATAGTATGGCATTTTTTTGTTTAATATGTTTTCTAATATGCTTTTAATCGACCCGGAAAGTATTTTCACCCTTTCCGATGCATTACTGTTTGCAAGAGGATCTGATGGCCTCCACCTCTGGGATGACGTAAACTGTCGTCTGCAAATGATGTAAACTTAACATAACCATCCTCTAGCAGACATGTCAAAATTTCTTTATGACTTAATCCGATATGAAAGTAGGTTTTAATGTATTCGTCCATAATCTCTGATGAATATATGTACTACTTAGGCACAATAGCAACTTAATCAGCGCAGAACAATGCTCACTTGTAACTAGTGAGTAACGAGCAGGTCGATGCCGAGACGTCATTCTGCTGGGTAGTAAATTTCGCATGCAATTTACAGAAAAAGTGTAAATTTACGAAAAGTGTAAATTTACAGAAAATCTGTAAATTTACAGGAAAAGTGTAAATTTACAGAAAAAGTGTAAATTTACAGAAAATCTGTAAATTTACAGAAAATGTGTAAATTTACAGAAAAAGTGTAAATTTAACACATACAGAAAAAGTGTAAATTTACAGAAAATCTGTAAATTTACAGAAAAAGTGTAAATTTTGCTAAAATTATCTTTCATTGTTGCGATGGCAGCTCTACGCTTTCGAAATTTTTTGTATACATATAGAAAAACTAGCGTGTACCCGCCACTTCTTTCGCGTCGAATTAATCATTTGTAATGGTGATGATAAAGCAAAGCAAGAATTTCCATTAACATACAAACTGGATAAAATTTTCTCACATTTATGTCAGCATGAGAAAAAACAATCGAGAAACCCCTCCTTATCGAACCTTTACACCCGACAGTCAATCCGTTTACCAAAAATCAGCTTTAAACGTCAAGCAGTTTAAGCAGAATCGTGATTACTCAATGGTCATATTTTATGAAACACCCTGTATAAATTTTTAAAAAATCTTAAAATATGTAAAAAACGGAACTTGGCCGTTTTTTAAATAAAAATATTGTAATATTTGAGGAGTTTGGTTAGGTTAGGTTAGTCAGTTTCAGTAAAATAAAAATCGATTTATTCTTTTTGATACACCCTGTATTCCCTGTATTAAAGAGACTAAAAATCTATAAACTAATAAAGGAAATGACGCAATAGAAATTAAAACAATTTACCAAAAAAACATCAAATTTTGAGAAACGAACATTAGACCACAATCGGCATAATTCTTTGGATTCGAAACAGAAATTAAATAATATTATACGTTTCGAAGAATCCGTCTCGTTATCAAATAACACCATAAATGCACAAAAACAAATTAGAACTAAATTACACAACTATCTAATTACAATGCCTAAAGAATTGCTTGTTGAACTTGATAATGAAAGACGATAAATGTAAAGAACGGCCGTTAAAATTTGATAAATTGACAAAAAAGAACATGTTAAAATTGACATTAGCTTAATTTAACAATAACTAATTTGACATTAACTACTACAATTTTCTTTTTATCGTGTTATTTCTAAATAATCTGAATGTTTGCAATTTTATTAACTACGTAGTAAGCAAAACTAAAAATAGAAATTGCATTTTTATTAATTCGTGCAGTCTGATAGAATGAGAATTAAAATATTTCAAGTTGTAAGTATTTAAATAAATTATTTAACTCGTTAGAGAATCGTAGATTAATCAACATAACTTGTGTTTAATTTTTTATTTCAACCCCAGAAACACGATTATGAGTTTTTCTCGCGAATATTTTTTAAAATTTTGAATTTTTTAAAAAAAAAATTGGTACCTATTTTTTTAGTTTAAAAATAATTTCTTGACAATATGGCAACATAGGAAGTAAATTAAATTTATAAGAAAGAAAATTCCACACCTGTAATTTTTAACAAATCAAAACGTTTTTTTTTTGACAAATCACCATGGCAACGGATAAATTTTAGTGAAAATTTCACACCTCTACTTTTCAACCAATAACATGCTTTAATGTTGACTAGTTACCATGGCAACTGAAAAAATTTCCGGAAATTTTTTCGAGGCGCCACGAAACTTTAGTGGAAATTTTTTGACAGTTGAAAAGGTAAACATAAGATCTACAATCATAATGTGAATGAACCACAATGTCTATATATTGAAATATTACCCATTTGAGTTTTAGCATTTGATGTAACTAAGGTTGGATTAATATTTTTTTTTTCAAATTTAGGTGTGAAATTTTCTTACCGAATACCACGCAAGCTTAAATTATTCCTGGAAATTTTCTTTCGGGCACGAATATTTTAGGAAAATTATCCCTCGTCTTCGACTCGGGATAATTTTCAAAATATTCGTGCCCTCAAAAAATTTCCGAAAATAATTTAAGCTCTTGTGATATTATAAGTGAAAATTTTTTCCTTGTGGGCACCCAACAGCGAATTATACTGGAAATTTTTTGACGTTTATAATGACAGAATATCTTTTTGAGAGTCTGGTTTTTATTTGTTTACATGATAATTTTGATACATTTCAATTACAAAGCTGAGATGAAAGTTTCTAAACTGCTTCCATACGCTTTACTTCGATTTCCTAGTATTCGCGGGTATCAACTGCTTAATCTCCTGGCGAATATTTTCTTTGCTTTCATGACCGAAGCAAAACATTTTTTTAAGCCGTGCCGCTTGACAGCTTCAAAACTGAAATAGTTTTTAGGTTTGGACATAAATCAATTCGACCAAAAATCGAAAAATGCATTTTAATTATTTGATTTTCAAACACAATTTGGTGTGGAATTTTCTTACCGAATACCACACGAGGTCAAATTAAATCCGAGGAGAGAGATGGCAAATGTTTTTGAAACACCCTGTATAAACAAATCTAGATAATTGTTATTGAGTTTCATGTTTTCATAAATAATTTTTATCTCCAAAACCAACCTCCTTGAAAATGACCTGTGAAAAAACATGTTTGTTCATAAACCTTTTTGATCATATTTTATATCCGAATTTATCCAAAAAACTGCCAGTCGACGACTGATATTTCAATATCGTCAATCACCCACTACAAACAAATTGCAATATTACACGATTCTATAAATAAACGATTTTTCAAAGTCGATACTGCCATATAGCGTCCGCAAATAGAATGTTCGGCCTTGTACTTTGAACCGGGTACAATATAGGTTAATTGTTTGATTTTAGCGTGAATCTGCAGCGTCTGCTGGACACGTTCATGTTTGCCGATTAAACACATTGCTATTAAATGCATCTCTTGATCGGATATATTGGTAATCCTGCATAGAATACTAGGGGAATTAAATTAGGAAACACATTTACATATTCCTTTACACAAAAACAACTTTAAAAAACGTTTAAAAGGATTATATGTCTCGCGACTATTATCATGCCGAACATAGCTAGATGCATTGAATAAAAGGATTAAGTAAGGAGCATATCATAGGTCAAGCACCACTAAAAGCGATCGACTCAGTAACCATCAATTCGAAGTTGGTCAAAGAATGCATAGAGAAGCTGAACACAAATTAGGCAAAGAAAATAAAGTTCACCTACTATAGTAGAAGGAAAAGAGTAGTTGCACTCTCCCAAATATTCTCTGCCAGTTTTTACAATCTGTCGAATATCGGCAGATTGCAGAGCGTTTCAGTTGAGTTCCGTCCGTCGACCGGCGAGGTTCGAGCGTTGCGTCCCAGCACAAAGACGGATTGACAAAAAATGAGTGCCTTACTGTATGCTGCTATTGGTTGTAGTAATAATTCAAAAAATTGTGCTTTCAGTTTTTTTTTGAGAGGTTAATTTTCTGATGACTGATTACTACTTAATAATTTGATATTATTTTCGTTTAAACCTCAATTTTTTATCGATTTTACTTTTGACAACCATCCCTTGCTTGCTGTTTATCGAAATGCACCATCACTGAACAAAAATTTGCTAATACTGAAAGAACCGAAAAAAAACTGGAAAACCCGGTTCCTTAGAGGCATATATCGAAATTACCGGTTCCAAAAAACAGTTCCAAAAATGTGAAAATATTTTGTTCTCAAGCAAATTTTCACTCGATGATAATTTTTTTTTATTTTATTTTATTATGAACTCATATTTTCCTAAATACATCTCTGTGAAACTATGGCGAGTGCCACGACTATACTTTGCCTAGTTATAGACCACGACTATACAGCTACGTCAGTGGTCACAGGACACGAGAACAAGGTGGCAGAAAAAGAACAAAGGATTGGACAAGGAGTAAAGCTACTAGTTTCCTTATATGTACTATGCTTATACTCCTTCCCTTAGGATTTTGTTCACAGATAGTTCTAGTATTATAGTTATGACACAATATGGACAAGTGTTCAAATACGAACACTGCGTTGAACATAAAATATGGCTGGGTTAAACTATACTGCCTAACATTTATCTTACCAACGCTAATATATTAAATAAAAAGAAACATGAGCAGAACAAATAAGACTAAAATTCTTATAAACTATGGAATTCAAATAGCCCAACATAATCAGTACTGTATTTAATATGCTCATTATAACTAATAATTGCAGTAGTTTTGATTTTTTGGATATTTTAACTACAATCCAAATCATTTCCTCATTAGCTGATCGAAGCTATTTATTAATAATTTTAATTGGGTGCATTATTTCCTGTGTTGTTTTTTACACAATTAAATTAATGATCGATTTCAAGAAAAACACGACTTTATACTAATAACAAATATTATCTATATACGTTTTATATAACTTTATTTTACAATAATATTTTATTCGGAAACAAATAAAATTTTCGAAATACCAAAATACATCAACAAGGCTTTATAAATTTAGATGCATGTTTTGTTAACATCGACAGATATCAATATTAGTAGCAACATTATGCAATTACAGATATTCTAATCCATTTAATTAGTAATCTATACTAATATATAAAATCCATAAGTGACTGACTCACTGATTAATCACGATCCTGCTCAAACCACTCAAAGTAAGAAGGTCAATTTTGGCATACAGGTTGATTCTAGGGTGTAGAGGTTCGATAAGAAGGGATTTTTCGAAATTCCAGTTCCAAGGGAGTGAAACCAAAGGTGAAACCGCCCCTCAAATATTACAATATTTTTTATTTAAAAAACGGTCAAATTTCCGAAAAAACCCTTAAACACGTATATTTTATTTTGTTTTTTTACATATTTTAAGGATTTTTAAAAATGTATATAGGGTGTTTCGAAAAATCTGGTCATTGATTAATCACGATCCTGCTTAAAGCGCTTGACGTAAAAGCTGATTTTTGGAAAGCGGATTGACTTTAGGGCGTAGATGTAAAAACCGGTGAGTTTTTCGGAAAAAGTCTTAAACACGTATATTTTATTTTGTTGTTTTACATATTTTAAGATTTTAATTTATACAGGGTGTTTCATAAAATATGACCATTAAGTAATCACGTTTCTGCTTAAACTGCTTGACGTTTAAAGCTGATTTTTGGCAAACGGATTGACTGTGGGGTGTAGAGGTTCGATAAGGAGGGGTTTCTCGAATCTCACATTCCAACAGGGTGAAAACGCCCCTCAAATATTACAATATTTGTTATTTAAAAAACGGTTAGTCTTTCGGGAAAACCCTTGGACACGCATAATTTATTTTGTTTTTTTACATATTTTGAAATTTTTTAAAAAATCATACAGGGTGTTCCAAAAAGTTGGGTAATTGATTAACCACGATTCTGCTGAAACTGCTTGACGTAAAAAGCTTATTTTTCAAATAAGTCAAATTCCAACGAGATGAAACTACCCCTCATATATTACCAAGTTATACGTAGAATAATATCGCCATATTTTTTTTTCTCATGCTAACATAAATGTGAGAAAATTTTATACAGTTTGTATGTTAATGGAAATTCTTGCTTTGCTTTATCATCACCATTACAAATGATTAATTCGACGCGAACGAAGTCGCGAGTACACGCTAGTCTATAATATAAAAATCTATCCTCTTGTCTTTAACTAAAGTTAACTAGTTTTATTTTTCTAAATACACAGTATTACTGATAAATTATCAAGTCCTATTAATTAAAAATTAATATGATTCCTGTGACATAACTGTAACACCAAAATGTTTAAGCTCTCAATTTGGATACATTTCCGTGGTTTTTAATATAGAAATGTGTTTGCAATTGGCATCCTAATGAACTGGCAAAATTATAGTTTTATATATCTTCAAATCGCACATCCTTTCTCTCCAATTAGTTTATTTATAGAACAATTAATAATTATACATATAGGATATGAACGGCACGAAACAGAAATAATAAATTCATTTTTAATTGAGTATTATTAGAGGATATATCATGAATTTTAAATACATCGTGCCTTAACCAAATAAGACATAAATAAATATATTTTTGTCTTATTCAAAATGTCTATTAACAATAAATAATCCAGATATAATGTAATAAATACATATTGACAAAATCAAAATAAATATTGAGCATATACCTGAATGTACGGAGCGACCAACAATGGTTGAAATAGTTAGCAATACTTTTATATTTAGTGGTTGGTACTGAAGCTAAAACAAATTATGGATCAAAAAATGTTAGCAAATTATGTCAATTTCATTGCCGTCAAATTTTTGGCTTTGTTATTTGTGAATTCTACATATTTTTCAATGTAAAAATTACTATTTTTCAATACAAAACTATGGTGATCGATATAGAAGAAAAAATTACTGGTGATAATGGTAGATAAATATTCTAGTCTCCAAATTTATAACCAGCTAAACAAGCAAAATCAGAACACTCAACAATTTCATTAATTGTTGATCGCTCTGTATAAGGTATACAGGGTGTTTCAAAAAACATGTGCAATCTCTGGTGTGGAGATTCCTCACGTAAAATAAGATTTATTTTCCATATCAATATAGGTTTGATTCTGCTTTGTTGCGTAACTACAGGGTGTTAAAGTTTTAATAATCTTTCGATTTATTATAATTTTCTTCCAAGTACTTTTAGTGATTCGAATGAAATTGTGAGGGTTAAAGTTACTATAAATGCTACATATTTTAATGCTAAAAAAGTGTCGATAAATCCATCAGAGACGTGCATATGATTATCACTGGAATATTTATCAAAAAAAAACGTGCGCCACTGACTTTTTTTCTTTTGATATAGAAATTATCTAAACAGTTTAACGCCAATTAAAAGTTATCCCTTGATATTTTGGTCGAATTCGGCCTCCTTGATGAGATAAACGCAATTTTATTAATCATAATTAATAAAATTAAAATAAAAATAAAATTAATAAATTATATATTTTACCCAATTTATTATGAAATATTATTACTATTAGTCCAACCTACAGCAATTTCAAATAAAAAAAATAGTAGTATTAAAGATAATTCTAAAAAAACGAATTTGAAAAAAAATACATCCTGAAACTCTAAAAACTATGCATTTCCATACCCATGTTTATAGGACCTTTTTTCATGTTTTTTGATGAGGAATTAATGAGTACTTATTTAAAGCTTTGGCAAGTTAATGATATTAAAATTTTTTAAAGTGCTATTAGACTTGTATCAAGGCAAATGAATAAAATCGCGTTTATCTCATCAAGAAAGCCGAAATCGAAAAAATATCAAGAGACAACGTATAATCGGTATTAAACTGCTTACACTATTTCGCTAACAAGAAAAAGAAGTCAGTGGCGTACTTGCTTTATTTAAAAAATATTCCAGTGATAACCCATATCCATGTCCCTGGTGAATTTATCGACACTTTTTTAGTTTTAAAATATGTCGCATTTATAGTAACTTTTACCCTCAAAATTTTATTCGAAAAGCTAAAAGAACTTGGAAAAAATTATAATAAATCAAAAAAATATTAAGAATTTAACACCCTGTAGCTACGAAACAAAGCAGAATCGGACCTATGTTGATATGAGAAATAAATCTTATTTTTACGTGAAGAATGTGAATAATTTTACCTGTTCCTTTGATTACTGATTTTGATTCGTCCACAAAACTGTTTTTTATATCAAATAAAGAAACGCTAGTCATACATTTAGAGATTATGATAAACCTTATTAAATTTCTTATATCATTATCTATGAACACCTCACAGAGAATTTGTTATAACTCATTTTATACGCCTTAATATGGTAAATTGAAACAAATGAATATCACAATGATACGTTTTATGACTTTCATTTAACTAACGTTTCTTCCTGTTTATTGTAACCAAAGACACGATCGTCATATACTAACAGATTATGTCAACTTATCATAACTACGTGTATGTTTTTTACTTAATCAAAAAACAATAGGCCATATTATTGACAGATTTCTGCTCCAGTATTAGTTCAAGATGTGTGTCCAGATCTATTAAAAATATGTTTTGTATATGATGTGTGTATTTTCTTTAATATTTAGCTGAAAAAATACAGAACTGTAGAGATAAATTCACATAAAATTGATCATCGAATAAGAAACAAATTGCTCAATAACTGCTAGACCAAAACATACAAGGTTGAAAGAAAAAAATTAGTTTGATACGTCACAAGATGCCTTGTTGGTTAGCTATCTTCTAATTTCAGTAAACAAAAACTCAGATATTATTTTTGAAAATTCCTGTTGAATCATATCATGAAGGTGTAACGATATAAACACTATTTAACATCATTCGAATCGCATGAAGTTGCCAGCTCATCGCTATAAAATAATAGTAATTTTCGAGTTATTTTTGAGCAAGTCATACCCTCATTACGCGATTTACATAATTCCAGCGAATTTTTACGAATCAAACAATTTATTTTGCAATTAAATTCCATCGATTGGTAAATATATCTATCATACGGAAAATGTAAAAATATACTAGAACTAGGGATGTACTATCATAGAAAAAAATATCGATATAGATAATTTCGGCACTTTTCATTTGCGAAAAATATGAAATTTGTCTGACTTGGCTCTTTTATTGATACTTTATTTGTATTTGTACATTAATTGTATGTAGGATATTTGATTGAGTTATTTATGGTACTAGTGTGTTATCTTACATATAGATTCTGTGGGGAAAATGGGGAAACACCAGAACACCTTATCACTGAGTGCGCCGCGCCGAGACGACGACCATTCGTGCCATGAACTTTGGTACGGCTGATGTCGAGGATTGAGAGCTGGCCTCTTTGGAGCCGTCTCAGATACTGGCTTTTGTTAAAGCCCTGAGACAGTATGATGGAAGGGGAACACACAATATATCCTATACATCCTAAACATTCTACATTCATCGTCGTATTTATTGCGAAATATCGATATGTTGTTTTAAAAAATCGGTATTTTAATATATCGATACATATGGGACGTTCCTAACTAGCGGCAGTCCGAACTAATGCAAATAACGAATTCTAAAAACAAACTCGTCAAAATGGTTTTAGATATATTTAATACGTAGTCGATCCTAAAAATAGACGCGAAATAAAAGTATAAACGACAGCTTTTCAGATCCGATCGTTATGTTTTAATAGATTAGTTCGAGTTATATTTAGATTTATATCTTCGCAAACGTCCATTCAATTTTGCAAATGACCGTGCCAATATTTAATGTCTTTATTTAGTTTGGGTTTGTAATAATGGAAATTATTTAAATTTTAGGACCATAGTCCAAAAATGTATTTTCAAAAATTTTTGATACTGGGAATTTTATAGACATGCCTAAAAATAACTATATTTAAAACGCATATTAATCAAAATCAAAACAAAATCAAACACTATCAAATTAAATCAAGTGTTTACAGATGTAAAATTTGTTATAGCATTCAGTGAACCAAACAACAAAATGCATTGCAATTTGAGCTATATTTAGACTAAAAACTCTCAAAGTAATCCAAATAGTTATTAATTAAGTTAATTATAGTAATGTTTGTATTATCGACGCATCCAAAAATAGCTAAAAATTAAAGATATCAAAATCAGACCATCATATCATAGAGATATCAAATTAAACACAGATTTTTTTGGTATATTCAAAATTATTCGAGTATCATATCTTTATGTAACACTATCGGCATAACACAGTTGTGCCTGTCATTTCAATTCACAGGTAGATTGTATTTTCTGTCATTTTTTGGTTATCCGTTGGACCTACTTTAACACCACTAATTGAATACCTATCACCTCTAGTTTTTTTTTTAAATAAATAAACGATATTGTTCAGTTCATTTTTTTATTATATACTTATAAGGCATTCAGGTAAGTAAATAACATTACAAAAAGTAACTAAGGTCATTCAAAAATTATATAGAAAGAAGTAAATTATACCTTTTGAAATTTTAACAAGTATTTACTTTTTTTCTCTTGACCTTTACCAAGAAACCGAAAAAAAATGTGTAAAGGGCAATTACAAAATCATGTGTACCTTTGGTATTTGTAACTGTTTGTACCTACCAACGCATTATTAAGTTGAAAATCGATAATTCCACGTAACAATATACAAACAAGAATACAAAGAAGTGAAAATGACACAACAAAATCGATTAGCATTGAAAAGGAAAGTAAAAAGAGCCAAGAAAGATAAGCATTATTTTTTAGCCCTTTATAGGGCAATACTATTTATTTTCTAATTTGATCAAATTGACAAGTATTTCGACTTGTTACAGCAGCAGATTGTCGCTAAAATTCGTGAGTTATTGGGAGAAAGATTCCACAATGTCTGGTTTCAACAAGATGGTTGCCCTGCCCACAATACCCGTATTGTTCAAGTATATTTGAACAATACTTTTCCCAACCATTTAATTAGTGAACATGGAACTATTTTGTGGCCCGCTAGATCACCAGATCTTTCTCCCAATGATTTCTTTTTGTACGGTTATGTAAAATCCAAAGTGTGTGGTCATAATAGGGCTAATAATCTGGATGAGCTTCAAGTAAAAATATGAGAGGCTTTCCAAACTATTAGCCCTAATATGTTAGCCAATGCCAGACGGGGATTTTACGACCGCCTAGGCGAACACTTGTTATAACTTTTTTTATTTAGAGTAATATTTCAGTTTTTTTCGGGTTTAGAGAATTTATTTATTTTTAATTTTGACTTGTAAACACACTCAAATAATAAATATTTAAGTATTTTTATTTTAAATGTTACCTTAAGTGAAGGTAAACACTTAAAATGAAAATAAGAAATACTCGGCACTCCTCGCGTCGTATTCCCAGTGTCACGACCGACCCGTCCAAGCACAACTGCAACTGCGTACTGCCTGACCAGCCGACTAGCCGGCAGTGAATCTCGAGTACGAACGCAAATCGGGTAAACGTAAATTCGTCCGGCAACTTGCTATGGTACTAGTAGCCTGGTCTTTTCTGTATAATGTATAAACTGTGTGTATAAAAACTTTGATAGCGTTGAAGATATGAAGCCTTAAAAATTTTACTGCAATTTATTTCAGATACTGGCTCTTGTCAAATCCCGAGACTGTATGATGAGTCCCAGCTGAGAGAATACATAAATAAACATAGTCTCTTGCCTCCGATTCAGTCGGGATTTCGGAAAAACCACAGTTGTACAACAGCATTACTCAAGGTAACGGATGATATTCTGGAGGCTGCTGATCGGGGTGACCTCACTGGTTTGGTTCTCTTGGATTACTCGAGGGCTTTTGATAAGTTGAATCATCAACTCTTATTAGCAATATTAAAGTTTCTTGGGCTTGAGTGTCGCGCATTGAAACTTGTCGAGAGTTATCTCTCAGATAGGACACAATCTGTAAGATTAAATGGCACGCTGTCTAGTGTTCGACATATTAATTGTGGTGTCCCACAAGGATCAATTCTGGGTCCATTATTCTTTATCCTCTACACATCACAGCTCGATTCGGGTTTGAGAGATTCAACGTCGCTTCGCTTATATGCAGACGACACGCAAGTGTATATGTCTTTCCAACCAGGAAAAATATTGGAAGCCAATGCCATCCTCTCTAGTGAACTTAGTATACTTCTAAAGACATCATCTAATCATTGTTTAGACATTAATCCCAATAAATGTTACGGTCTTTTATTTGGTAGAATACAGGCTAGAGACCAATATGAAAAATTGTTTTCTGTGTCTTTGGACGGAAAGAGGTTGAATAGCTGTAAATCTGCAAGGAACCTTGGTGTGATTATGGATACTCACTTAAGGTTTACTGAACATATTAACAAATGTATAAAAAAGGCCTTCATAAATTTAAAACTGATCTACAATCAACGTTACATCTTAAATCCTAATCTCAAAAAGAAATTATGTGACACCTTAGTTCTTTCACAATTTACCTATTGTGACTCACTATATGGACCGTGTATTTTAGATCATGATGCTAAACGCATTCAACGACTACAGAACTGTTGTATCCGTTTGATAGGCAGTATAAAAAAATATGATACAGGTATCACAAATAAAATGGCGGAAATTGGTTGGCTCAACATGGCTGGGAGAAGAAAATTTCATTCATACTTACTAATTTATAAGATAATCAATAATAAAAGTCCATGTTATTTGTTTGATAAAATTAAATTTAGGTATGATGAACATTCACTGGACTTGCGTCACAAGTTTAATATCGCTCCCCCTATACATCGCACAACTCTGTATGAGAGATATTCAGTTATCAGGCATGTATTCTTTATAATAGAATTTCTGTAAATCTTAAAATTAACTCTTATTTGAAATTTAAAAGTTCTATACGACAGTTAATATTTAATTCTTCAATTTAAATGTTCAGATCTTATAATTTCCCGTCATGCCTCCATTTTAGTTTGTTTTGATTTATTTATTTATCTACTTAATGTACTTACTTGTTAATTACTTTCTGTATAATTATCTATAATACGGGATTAATTATTGGTGGCTTTTTTTTTACTCATAGAATTATTCTCTTTGTGTATCTATCATATATAAATACTTATCAATTATTTCATGTTTCATGTATAAATATTTAATTAATTGATTTTCGGTATATTCTATGTTATTCTACCCTTTAGTTTTCTATTATAATTATTATTGATTTATTATAATATTTTTATATAATATATATTAATTATGTCTACTAATTAGGGTTAAGTTAGGAAGCTAAGCTTCAACTTCGCCTTTTGTGATTTTTTTAAATTTCGCAATAAAGTCTTTATTATTATTATTATTATTATAACAGGGTTATAACACAAAACCCCTCCCATACGATCTACATCTATACTATAACTATTAGCGTTATTTAATAGTGCGTTGACATTTAATTCATAACTTTCTATTTTTAAGGGCTATGATTAAAAACTAGTTGAGTATACTTATTTTAAGACCTCTATCTAGACCGACTCCCTCATTATTCCAAGAAAGAAAAGTGCACTCGCTGATATATTTACAACTGTCACACCGATCTCGTGTAGTTAGTGTGTGCAAAAGTGTGATTAATGCTCCCCAGCATTTTTTTCAGCGTTGCGCTGATTTGAACGCACTCCAACTATTAACACCTGGGTTCGACGTAACCCTAATTATATCTGTATACATAATTTTGTGACGCGCACCGTAAAAAAAATACGATTCCTGAAAACAAAATAGGTGGATTGACGTAAAGCGGTATTTGAATTTTTTGCAGTATCGTCATCTGTTTGATAATATTACATAATTAGGATAGGTTTTTTTATATAATTTCTTTATTACTTCATAGATAATGCAAAGGATTTACTATACAGGGTTGTTCACCACATACGACACGGAGTATTGTAGCTAAACGATTAGATTTTTACAAATTGTAAGTTTTGGGTTCGTTGAAGAACTATTATTAGAGCTACAATTTAAAAATAATTTTACAAGATACAGAGTGTTCCAAATAAGTAAAAAATATTATAGTTGTATTTTTTTTAAATGAAACACCCTGTGTCCCGGGTCAGCCCCTAGAACTGCTGACTGTATCTTTGCTTTTTAACATTAAAATGCAATCGATTTCAGAAAACCCTTGCATGTTTTTGCACCTAACTAACTAACATTTTTCCGAACAACCAAATTCAATCACTAACTATGTTTTGAATCGGAGAATCGATTGCAAAAGTCATTAATTACGATTTCTGGCTATTTATGTTTTATTTTAATACCGAATAGTTACTAACTATAACATCTTTATGCAATGCAATTCATCTTTAGACGCATTTTTCTCGGAAGTAATAAAAAGTAAGTTAGCGACTTTTGGCAGCAATGCGACGATATTTTCCTTCTATATTTAATCTACTACCTATGTCATAGCATTATGTTATTTTAACTGAAAATTTAAAAATTTACAAAAAATACAAAATCTTCATTCAGTACCAATATAATTTATAGCGGATCATATTTTTGTTATACAAAGAAAATATTAAAAACGAGTTATAAAATATTGTGTAAGAAGAAGGCCGATCTAACACGTGCTGCCACTTAACAGCAATTGTTAATCGGCAATTAGTATTGTAAAAGCAATTACCTACCTATAACGAGAGATAATTTATTGGTATATTAGTAATTTTTTCGAGAGTTTGAAGGCCCCGAGCGCCAGCTTAAAATAGATAAATGTTTGAGTTTTGTAAGTCGATATATTAAGTAGAAACGAGACATGATAATTGGGCTAAATAAGTATCCATGATAAGATTAGAAAAAATCTGGTTTTCGTTGTTGATCCTAGAGTTTTAAAACATAATTAAAAAAACAACCAATGATGATTTTCTATTTATGTTTGGAAACCGTAGACAATTTGTTCTACAGGGTGAGTCTTAAATAAGTGCAAATATTTTCAAGGCTGATAGTTCTCGATAAAGGAACATATTTTTCTTTACCGTTTTTCGAATAAGTCCAAAATAACCGAGTTATTGTACTTTGAAAATTGCACTGTATCTTTCCTGGGTTTTCTTTCTTGTAAATTTAATCTACTACCTACATATATCGTCATATTATTAAAAAATTGTTTTTTAACGAAAAGCTAAAAAAAATGTCCAAAAAAATCCAAGTTTAAAAAAAAATCGCGAAATAAACCTCATAATAATGTTTCTGGGGTCGAAATATACCACCCCTCAAAATATTTGCACTTATTTAACACTCGCCCTGTATATCTGTATAGATTTTGTCAGTCAGTATTGGGCAAAGACTGAAAAATAAATAAATGCAGTGATCTAGTAAGGAATGCAATGAATACGAAGAAACAGCATAAACAATACTACAGAAACGACGCAAACAAAATTATTAATGTCTTAAAACTTATAGTTAAAAGACATGAATGGATATATTTTAAGTGCCAAAACATAAAGATTATAGTTGAAAATGCCTCAAATAGCTATGTCAAAGGATGATGTTTTTTCAGATTTAAAATATATTGTCCTAGGTATTGTCTTTCAGAATATATTTAAATTTTCAAGGCCACGACCTTAACGCCGAGTGCCAGTCCTAGTAGATTAAAAAATAGGAAATATTTTATATTTTTGATACCTAAATCAACAAAACCAGTTTTGAAGTAGCAAAAAATAAATGAAAGTCACGAATTAATTTGTGAAGACAATGATTACTATACAAGGTGTAAATGAATAAGTGATAAAATTTAGGAGATGTCTCAGATTCTATATAGATATTGAAATTTGGTATTTTTTAATTATTAAACATAGGAAATTGAAATTTGGTATGTGGATGACATCAATTAAATCAAGTTTTTAAGAGTCCATTTCACAAGTCTGAAAAAGTAGCAAAATAAGCGTCCGGCATTTAACGTTTTATGTTAAACTGGCTAGGTATTTTTACCACAAATGAAGAAGGAAATTAAAGATAAAGGATTATACTATATCCGTATTGTAGTACATTTTTAGAGAACTTCTGAATTTTTAAGATTTTGATGGTCAACATCAACAAAATATTCCTTATGTTTGGACTAAATTTTCTCGAAAATAAAGACATAATTTAAAATTCCGTTCAATACGGAAATAGACTGAAGTTTTGTGATTACAGTGATATATAATTTATATGGTTTTGTAACAAATTGGTCGCTATTTTATGGCAAATGCTGAAGCTCTCCAAACCTTAATCAGGCCTTAATCAAAGCAAGTGTACAATACAGTATTACAATCAATTCTTTCCAGGCTAACCTGTCTTCAGATCGATGGATAACTGAATGCTGGAGTAGACCCACTATTTTTCTGACTTGATCGATCTTTATTGGAGATCGATCTCTACATCTCCTTCCTTAGAAATCACCAGTTATAATGAATCTTTCTTCATGTAGTCAGCAAGTCTACGAGTAATGGTATCCAAAATATTCAAGGATGCGTTTCAAAGAGATTGATGACAGTCGGGTGCTTATATTAAGCTCATTTATTATTTGACAAAGGACCTACTTCTAGCTGCCCAAGGTATGTTGACTTCAACATACCATATCCTGATCATTCATATCTATACTAATTTATAAAACCCTTAAGTGACTCACTGATTAATCACGATCCTGCTCAAACCACTCAACGTAAGAAGCTCAATTTTGGCATACAGGTTGATTCTAGGGTGTACAGGTTCGATAAGAAGGGATTTTTCGAAATTCCAGTTCCAAGGGGGTGAAACCACCCTTCAAATATTGCAATATTTGTTATTTAAAAAACGGTCAAGTTTTCGAAAAAACGCTTAAACACGTATATTTTATTTTGTTTTTTTACATATTTTCAGATTTTTTAAAAATGTATACAGAGTGTTTCGAAAAATCTGGTCATTGATTAATCACGATCCTGCTTAAAGCGCTTGACGTAAAAAATCTGATTTTTGGAAAACAAATTGATTTTTATAAAACGGATTGACTTTAGGGTGTAGAGGTTCGATAAGAAGGGATTTTTCGAAACTCGAATTCTAAGGGGATGAAACCACCCCTCAAATATTAGAATATTTTTTTATCTAAAAACCGGTGAGTTTTTCGGAAAAACTCTTAAACAAGTATATTTTATTCTGTTGTTTTACATATTTTAAGATATTTTAAAAAATTCTACAGGGTGTTTCATAAAATATGACCAATGAGTAATCACGATTCTGCTTAAAGCTGATTTTTGGCAAACGGATTGACTGTGGGGTGTAGAGGTTCGATAAGGAGGGGTTTCTCGGATCTCAAATTCCAAGAGGGCGAAAACGCTCTCAAAATTACAATATTTGTTATTTAAAAAACGGTTAGGCTTTCGGGAAAACGCTTGGACAAGCATAATTTATTTTGTTTTTTTACATATTTAGAAATTTTTTAAAAAATCATACAGGCTGTTCCCAAAAGTTGGGTAATTGATTAACCACGATTCTGCTTAAACTGCTTGAAAAAGCTTATTATTGGTAAACAGATTTTTCGAAAGTCAAATTCCAACGAGATGAAACTACCCCTCAAATATTACCAAGTTATATAATAATATCGCCATATTGTTTTTTCTCAGTCTGACATAAATGTGAGAAAATTTTATCCAGTTTGTATGTTAGTGGAAATTTTTGCTTTGCTTTCATCACCATTACAAATGATTAATTCGACACGAACGAAGTCGCGGGTACACGCTAGTTACAGTAATAATATCCGTATCACAGATCGGCTATAAATGCATAAGTCTCTAATAGAAAGCACGCCACTGGCTAGTTAAACCTAATTTCGAACGGCGAGGCTCCATTTAAATTAGCCGCCCCTGATGCCAAGACTAATAAAAATATTTTCCTTTGTCCTGACTTTTATTAGACCTTACTGGTGGCTGTTGGAGCCCCGTTCCTGATGCGCGCGGCTGTTATACATATATTTAAAAATAAAACTGAACCGACCTAAAAATAGTCGATTTCATTAATAGACATGTCCGCCGAGGCCTCCAAATTCGTGTGACTCAATGTGAATTTTTATGCCACATGTTGAGTGTATTTTTAACGACGAAATGTCGTATTTGTGGGTGTAGAAATATTTCCTAGTTGTTGCTTTTTTCTATCTCTCATGATTTAGACAATGACTGTTGAGAATTGTCCAAACTTTTTCATATTAATGTTCGGGGTTTTCATGTTCAAAACTTTTCATATCATATATTATGAATGTGTTATAACCTTAGATTAACAGTTATAACCTAACCATAAATACCAATTTCTCCAGTTTGTACCGCGCTGTTGTCCAAGGGAAAAGTGTAAAATCTATTGATACACACTGCCCATTCACGCCGGTTCGAGGCCGGATGAGATCGGATATCTCGTGAGTAAGAGTTGATTTAGATACCTCCTAAGTCGGTAGGCCATTGACCATGATATGGCCGAGGACCGCGGTTCGGATTCCGCGTAAACAAGGTAGGCCCCGTCCAGATTAGCCCTGGCAGCAAAAAGGAGACGTTAACTGAAATCTTTACTTTACTTTTATTCCTCCAGTTGATTATCGAGGGCAAGATCGAGAGCAGAAAAGGTTTGGGACGGAAAGAAATGTCGTAGCTGCGAAACATAAGACAGTGGACAGGCATTAGTAACATACAGACGTTGCTTCGCACAGCCAGAGATAGGGAAGCCATGGAAAATGTGGTCGCAAACATCTATTAATGGATAAGCAGAGAAAGAAGAAGACAATGTCTACTACGTATACGAACAGTTTCTATTAAAAGAAATAACCTTCAAAAAACTCACTAATCAGGACAATTAGTAAAGATATAATTATCTTAATGTCGTGTAACGTATATTTCAAGTGACTAAAGAGGATTTCTACTATGTATAATTACTACGATCATTTCGACATAACAAGTGCCGTTACTCATGTTCTTCTATGCTACAATTTTAATGTTGTACACGCTTTGGGACCACCTGACAACAATTTTATGTCACCATTACTTGCGAGCCTATATTTCATAATGCCACTAACTTTAATACGCGGATGAAGATTATAGTTCACTATTTATTTTATACCGGGTGAGTCTCAAAAGTGGCTCAAAAGTGGAAAAAAATAAAAAGTTTGGTTTAGTCACTGAGGAGAGTCTCAAAAGTGGCTCACCCCAGTGACTAAACCAAACTTTTTTATTTTTTCCGATAAAAAAACGAGATTTGGAATGTTAGTATATAACAGAAATTAGGATTGATTGACGTATTCAATTGTTTTCGGTCACTTCCTGTTTCACCGGAAATAACTACAACTTTTGATTTTTAAATGGCACACTGGGTATTTTTTTTTACTTTACTGGATAGAAAATATCATTCTGAATAGAACGACATATCATATGTTAACTTTTGACATCTTCGCATATGGTTTATTTGACATTATAACTTGAGGTACGTAACGAAAATTTTTTTTTTTTGACTCGAAATACCAAGTATGTGGTATCAAATTATTCGTAAAAAATGCTTTTTCCAAATATGCTAATGAGCCACCCTCGTTCCATTTGAAAAAATTGAGATATGATTAAAAATACGATTTGAGCATTTTCTAACTGCCCAGGACAAGACACTAAAAACATTATACGATCAAATCTATTTTTCCAAGGCTCCTTGATTTAGAATTAGTGTTTTTAACATAGCCATGGCACTCTAGATTGAATTTTAAAATACGATTTTTTATTAAGCGAGAATGTCAAAAGTTGACATATGATATGTCATTGTATTCAGAATGTCATTTTCTATCGAATAAAGTAAAAAAATACCGAGGGTGCCATTTAAAAATCAAAAGTTGTAGTCATTTCCGGTGAAACAGGAAGCGACCAAAAACAATTGAATACGTCAGTCAATCCTAATTTATGACATATACTAACATACCAAATCTCGTTTTTTTATCTGAAAAAATAAAAAAGTTATAGTGGGTGAGCCACTTTTGAAACGCACCCGGTATAGATTTAAATAAACGTTTCTGTCTGTGGTCTGAAAATTATGATGAGGAGTATATTATTTTATTAAGAGCAAAAATGATAATTTTTGTGACGAAGCTGTGCGTTTGACGTTACAGGCGAGGTACAAAGAGTATATTTTTACTCCGAATAGAACATGCTATTGTTTTTCAAACGTCACAAATAATTTAAAAATTAATACCTTCTAAGTCATCATATATCGAGCAACACTCGTTGAATTTGACACAATAATACTCACACGTCAGTTTAATAAGACATTTTTCTTTTGTGTTTGGGAGTAAAAGTGTTTTATTACGAGTAAAAATAAGTAAGTTTTATTAGGAGTAAAAATAATACATATTGTGGCGATTTGATACAGGCGAGACAAAAAAAGTCATTTTTACTCCGAATAGAACATGCTATTTTTGTTCAAACGTCACAAATAATTTTTTAAACAATTTTAAACGTTCCAAATAATATAAAAAGTTTTAAAAATAACACCTTGTAAGTAATTATGCAGGGTGTCCCAGAAATATGTGCAAATATTTTAACTGGTTTGTATAGTTCAGCCCCAGAAACACGCCTATGACGTTTCTTTCGCGAAAAAAAAAATTGAGAATTCGAAAAAAATTTTGGATTTTTTTTAGTTTTTAGTTAAAAAAACATAATTTCTTGATAATACGGCAACATAAGTATTAGATTAAATTTACAAAAAAGAAAATCCAGAAAAGATCCAGTGGTTCTGAAAATTTTAGCAAAAAATATTTTTTTTTATTTTCCAACGTAAAATAACTCCATTATTTTGGACATATTTGAAAAACGATAAAGAGAAAATATGTTTCTTTTATCGAGATCTACCACCCCTTAAAATACTTGCACTTATTTCTGGGACACCCTGTATATCAAGAAACTATGGTTATGCTCGTTCAATTCGACACTTTATGTCAGTTTAATAATATAGTTTCGTACTGTTATGCTTAGGCGTAAAAGTTCTTACTGTTATGTCTAGGCGTTAAAATGACTTTTTTATATTGTCAATCACGTCGCTAAAATTAATACTTATGTGATGTTTGAAAAAAAAATTCTAGAGATACTAATGTCAATATAAAGGCCCGCTATGACAAATACTCGTATTTCAGTGTGCCCTTGGTTTAAAAAAAACAAAACAAAACAAAATGTAACACAATTAATTCTGTGAGTAATGAAATGTCTCATTCATTTTTTTTTAGAATTTTTAAAATGATTTATTGCCACGATGGGGACAGATTGCACGTGAGATAAATTTATTGTACAAAACAAATATGTAGGTATGTAATTTATTCCTTTTATTATTGCCAATAAAACTTATAATTCTATACACTGATGACTTTTTTATTTCTAAACTTATAAAGTGAATAAGTATCTAACGTCATTTCATTGAAAATTCGTCTTCTAGCCAGGGTTGTGGAGGGCTGAATTAAAAAACCAAAGCTTGTAATACACAAAACTAAGCATGTAATAATAATAATAGCTCCCGTATATAGCGTTTAACGCCTTGGGAGTAGCAAGGTACAGCTTGCTATACTAGAGCCATTACAAGGAAGGTAATGTGGCTAATGGCTAGCACTACGCTTCAACCGCCTATTATTACCTCAGGATTGTGAATCCCAAGTACTCATTTAAGGCTGAGTCGACCTAGGTACCCAAACTATTTTTATTTTAATAAAAATAGTCGGCTGATGAAATGCCGGGTGTGGGATTCGAACCCACTACCTTGAGATTGGTAGATGAGAGCCTGTACCTCTACACCACCGTGCACCCACAAAACTAAGCAAAAATAATTGGCGCCGGGAGGCACGTATAGCCGTCCATACTAAAATATGTTAATATCTCGAAAACTGCGACTTTGACTGATTTTGATGTTATTACAAATTTTGTTCCAAATATTATTCCTAATCTTAATTTGAAAACCGCGTTTCGCTAGCTACTGTAATTTTGGAGTTACGATTTTTTTAAATTTTGAACCCCCTCCTATACCCCCTTACCAAGCCCCCAACCCCACCAAAAACTAATGGCCAGATTCTCGGGTGCCACAATATTTTTGTGCCAAGTTTGGTTAAAATCGGTTCAGCGGTTTTTGAGTTATCGTGTTACAGACGGCAGACAGACAGACAGACACCACGAAAATATTTTGTATTTAGGTCATTTATGACCCAAATAACCCATTTTGAGTGAAATTAAAAAAACTTTTTTTTTGCCTACCATACCTATTGGTATGGTCGGCTAAAAATTAAGCATAATATTCCAAAAACTACACACATACAAAACTAAGCATAATATTCCAAAAAAAAATCGGAAAACTTAAAAAAAGTGCTAAAATAGAATTACATTTTTAACGAAGTGTGAATTTGTCAAATGTTTATACGCCCACAATTCTGTAAAAATTGAACCAATTTATCATGCAGCAAAAATGCGGTTACTTAGTGTAAAGTACTTTAAATCTTTGTAAGAAAAGGCTGGGGGAAACCTTAGACAAAAAATAAACAAGTTTTGTCGAATATAAAAATTTAATAGCAACGTACTAAAACCATTAAGCGAAAAAAGTGGTAGGAACTTGAATCCATCCTGATCCGCATAATTGAATAATACGAGTTTTACCAGTCTAGAAGAAGCCAAGAACAGGTGTTGTCTATTAAGTACAGAATATGAGTACACGCACAAAAATACAAGGCGGTTATATTATTAAAATTAATGCTAGTTTTGTACCTATTAATATATTTGTTTATTTCAGTTTCAGTAATCAGTTTATGTTAAGCTTTTATTTTTATTATTCTTTTGTTTAATAAAATTAGTTAATATTGATATTAAAAAATTTCGAACTTTTGACTGCTCAAATCTGGATTGATATGTTGCAAATACCTTTAATAGAATTGATAGACGTTTAGAATTTGATACCTTTCTCAATATCCTCAATTCACAATTTTTACGATCGAGTACGACTGTAAACCCGCGTTTCTGGATGTTCTTATAAGTAGAAACGGCGGTTCCATTAGCAGTATTAGTAGTGAAAAATTACAAAAAATGTGTAAATTTTGCTAAAGTAAGGGTGTCTGATTAGCTGCCCATACACGGAAAGGCCCGTCCTACGGATCCGGCCTTCAGATCCCGCCTTCGAATGAAATCTTTGCTTTTGTGGGCAAGACCAAGTCTTTGGCAGGCGAAGCCTTTGGCGGACTAAGCCTGTCAGAGGCCAAGTCTGCGGACTAGGCCTTTAAGATTAGATTTATCTAATAAAACGACCGAAATGCGTCCGCAAACCGTTTATCATAATGATATGTCATAATCTTATTTCCATTGTGTAACGACGGTTATTTTTTGCGTTTCTTATTATAAAAATTCTATCAATTACTCTTTTGTCGATCACTTTTATATAGTCAAGGATGCAAGTGTGTTCAATGAAAAGTTAATTTTAAGTTTGCCCCGTGCAATTATATTTTATTATTTTTCGTTGGACTTAAAAACTCTGAACTTAAAAATGACTAAAAAGTGCACTGTGTGTGGAAGTTCTAATATAAAGGTTCTCGAATTATCTTTTTATAGGCAAGTAAAGTATTCAGTTGTTCTTCTATTTATATTAAACCACATGCATATTTTCGGGTTAGATTTCCTAAGAATAATGATATTCGTACGGAGTGGCTAAATGTATATTTTATATAATTTAATTTTTGTAACATTAAACATACAATTTCTTGTTCAAATATAAGCATTTTACAAATTAAATTTTTAAAATTATTATGTTCCTCTTCGGCGCGTGGCGATAGGTCCTCGACAAGGATAGATAGAGTAGAAGCACCGCGTGTGCAACAAAAAAATAAGATAAATGGAAGTCGTTGATATGTTTGCGACAGTTTCCATAGTGATTTACTTATCCACGTAAATATTGTTACGTTTTTCGTCGGTTCCGTGTGGATAGAAAGTCACAATTTATTTAAACACTATTTATTTAACACTAATTAACAAAAACAATAACGATAAAAGACTTATAGAACTATTTACAAACGATTTATAACTAAGAATTTATTTTGAATTTTAGCGCGTCAACTGTATATTTATAACTGCCCTCTCTAGGCCACTGCCGCCGGCTTTTATACCTACAGCAAAAGAAGTCTAGAATAGTCCATACATCGTTAGGCGCATAGAGAAGGTTTTCGAATGTTCTCGTATGTACTAGTCCATTCTAGTGGGTCTCGATTCTTCTCGAACGAATGAATCATTGCGGTGTCTATGCGATGTTAAGGTCATCCGAGGGCGGGCCATATTGTGAGGTTAGGTCGAGTCCACACCGGCTCGCAACAATGTATATGATCTAGGGCTATAACGTGTTCTCCGTTGTTCATTCTTAAAAATCTCAAACGAACGCCGAATCTATTAAATATGATTAAAACTTTTAGAAAATTTAAAAGATCGCGAGCCAAGCCACAACTGCTATAAAACGTCAAAAGATCTAATCGGCAGGCGAAGCCCGCAGGCCGGTTCCGCGAACTTGGCCTTTCACACAAAAATTTTCTATTGTCGGTGAAAGACCGTGTCCGAAGGCCGGATCCGCAAGCCGAGCCTCTGTGTGTATGGTGAACTATTGAACTACAAGGCGGGAAAAAATAATTGAATCGACCGTCGCGGGGGTGGTACGTGGAAACGGATGGCGAAAAAGTGTCGGTGGGCGTGAACGGAGTCGGTTTCTCTGCGAGGCGGTTCACGAAAAACGCCGCGAAAAAAGTGAAAACAATAACAGTTCTATTTTTAGACGACGGAATTTAATTTTAAAGGACCGGCAACGACGTGTGGGAGGCGGCTAACGATATGCTGGCAGAAATCGTATTTAAAGTGACTCATGACCATATTAACTTTTCGGGCGGGTTTTTAAAAGCGCCGTCGACTCTTCAGCCGAGAAGATATTGAGAAGAGCGGATAATATATTGACAATATTACCATCCGATGAAAAACGGCGTCGAAGAAGGCTGTAGAATGACAATCAATGATTATTTTGGCGAGATCAAGCCCTAGACGTCATTTACTTGGCCCATACTCTATTTTTTAATGGCGCTTGATGCCCTGGCCTGCTGGCCTTAAAAAGGTTGTAATTATTTTTTATATTAAGTAAAAATGACTTTTAAAAATGTTGTTAGATTTTTCGCGTAGAGATACCAAAATAAGGAGGCTCCAGTTTCAGGTCTGTAACCTGACTGACCCAGACTCCTTTTCCTACCAAAAATATGCCTTCCTCATCAATACTCATGAACGTCGCCAGACGGACCTAATCACTTTTTATAAACAATAACACATCGTATCAATTTCAAACCATGCCGCATTTACCTACTTAAAAATGGTCTCGTGATAAATAAATCTAACAATGTAGTTTAAAATTCAAAATTTAAAACTCCAAACAGTTTGCATAATTTTTTCCAGAATGTTCTATTTTTAATCAAAACTACTCTAAAAATACAAAAAAATATAAATATACGTATCATAGATACCCAACCGTATCACACTTCACTCCTAGATTGAAGCAATCACCACGAAGCATTGAAGCAGACAGAAAGATTGACCAGTATGGCATTGCCCGACACAGCTAAAAACTGTGTTACCAATATGCAATAATAATAAAATATGTTAGAAATTCAATATTTAAAGATGCATATTTTACATTTTAAAAAGGAACCAATAAATGATCCTTTTGCACTCGGTCGGCGGACCTTATCTTAATTTCTTCTGGGAAAAAGTTTTATGGCCTCTTGGCAATGGCTTTAAGGGTTTCGCCAGATGCGTGTGTTAGAAAGTAGTTAGTTGTTGTCTAGCATTTATAAGAGGAACTGTATCTTTTCACTTGTTTAAAATAAATTTAAGTTTTACTCTATTTTCTCGTGTTTAATTCTAATCACTGCCCCTGCAACTCTTGTTTTTTTCAACAAAATAAGCATAAGGTAAATTCTTATGTAGAATGTAGAATGTTTGAGAGGGGATTAATCACCGCGACCTTACATATCTATTGTGTATCCCCCTTTCTTGGCTTATAACGGGTTATAACTCATCATACAGTCTCAGGGCTTTGACAAAAGACACTATCTGAGACGGCTTCGTAGAGGCTAGTTCTCCATCCCCAATGCCAGTCGTACCAAAGTTTATGGCTCGAGTGGTTGCCGTCTCGGCGCACTCAGTGATGAGGTGTTCTGGTGTTTCCCCATTTTTCTCACAGAATCTGCATTCGCCGTCGTTTCTTAGCTTCAATCTACTGAGGTGTTCGTTGAGGAGGCAGTGTACTGTTAAAAACCCCATGACAATCCGAAGATTGTTCTTACTTAAATCAAGGAAAATCTTTGATTTTTCTGGATCCTAAATTCTGAAAAATGTCTTCAAGTGTCTTAAACCGTTGGAGGATTCCCATTCCAGGTTACGGATGGAGTCTTCCAGGTTCTTGAGGTTTCCACTTGGAAAAGCAAAACTGTTCTGATCCCACACTTCACTCCTAGATTGAAACGACCACCATGAAGCACGGCAGCAGAGAGAAAGAATAATCAGTATAGCATTGGTTCGACACATAGCTAAAAGCTGTGTTACCAATATGACATAATAAAATAAGCATAAGGTAAATTCTCATGCTGGGATCCCGGAAAGACCTCTGCTTGGATATTTAAGGGTTAATATTGGGAAGTATTTTCTGGAATAATAAACCAAAATTTTCCACCAATTAGAATATTGACTGACAAGAAAAAACAGAGCAAGCACAAGGGCACGCGTTTCAATTTTCGCAGCTCTCTCAGGGCCATCGACGGCAAAACCGAGGTAAACACGCCGACCGCCTCCGCGTTTCCAACGCCACCCCCACGAGCCGAGGGTGGCGGCTATTTTTAGAAACAACGCCGGCGGCAGCAACCAGTGGTGGCGCCCACAGGTTGCATCATTTAACTCGCTATCGATTCCGGGCTATATTTAAGCCGTCGTTTGTCCTCGCCAGCTGTCTTTGTGAATTACAGATGACAGTTTTATTTATCGGTGACGATTCTTTTAGGAAAATGATCGAGATCGGTTGGTTGAATGCTTCTGAAAACCATTTCAGATCAAAAATTATTTAAATAAGATTTGCTCACGCGTTATAACCTTATATACCTGTATTATTATTATCATTTAAAGCTGATGTGTACTGTTACGTTTACGACAAGGACCTGGAAGACTCCATCCGTAACCTGGAATGAAAATCCCCCCAAAGATCTAAGACACTCGCAGGAAATTCTCAAGACCTACGACTGAAAAAAATCAAATTTTTTTTTTGAAACTCAATTTTATTCTTTCCTGTCGTTACTTTTTAGAAAGTTGAAAAACTAACTGCACATTCTCATAGCCTCTTCAACCGTTGTAAGGAGACCGAATACTTTCAAACCCTTAAATAAAAAATGCAGATCCGTATTTAAAAAAATAAGTTGGCCTATGTATCTCACTAATTATTAGCTAATTTGGAAATCTAGAAATATCATCAGGTAGCCTTCGGTGGCTATGAGATTGTGCAATTAGTTTTTTGATTTTGTGAAAAGTAACGACAGGAAAAAATAAAATTGATTTTCAAAAAAATGCGTTTTTCCAAATAACTCAGCAATTCATGAAATTTTTAAAACGTTTTTCATGGTATCTTGGTAAACATGCCAAGGCGCAAATTGAGATACGAGATACCAATGCTCGTACCCGGAATTTGTAACACTCTGTATATCTTTGGATCATATTATTATCTATATGATCCAAACCAAATACAATACTCAAATCAGAAAAGTGACGTTGTGTTGTAATAAATGATTGATACCGAAACAAATAAACATTATATTTTATAAAAATGTATAAACCTTTAAATAAAAAAATTGTGGCAAAAAATCTTTATACATACAATCATTAATTTTCCTAAAAGGCTACATTTTTTGTCATTTCAAATTTGATATTTTTTAGTCGATTGGGAGTGGGAATTGAAAATCCCAGAGAAAAAAATTGTTTTTCCATTATTCCCTCTTTCTAAATTTAATTTAAAAGCTTTTTCCATGACAGAATAAGTAGATTAGTCGAAGCAGGAACGTCAATCTTTACGATTTGTTTTCGAAGAAAAAAACAAAGAGATTTACAGGTCTTATTTTTCCGAATATATTTTTGAAATTGAATTTAATGAAGTAGTATTTAACGTACTTGCCAAACAATCCTTTTCGAAATTTAGACAGGCTATTAATATAATAGCCTTGTTACTATACAGGGTGATACCATAACGGTGAAAATTTGAGAAGTAGAAATCGGGAATATTTTTTTGGCAAAAAATTTCAAATGCAAATACGTATTAACTTAAACTTATAAAGTAACTAACTTATAAAATTCAAATTAAGTATTTTTTAAGGAAATATCATCAATATTGCCAATAGTCAATAGTATTCCTGTTTTTTTATTTTGCTGTGAAGGGGGGATCTTCACCCTTCGTCCTCAAAAGTTAATTTGTTCAAAAAAGAAAAATCCGAAGAAAAATCTCTCCGTTTTCGTACAATTTTCTTTTCAATTTCCTTCTCTCAGAACGAAATTGAATTAGGTACTGGATGTAAACAAGACGGCATTTTATTTTCGCAATTTGATCTTTCATGAAAATGACTGAAAAACCAAGGACGTTGTAGGTCTTCTTCTGAGATTTTCCTCTAATTTTCTTATATGTTTAATAAAAAACATGTTGGTATCGTAAACAACCAATAATGGGACGAAAAACAAGACATATTTTTCGTTAAAGGTAAAAACACACAATACACATACAAATACATGTCCTATAAAAGAATAAAAGTCCAAAAGTCTGTACATGTAACTGGGGTTGCCAGTTCTTTATATTTTATAGCTATATTCCGAGATAATAAGCAAAAAAAAAACTGCGATGCTGTGAAAAAATATTATGAAATATACCTCCATCACCACCCCCTTCCTACTCCACATTTGCGGGAATGGTTTGTGAAAAGTAAATTTAAAAAAAAATCATAGTGTATGTCTCAAAACAAGATTTATTTACATATTATACAAGTACACACGACATAAACGAAGATAAGTAATTACGAGGGTAATTATAATTACCAAAATAACAAATTGGTTATTAAATAAATTGGTCTGTTTGTATATAAGAGCGTTACAAAATCCAGGAAAAATCCAGTGAACCGATTTTGATTGTTTGAAAGCTTAATATGGCGAAGCAATTAAAAAACGTGCGATAAGAACGATCAAGTGAAAACATACTTTTATTTTTCTGAAAAATCAAAGAAAAAGCAGCCGTCCAGTTTATGGTCGTACTAGTCAGGGCCGTATCTGGGGGGGTGTTTTGGGGGTTCAAACCCCCCCCGAAATTATGGCCGAAAATTTTTAAAAAGTAATGATCATTAAGTAAGTAAGTAAGAACAAAAAAGAAGAAGAAGAAGATGGATGAATATCAATGACTAAAGAATACCAGGACATGTAACGTCCATATACGGGCTGCAGCAGAATTTGTGACCTTAGACGCCAACTTTTTAGACATAACGACATCATCAGCTGGTCATCAGCGACAATTTTAGCGATTTTTAATAGTTGGTTGTGTGTAGTGAACTTTGTATAAACTTTATTACAATGGTAATTTGTTCAGCTTTCAAGTGTAAAAGGCGCAATGATAAGAAAGAGCCAGAAGTTACGTTTTATAGGGAAATAAACAGTCCCCTACACCTTTTTAGATTTTTTTTATTGAATTCGATAATTATTTTTCTGATATAATATGTACTTGATATGTACTATACGTCGATACTAGTTATGTACCTTTTGTCAACATTTTAATACGTTTTTTTCGTAATTAATTAGTATGATACTACCCGATACACCATAGGCGCAATGAAAACATATAATATCAAAAATATAAATATCCCTTCAAGCGGCAATGTTAAGTAAAATATGTGCCAAGGCACTGTTTGGAAGAATGGTCACAGTTTGGTCTCGGGTGCTATTTGTCCTTGTATTCTTTAGTCATTGATGAATATACATTATACACCCTAACCTCACTTTTCCACTTTGAAAGCAAATGTCATTTTCGATTTTCGACTTTCAACATTCAAGTGTTTAAAACAACAAAAGTTTGACAAGGACAAGATTTTGAATGTTGTGTGTTTTGCAGGTTATTAACGTGATTAACGTTTGTTATTGTTCTTCTATTAGACAAAGAATTCTTGGACTATGACACTTTAGCGGCAGAACTAGACTTGTGGCGGCAAAAATGGAAGCAGCTACCTGCAGTCGACCAACCTAAAAACGCCATCGAAACGATAATCAGAGTGTAACCAGTGTATATTTCCAAATATATACATTTTATTAATGATCCTAGCAACTCTACCAGTGTCAACAGCTACACCAGAAAGGTCTTTTTCAACCCTAATGCCGCAACCGCACATGCGGTATTCGGCGATCTCCGATTGGGGCTTCGCCGATTTCCTATGTGTGTGGATGAGGAAGTCGGAGTTCGGCGACTCGATCGGCGACGAGAACGAGCGCTCGTCTCTATATTGTTGCTATCAGAGCCCGCATGTGTGGATGGAAAGGCGAAGTCCGATCACCAGCGTTCGGTAGTTGACGAGCGCTCGGAGTTCGCTAAATGCCGCATGTGCATAAATTAATTATGTGGCATAAAACGATTGAAGGACTTTCTACGTAACTCTACAGGTCAGGAGCGATTGACAGGACTTGCCATATTAAGCGTACATAGAGAAATAAATATCGATATCGAAGAGGTAGTCAATCGTTTTTCCAGGGAAAAGACCAGTTTATCCTTTAAAATTAATAATTTTTACCTGTTACTTTTTTAAAATTTTCTTTTCAATTAAGATTTGAGTGTAACCCAAAGCGATTTTTTTATTATGCTTTTTTCCTAGCAGTTTTTGTACCCCCCCCCTCCAACCCAAACCCCCCCCCGAAATTTTGGTCTAGATACGGCCCTGGTACTAGTCAATGCTAAAAAGTACAATACTGGTCAATGAAAACATTGATATTTCAAGGTTAAGGATAAGCTATACTGTTTAAATTTCTGTAGTAGTATAGTAACATCTAAACTTTGTAGATATAACAAGCTCATAGCTTTCTTGAAGCAGTCATGTAGCGAAAAAGTCAACAATTTTAAACCCACAAGATGTCGTGAAATTTCTTTCCATTGGTTTTTTGCATTTAATCGACCCTTGCGGTTAAAGTACTATTTTATCTACTATTTTTGATAGATATAAGGATATAAGGCAATTTTAACATCAGTTGCTATGGAAAAAAGAAAATGATTTGTCATCTTAAACATTTTGTATTTTCATTTGAAATTAAATCGGGCCAATTGAAATAAAGCCAGTTTTGTGGAATATTCCACCTAGTCTATTTACATTCCTACTTATATAATTCGAAATAAAGAGGTTTCAATCTGTAGATAAAATAAATAAATAATTGAGTATATAAATGATTTAATAATAATTTTAATCTCTCTCTAATCGAAATTTAAGTTATATCATGAATCATGGACAGAATGGCCTAATTTTAGGTTAGATTTTTCCTTTATTTTATTAGATAGATGTCTTTAAATGAACATTTATTTTTCTATAGCTACAGAATTAAAAAAAAAAAAATAAAATATGAATTACTTAACAGTCTGTATTCATCGAAAATATGACAAATTTCTGTCTCAATATAAATTTAGAGAGCCACTAAGAATGTTCTATGGGAAATTAGAATAACTTTGGTTGCACATCATAATACGACCACCAGCAAACTCCATAAGACGACGCATGGTGTCATTGATGACGTGCAACCAAAGTTTAATTTTTAATTTCCCTTTTAGTAGATTAGTAAGGTAGTAGCACAGATTATTTTATTTAATACCAGCTGAATATCTTCACTTTTTTTTTTAATTGTCAACCGACTTGTCTATCCTGGTACACATACCAGCAGGCAAAGCATCAGTCTCAATGGGATTTTTAATCAGTCATGGGGCTCAGAAATTAGAGAAAGAACTTGAGATCGTCCAACTAGTCTATGGACTGAATTAGAACGAATGTTCCTTATTAATTTTAGTAGTTCCCAATTAAACATGATTTAATGTTGTCATTTTAGATTACGATCTAAACAATCTCAAATACTAGTCTTAATAAAAATAATACAGCAAAATATTTTTTTTTTATTAATACATCCAACGTATTTATAGTCAAAATACAAATTTTGGTAGATCTCAAGGGTAGTCAAAAAATCCTCTAAAACACCAGCAAAATTATTGGAGTCCCCTAACAACAAATTTCAAATTGTAGGTATTGTTATGAGTTAGGGTTCCCAACTTTCAAAATAAAAAATAGAGGATCAGAGGGTAAAAAAGAGGCACAGGCGAAACATTTTTTTGAAACTTTGCCCAAATGTCTAGAATTTTCCAAAAAGTTAGGTAAACGGTATGCAATTGATGGCCTTTTTTACTTTCATAAAAATATTTATACTCAAAACTTGTTAAAATACAAAACAATTTCCACAATTTTTTTTTCAAAACATAAGCTAAAAGTACGTAACATAAAATAGTTAAGGCAGGCGGCCACTGCAAGCGTAACTAAACTAAACTAAGAATATAAAAACAAACGGTAACTAAACGAAAATAAGTTTCATCGGCCACTGGGAACGATTTTCTCTCAGTAGTCAGCTAAGTTAGCTGTGTTTTCGTATTGTATCTCTGCTGTCATAGAACTAAAGGCTGCGAAAAATTCGCTGGAACTTGCCACGAACTAAACCGAGCGAAACTAAAAACTAAACTACGATTTGAATCTTCGTTCATATATTTTCGTTTAGTTTCGCTCAAGTGGCCGCTGATGCATTTAAAAGTATGGGAGCTGATTTTTACAAATCTTATCTTCGCTTGGCTTAGTTTAGTTTCGCTCGCAATGGCCATCCGCCTTTAAACATGTTTATCGTTTCAAAGACACAGAATAACAATTTTTTAAAGCATTGTGGTGATAGACGAATATTTTTTAGATTTTCAGTTTGGCATGTAAAAAAGAGGACTTTTTCAATACGTGAGAAAAAAGAGGACAGTGAGATCAAAAAGAGGACTATCCTCTTTAATAAAGGACGGTTGGCAACCCTATTATAGGTTGTTATGTTTTTAGCTTTATTTTGGTTATGTTTCTAGTTATGTTATAGGTGGTTTGAAGTCATGATTACTAAATCCCGCTTAAGATGGCAGAAGAGAGATAACATCACGTATCCGGCTTTTCAGTCACATAAAGGCTCATGAAAGAAAAAGCCTTGCGTAACCATCTTCTGAGCATAAAAGACTTCTGCGTGTCAAATACTCGTCAGCGAGTAATGGCAGTAGTAGTATGTTTTTAGCAAGTAAAATTAACTAGATTTTTTTAAAAATTGAACAAAAACAAGAGTAAACCATCACTAGTATTATAATATAAAATTCTGTGAGTAAATATTTGTTTCCACGCCTATATCTATCCAACTATCGCCTTATCTCACTATTCGCTCTGGACGTAGTTTTAAAAATAGACGGTTGCGGTTATATGGAGCTATAAAAATAAAAATAAAACACTAATGTAACCTTCGCCTTCTCATTCGAAACTGTGTCGAATCGTCCCAATGAAATATTTGATAATATTCTACCGTTTCATAGCTTGATAAATTTTATATAAAAATATTGTGCAATGTCAACCTAGAACATCGGAATGGAATAATATGAAAATTTGTCTTCTAAGTTGTTTAAAAAAAAATATTTATTTTTAACTATTTTTGATCACGCGATTGAAATATTACTAAAAATAGTTAGATCAATGTTAAGGAGAATTTTATCGGTATAATCCAGATAGTTTGCATCTAATCCAAAAGCTAAAAATAAAACCTTATCTGTCAAAACGTAGTTGTAATGACTGGCATTGTAAAATTCAAGAGATTTAAAAATATCAAGATTAACCCCATACAGGAATAAAATTATCGCTAAAACCAATCTAGAAACAAAAACAAGGTTAATAATATACCTGTTTAAATTTTTGTGACGATAATTTTATTTTGTATTATTATTAATTACGCAACTGTTACCCCCTATTTTGTTTGTATAGATTAACTATAAATTAACGTTAAACATAGAAACTTAGTACAGTGTAACGAGGATTTTCCTTGATTTAAGTAAAAACAGTCTTCGGATTGTCACGGGGTTTCTAACAGGACACTGTCTCCTCAACATACACCTCAGTAGCACCTCAATGCAGATTCTGTGGGGAAAATGGAGAAACACCAGAACCCTTATCACTGAGTGTGCCGAGACGACGACATTTCGTGCCATGAATTTTGGTACGGCTGATGTCGAAAATGGAGAGCTGGCGTCTGTGAAGCCGTCTCAGATACTGGCTTTTGTTAAAGCCCTGAAACTGTATGATGAGTTATAACTCGTTATAACTCAAGAAGGAGGAACACAACAAATCTGTAAGGTCGCGGTGATTAACTCCCCTCCTAAACATTCTACATTCATGGTTTGGAAATGAACATCGCTGTCATTTTATATGTAAAATTACATGAGGAATGATATCGATCAAGGCAACTAGACTACGTTTTTTTTTCGATATAAAGATATTTCCTCTGTTTTTTTTTATTTTATTAATTCAATATGTGTGCGAAGTTTCATAAGTACATTGAAACATGGAACATGAGTTTTAAAATTTGAAACAGGCAGTAAATTTCATATATAAATAAATAAATCTTGCAAGTTAAATAAAAACATCATAAAAAACATGTACGATCTAGGGGTGCAAATGAAAGAAGAGTATGAAGGGATTCATGATCGTAATTAATGATTTATGATTATGATGACACGTTATAACAAGGTTAAGACCTATTACATTGTGTTAGTCCGTCTGTAATTATATCATGCTCAAAAAAACCCTCTAATGTAACCAAGGTAAACAAATATTGATAGAACGACTTTCTTCAAGGATATATTTAAGAGCTTATAGGAAAGTCACCCTCAATTAAGACTTATATAGGTTATTTAGTGCCATTGAAATAAAGAAATGAAAAAAAAACGTACGTAAATTACTAGTTCTCGTGCAAGTCTCTAGAACAAACATTAAATATGAATAATTTACTAGACTTATAGTAAGCATTCGGTCTATTTTTAGACGCTTACATATTTTTCGATAAATTCAATTTAACTTATTAACCTAGTTAGGGGAACAGCATAACATAGCGGGAGTTTTTCTTACAGAATTTGGTTCGATCAAAGAGCGTGTTTGTATTATTTATTTAGGTTGTATTTTTTGACCTTCGCAAGCGACGATAAAATACACTTTTTCGGTTTATGTTTCTATTTCGTAATTTCGTTTCGATTTTCTGAAATAGCTGCCGATGATGAGAGATGGGATGACACCTCGAATGACACACATATGCGCCGATGCAGGGCTTAAGAACACTAACTTTAGTGAGTTCAAAAATAAGTTAAATTTACTATAAGTTATAGTCTTATTTTGGGTAATCGAATGGTATCAACGGTGTTAATGGTGTCAATATTTATTGAGTTATAATAACTCATCATACAGTCTCAGGGCTTTGACTAAAGCCAGTATCTGAGACAGTTTTACAGAGGTTAGTCCTCCATCTCCGATATAAATTGTACCAAAATTTATGGCATGAATGGTTGTCTCGGCGCACTCAGCGATAAGGTGTTCTGGTGTTCCCATTTTTCCCACAGAATCTGCATTCGCCCGTTGTTTCTTACCTAGACACTGATGTCCATCTACACTATCAGACAAAGTAGAGAGACTTTTTAAAACACGTCGGATTTCAAAAACCTCCAATATTTAAAATAATATTTGTTTTAAACATATTTCCTTTTAGCAATATCATCATTTTTCGCCACATTCCAAATTTATCTTATCAGGTGTTTATTTATAATATGGACACAAATATTTTTGAAGGGACATAAATAATGAAACCAACATAAAAATTGACCATACTTAGTAGTTATTTGCTTAAGGTGAAAAAACATATTCTGATTTACATTTTTACTAAATATGCCACGCGGAAAATATTTGTCTGAGGATCTTCGCGAAAAAATAGTCAATGCACATCGGAATGGTGTACGGCAAATGGACATATTAGGCAAAACTTAGACTTTTCCAATTTCAAAATTCTCAATTTCTTAAAGACTATTAAAAAAGTGGCCGGCCAAGAAAAACAACGAAAAAAATTGAAATGATGATTAAAAAAATCGCTTTAACTAATCCGCATAAATCGCCAAATCAAATTTTGAGTGAACTACCTGGTGTCAATATAAGCTCTAAGACCATCCAAAGAAGACTAAGGGAAGCAGGATTATTTAGTAGAAGAGCAGCCAAAAAATCACTCATCAGTAAGAAGAACCAGAAGGCCCGACTTACCTTTGCAAAAAATATTTGCACTGGTCGACGAATGACTGGAAAAAGGTCCTGTTTTCAGATGAAAACAAACTCATTATATTTGGATCCGATGGCATATCGTGAATACATTGCCCAGAAGGGAAAATATTTGATCCAAAGTATACCAAGGCCACTGTAAAGCATGGTGGTAGATCTTGCATGGCGTGGGGATGCTTCTCGGGCTATGGCATGTAATAGAAGGAACAATGGATCGATTTATGTATTTGGACATCTTAAAGTAAGTGATGATTAAGTTTACTGATGATAATTTGCCTTTAATCTGGATATTTCAGCAAGAAAATGATCCAAAGCATAAATCGAAAGTCTTACAAGGATGGTGTTTGTCTGAACAAATTAGGGTTGTGGACTTTCCTGCCCAAAGTCCAGACCTTAACCCCATTGAAAACCTGTGGGACGAACAAGATCGCCGGGTAAGACGAAGTCACATTAGCAATAAGAAAGATTTGATAAGAATTTTGCAAGAGGCCTGCAATTCCATTGAACCAGATACCGTAAGAAAGCTATTGGACTTCATGCCAAAGCGATGTTGTGAAGTTATAGATAATCACGGTTACTCTACTCATTATTAATTTTATTAGGTTAGCAACAACTATGTACTTGTAATTTTTATACTATTAATTTTTAGTTTCTCTATTTTTGTCCCTATAGTTTTTTATTTAACTGAATAAAATCTTAAGTTTTCTTGAGATATGTGATTATTTCATTTAAATAAGAACTATTTAAGTATCTTTAATTTTAACAATGCATAAAATGGCCTCAGTCCCTGCGTTAACAGAAAAGACACTATTTTAAAAAGTTTCTCTACTTTTGTCCGATAGTGTAGTAATGAAAGCCGGTTTGGTTTGGTTGTATCCGAGCATTTATATATATATATATATATATATATATATATATATATATATATATATATATATATATATATATATATATATCTATATATATAAAATAGTTTTTGGTCTACATTCTGAAGATAGGTAGGTATCTACTATGTTTCCTTCAGGATGAATCCAGACCATCGCATAGTAAGAAAAGCAGAACGGTGGATCAGTGTATCGATCTCCAGAAATTCAATTAGCTGAAATTTTTCGAAAATTCATCTGTCAAAAATTTCAGTCAATAGAAATAGAATTGCTGGAGATCAATAAGCCGATCCGCGTTTCTGCTTTTCCTACGATTGGGTAGATTCACCCTTCGCAGATAAAATCGTTCAGCATATTTTAATTACAAGTTCACAATGAGTAAGGAGATCTTGGCATGATAATATAAAATAAAAAACCTTGTATAACAAAAACAGATCTAATAATAATCAAGCGATAACATCGATTCTCCGATTTTTTCGTGATTCAACGATAAACACAAGGAAACACTCGAAAATTATAAATAAATAAAATAATCGTTGACCAAATTAACTTCAATGCGATCCAAAAATAAATGTAAGCTCTCGGTTTTAACGCCTGAATCGTCAGAATTGAGTGCGCTAAACCTATCTATCTATCGGTGCATTTTGCAATAGCCTACAGATCAGTGGCGTACGAATGTTTTGTTTTGGTTTAACCGGTTGGGAAAGGAGACAATAATTAACTAGCAATGAATGAAAAAAGCGTTTCTGATTATAAAAATACTGTGCGTTATCGCGGTAGTGACGATGTTGTTTGCTCGAGCGTTGAAACAAACATGCGTGAAAGATATTTTTTATTCAGTCACTTTGATCCGTTCTTTTTCTGATATATGTATGTTATTCGATTAATACAATTATTTCTGCTTGTTTTTTTGATAATTTTTTTCTGATTTTTAAATGAAACTTTTTTGTTTACCTACAATATTTTATAGTAAAAATAAAAGTGCAAGAGAATTCTACCGTATAATCGAAAAAAAAACGACGTAAAAGAAAGCTGGGGAATGACAATCGATCATAATTTTAGTGAGGTCAATCTCTAGACTTTGTTTACTAAGAATAATTTTTACTCAATATAAAATAAATTACAGCCTTCTTAAGGGCATCTGTCAGTAAGTGCCATTAAAAAATAAAGAAGAGTACAGGCCAAGTAAATGCCGTTTAGGGCTTGACCTCGCCAAAATTATTATCGATTGTCATTCTCCAGCCGTCTTTGACGCCGTTTTTTTTCGAGATCGTATGGTATTTAGTAAAACTAAAAAATATTCAGAATGGAAATAAAGTTTCAAATTTTTCATGTCACGGTAATGACATTAGAGACATTTGGTAGACACTGCAAGTACATTTGGTAGTACAAAAATGTATTAATTATAACAAAAAAAAATCAATAGTTTAGTTAGACACAAACTCGTTGAATTATATCAGTTTTATGGAGTTTGAATACACTACTTTCAGTATGACATATTAGTCGTTTCAATAATCTCAAAGTAAATGACATTCATACAAATTCAAATTTGAAAATTAGCAAATTGGCTTAAATTTTTGGACAAAAACATTAAGTTGAAAATCTGTGTCAAGCTGATATATTGAATAATATACTGAAGTTTATCAGCTAATTAATTATATTAATATTATTTTTTGCGACAAAAATAATGAATTTGCAGATCAATCCTGGAAAAGGTACTATTAGACAATAAGATGGAAAAAAAACGGCGTCAGCGATGGCTATGGAATGAAGATCGCTATCATTTTATATGTAAAATTATATGGAAAATGTCATCAATGTTCATTTCCAAGCTAACTGGACGTCGTTTTTTTTCGATCATACGGTACAAGAGATTGTATACTGTATTGGTACAAATATTACAGTAACATAATATTCACAATGTACTACTAGTGAAAGCAAAAAATAGTAGACATAAATAGTCAGTTAGAATAGAACAACTCCTGTCGTAGTGATCAAAATTGCGGGAAAACCAGCTGGTACCGCATACGTACGACGCAGTATTTAGTACATAACTGCCGCTATTTTCGATGTTTACAAACATGCACGTAACTAAAACGCAATAGCGCTGTCCAAAACAGCTGATCAACCTTTGCACTTACCAGCAAGAGTTCTCCGGACGGGCTATCTTCGAATTGCCCGACCTCCTCTGCCGCAGGAAGTCCTGCAGCTTCTGCTTAACTTCCGTGGAGGCCACCGCGCTCTCCTCATGCTTCTCCTTCTTCCTGAGCGCCTCGAGCTGTTCCCTCTGCCTCACCTCCTGCAACTGTTTCTGCCTGTCCCAGAACTCCTTCAAGTGTTGCCTGAGCTGTTGCTCGTGCTGCTCGGCCAGGTGCTGCTGTTGCTGGTGGAAGTGTTGCAGCAGGATCTGGTGCTGGAGCTGGTGCTGCTTCTTGATCTGCAGGATCTGTTGCTCGAGCTCGCGTTCCGCCTGCTCACCATCCGCCATCCCCTTAGTTATTGTCCATGACATGAGTCGTTGCACTTACGCCACCATTCGCGCACTTAATCACCACTAAACACTGCCGTTAATGTCCAAAACAAACTGTCAGAATCAATTCGTCGATTTTATGTGAGGTCATTTCGGTCGCAGTTACGCTAAGTATAGAGGCACACACCGCAGCGCGAGCGACGAGTGCCGCGCTGTTGCCGCTTCTATGCGTATTGATAAGCAGGCGACGCGAACGTCCGAGCTGTAGCAGGAAAAGTTTCGAATGTACTAACCGGCAGGAACGGAATGTACGAAAGTTTTTCTCAGCTGACGTCACGCTTCGATGCTATGTAGATGGGGCTTTTCGAGAAGGTAATTATTTGTTTAATGCCATTTAAAATACAAAAATTAACTTGGTTTGTTAGTAGTAGTTATACATTATATTACAGGGTGTCCCAGAAATAAGTGCAAGTATTCTGGTAGTATAGTTCAACCCCAGAAACAGGCTTATGAGGTTTTTTTCGCGAAAAAAAAAATCAAAAATCGAAATTTTTTTTGGATTTTTTTTTAGGTTTTAGTTAAAAAACATAATTTTTCGATAATATGGCAACATAGGTATTAGATTAAATTTACAAGAAAGAAAATCCAGAAAAGATCTAGCGGTTCTCAAAATTTTAGTAAAAAATCATTTTTTGGAAATTTTCAAAGTAAAATAACTCCGTTATTTTGGGCTTATTTGAAAAACGATAAAGAGAAATGTTTCTCTTATCGAGATCTACCACCCCTTAAAATCCTTGCACTTATTTCTGGGACACTCTGTATAGTTAAATGATTAATTATTTTATTAACGTAAGTAATAATATTATTATTAATAACCACCTCTGGCGGTTTGAGAGACAAATAATATTCGAATTATGAAATTTTTTCACCAAAAATGATCTCGCGTTTCAGCACTGACATGCATGTCATTGGTTCACCATCTCTACTCTAGTTTAGAATTTAAATTACCTAGTTCAACTTTGATTACGCTCAGTGATGTGTAAATTTTTAAAATTTAAGACAATGCCAGTCTAAAAAGATATTTTATTTCAAATGTTTTTATAAATCATATAATTAAATTAATATTTTAAATAAAATTATTAATAATATTCCATAAGAATTTTGTACTAAATATCGTACATTAAATTAATAGAAACAACGCCAGGTCGAGCGGCGACAGGCAGCGCCTCCTGCATAGCAGGAATTAACTAGCTAGTTCTTTCACATTCGCACGCAGAGATTCTTATATCTGTCGGTCTTTGTCTTTACGCAGGAACAGGCGACTGCTTCGAATTCACTTGTCTACTCGCCAGAGGTGGTTCGAAAATGTTTAATTTATCAATAATATAAAAAAAAACGTTTGATGAGTTTGATGTAATATTTTATTTGGCTGTTTTTCTGTCCTAATTGAAAATATGTTGGTTAGTTTTGTTGTTATACGTGTATTTATTGGCTGCATACTTTTTAGTTTCTGATATGTAATAAGGTAAGTATTTGTAACGTTTTTTTAAATAGATTTATTTCACGTTTTAGATATTATTATTTTAGGCGATTTCAAAAATATTTTGATTATGTTTTTGATATTTTTTTAAAACGTCATATCTCAATTTCAACTACATAATTTCTTGTTAAATTTTAATGCAGTAGGTACCTATTAAATATAGTTACATGATTTTATTCACAATGTTATTTGTTTATATATTAATTTTATCTCTTTATCTATCATGACTACTTCAAGCTTCAAAATATAATATATGTAATGGCTGTACATGAACTTGAATATGATCGAAAAAAAATTGGCGTCGAGTTACTATCAAAAAACGTCAACATTATAAACGTGTCTATACATACTATTAAATAAATTATGTATGTGCTCTCAAAATAATTAGATTTAGATTAATTTTTTTTTGCTGCTGGCGACAGAATGAGATAAACCACTGAAACCATAGTTTAAGTTTGGTTTAAGTATTTTTCTTGATTTACAGGTAAAAAGACACTGAGAGTTTAAAAAAGACAATGGCACTTTACCTAAAATAATTTTTTTGATTTTTTAGATTTCTGTTTCAGTGGTGAAATACCCAGCTTTTTTCCAAAAATGAACTACATAAATAATAATTATAGACAATATTTTTTTATTTTTAAATATAAAATATTTTTTTATTAATAAGAAATTGTAGTGTTATATATTTTTGGTCAATCTATCAGCTTTTAAATTATAAACATACTGTATTCTTTAAATTAGTGGGATTATTATTAATTATCTCATATAATAATCATTCCAAGTTTGGACAATATCTTGACAAAAAATATTTTTACTATCTGTTTATATGGTAATCACAACCTATTCATTAGACAGCCAGTCGAATTCGCTAGTTTTTGAATATCCGCGCTTTTCTACTGTATGATTGAAAAAAAAGCATCAAAGACGGCTGGGGAATGACAATAGATGATACTTTTGGCGAGGTCATTCTCTAGACGTCATATACTAAAAATGGACATAAAACTGGTCAAAATTAACGCTAATTATAAAAAAAAGAATAGAATGTGTTAAGACACTCAAATCTATTTCCAAACAAAAATTAAACAACATCATTTAAAAATCATTTTTACTCAATATAAAAATACATTACAACCTCTTTAAGGCCAACTGGCTGTAAGCGCCATTAAAAAGTTAAGAAGACTACGGGCCAAATAATGACGTCTTGAGTAAGACTTGACCTCGCCAAAATTATCATTGATTGTCATTCCGCAGCCTTCTTTGATGCTGTTTTTTTTTTCTTGTAACATGAGATAAGCGAATATTCTAACACTTGATCAAACACACACAATTTCTACAAAATACCAATTAATATATTTTTTTAAATTACCGTTTGATCAAAAAGTTTCTCAATCAAATGAGCTGTGATTTTTACAGTTTCTAATCTAGTTTTCCATAAGAATATAATAATTACAAAAGTTTTTAGTTTTTCAAGATTTTTGTTTCGTTACGCCACTGTCAATGTTGGCAAGGAAACTAAACAAATTTGCTCTAGTTTCAAGCGCGCCGGTGGAAATCTTAAATTCGCTCTTTTTCGGCGATATTTTAGTGATCGAAAGAGTAAAGAAGCGTTTACTCTTTTTTATTCTTATTTCAGATTTCAACTCTGATACCCTGAGGCTATCGAATCGAAGAAAATGAAGAAAAAATCTACCATCGCAACCTGTTCCGGACATACATACATGGTGCTAAATTCAAACTTGCGGCAGCAACAGTCAGGACTAATGATAAGCGAAAATATCGATATATCAAAAGATCGATTGTGTACTATCGAAATATTTTATTTCTAATTTAAATATCAAAAAATATATCAATGACATGGTATTTTTGGAAGTGGAAGCACGTGCGCTGACTGAATTTTTAGTCGGCCGACTGTTTAGTTGCAGGTTTGTAACCAATGTATTCTTATTGAGTCTCGCATAAGAATACATTGGTTACAAACTTGCAGCTAAATAGTCGGCCGACTAAAAATTATGTCAGCGCACGAGCAAATATTATGACTAATCCAAGGAGCAAGAAAGACAGGTTAGATAAATACAAATATTTTCAGTCGTTCACCCCTATAACTTTTTTATTTTTTCAGATAAAACAACGAGATTTGGTACGTTAGTATATGACATAAATTAGGATTGATTGACAAATTCAATTGTTTTCGGTCACTTCCGGTTTCACCGGAAATGACTACAACTTTTGAATTTTAAATGGCACCCTCGGTATTTTTTTACTTTACTGACACTTACTGAAAATGACACTCTGAATAGACTGATATATCATATGTCCACTTTTGACATTTTCGCATATGGTTTATTTGAAACTGTAACATGCGGTTCATAACGACAATTTGACTCGAAGTACCAAGTGTGTGGTATCAAATTATTGGTAAAAAAAATCTTTTTCGAAATATGCTAATGAGCCACCCTCGTTCCATTTGAAAAAAATTGAGATATGATCAAAAATACGATTGGGCATCTTTTAACCGGCCAGGACAAGACACTAAAAACATTAGACGATCAAATCTATTTTTCCAAGGCTCCTTGATTAAAAATTAGTGTTTTTAACACAGCCATGGCACTCTAGATTGAAATTTAAAATACAATTTGTTTTTGAGCGAATATGTCAAAAGTTGACATATTATGATATGTCGTTCTATTTAGAATGTTTTTTTCTATTGAATAAAGTAAAAAAATACCGAGGGTGTCATCATTTAAAAATCAAAAATTGTAGTCATTTCCGGTGAAACAGGAAGTGACAGAAAACAACTGAATATGTCAATCAATCCTAATTTATGTCATATACTAACATACCAAATCTCATTTTTTTATCTAAAAAAATAAAAAAGTTATAGGGGTGAGCCACTTTTGAGACGCACCCGATATATACGGCATCGTATAAATTTGCTACCTGCAATGTATGTAGAAAATTCGCTCGGCTTTTTATCGAGTATGTCACATTAAAATCGGATTTCAATTTATTTCATTCTAGGATCGCTTGCGTTTTTCGCTTAGTACTTGTCACTTGCATCGCTCGTTCATAATCGAGCGATGGTTATTTCAATAATCGAGTACTCGAGTTTCAAGCGATTGCAATAATCGAGCGATCGCTCGAGCGAAATATCGCTCGTATTTAAAAATACGGGTTTTCGACCTCACTTGTTGTAAGTACTCGTTAACGCCAAGCGCCAAGCAGTAAGTTGCTTGCGCAGGAGACATATTCTTTCGGTGATGAATGGCAAGTAGCAAGCGATTCGCTTAATCGCTTCATTCAGTTTATATCAAAGCATTGTCGATGTAGGCTGTAAAATGTTGTCCCTCAGATACGCAACGGATAACGTCGTATAATTTTGCTACCTGCAATGTATGTAAAAAATTCGCTCGGCTTTTTATCGAGTATGTCACATTAAAATCGGATTTCAATTTATTTCATTTTAGGATCGCTTGCGTTCGTCGCTCGTAACTCGTCACTTGCATGGCTCGTTCATAATCGAGCGATGTCGGTTATTTCAATAATCGAGTACTCGAGCAAATTTTCGCTTGAGTTATCCCATCACTACTAACGTAGATAGATATTCTGTGCTACTAGTTATCATCCTGTATGTCGATATTATTTTGAACTAAAGTACATCTCTAGTAAAAACCGCATCGACTATACGTAGTTCCCGACCGTTCTGGCCACCATCGGTGGCAACGCCGCGCGGAATGTTAAAACACCAAGGTTGAGATAAAAATAGAAAATCTTTATTATAAATAAAACGATTTTTTCGTAACGATTTACAAATAGAGAGACGTGAAAAGCTGTGGTGCGGCGCGTTTCGAGGCTGGGCGAATGTGTGGCAGGTTGAGTTTTGGTCTTTTTCCGTTTGGGCCCAGTGTACGGCCCTAAATAGAATCCGCCAGTTTAAAATTAGACTCTATTCTCGACACAGGTTCCCCGGTATAAAAATAGCGCGGGACTTTGTCGCTCCACGGTTCATCTGTTGCGTCGCAGCGATGTGCGAATGCGCTTGGACCGCAGGACGCAATCGAAATTTACTCGAAATTTACTAATTCTTGATCAGAATTTCCTTGTATAAATAACCATCTTTCTCTGCGAGTATGATAGCAGACATTGGCGTAACTACAGTGGTGCCCGGGGGTGACGGGTCCCCCCAGGTACTGCTGGGCACCCCCCAGAGAAATCCTGAATTATGACTCTTGGCTATGTATTAATTTTTATTTGCTTGTGATGCAGTAAAAATGACGTTTTCTAGTTTTGTTTACTTAATATTATTTTGTTGTGTTCAAAAAACGTGTTAATTTTTATTTTTTAGAAAATTTGTAGGTATTTAAGCAATCTACGGGACCACGGTTTGATAACCAAGTCTATGAAATTTATTGATAGAAAATTTATGTCAACGTTTTATTCAAAAAATGTGTTTTTTTTAAATTATTTTTCATTTTTAAAAAAACAAAAGCCATAGGCCTCCCCTGGGCTCAACAACAGGCCCCCCCAGGCCCACCCCAGGACAAATTGCTAGTTACGCTAATGCCGAGTCTCATCTTTAAAATGAAGAAACGATTAATTTTTTTATCTAGCTTTTCATTTAATAACAATTATCAAATTATAATAATATAAAATTATTAACTAAATGAGAAAATTAACATAAACACAAACATGAACACAAATGAACAGAAGCCAAGAAAAAACGTAGGTAATTTAAAATTTGACGGGTCCAGGGGGAAAACTTGATAAGCGCCAATTTCTAATTTTTAGGATTTTACAATATTATAGAAGGTCTAAATGGTGCCTACAAAATGTATAAAATTGGAGAACAATAAATTGTTAAATCCCAGGATATATGCCTAGTAAAAATTAATATAGAATACACGGCAAAAACCTGATAACTTCCAGCCGTCTAGTGCTCCTGTAAAATCAGTGAAATGACAGTTATCATGTTTTTCCCCTGGACCGTTCATTATTACATTAAACAACATAAATCAACTTAACTAAACTTGAAAAAAAACACACATTTTCAGTTAAAAACGCAAATGCCTACAAAACATAACATAAAAAAATACAACTAATACATTTAGCAACAATTTGCCTGATTGCAATCAATGGACTTCAATCGCAAAAATATTTTTTTTAATTATTGTTACCGAGTCCCGAAAGTACCGAAAAAACGGGAATTAATAATTTCGAGTCCCGGTTCTTTAATGTCTCAGAAAAGCCCCACTCAAAACGTAGCGAAGTCGACTGGCTGTGTAGGAAACAGGCTGTGCTAATATCACAGATAACTCGTTACCTGTGCTAATAATATGCTTACACAAGAACTGAGAAAGGCTATAATTTAACAGTATTAAAATTTAATTTTTAATACATACCTGCAAGTTTCTTGTAGTGTTTACTAATTTCTGTAAATATATATTTTGTACTATTATTTTTAAATAATGAATGGTATGATGAAGTTTTGTTTCTGTATCTATTCTAGAGTTATGAGGCATATAGAGAATTTATTGCAATTTATATAGTTGTGATTGTTTAGAAATCTGTGTCAGCTGCCTCTAAATTTGCTGCACTGTAAAAGTTGTTTAATACATAGGTAGTCAGACATAGATTTTTCTAGTATTTTTACACAATTTTAGGCACAAAATTATGTATTTATTTAATATATTATAATAAATGAGGTAATGTACTGTTTAGAATTTTATTTTACTTATACCGATTTATTGTTCTTTTTAGACTTGGCTTACTAACAAAGAATCTATGACAAAAAGCATCTACAATTGGTAAGTTCTGTATTTTATGCTACTTAGCATGCACCCAGTAAAGAAATATCAAGAAAACAGCGTCCCGTCTATTCAAATTTTTCCTTTGGCGCGTTTAATTGATTACAGCGCCATTTTTATTAAGTGTGAATCTTTGGAACAATCTTCTAAACGATTATGGCGCCACCATACGGAAATCTATAAAAGTATGTAAATACAGGTTTCTGCTTTTACTATGTACGAATGGCGCCACCGTGGGATAAATATTTGAATTAATCATTTATAGATTTCTATAAGAAAAACACAGCTAATGCCACCTAACGTCAGGTAGTTGAACTTCAGTTAAAATTTTCTTAGAATTTTAAAGAAATCTATAATTTTTAATTTCCAAAAAGTGTTGAGTGGGGGCCATCTATGAATAAAATTTTATACTAATTTCAAATTTGAATTCTAACCTTAGAAAATTATTTTTTGTGATGTTTTTTTTGTATCTGCAGTTCTGTGCTGCAGTTTTATGTGGTTTTATGAAAGTATAGAACGTATGGAAAATCTGCTAGTTAAATTAAAATGTATGATCTATATAATATACTTTATAACTAATTTTTAATAGGTATTATCACAGATAACACTGTGGTATTATTTAGCTAACATTCGTATTTTTTAGTGCAATCTGTAAAGACAATAAAAAGTATATAGATGTAACATTTTTTATTGCAGATACAGATAAATGGAATAATACAGTCATAAAAGCTTCCTATGGAGATAAGAAAGGAGAATACACCAAGAAAAATGGAAAGAAATGAGATGAGATTTCCATTTGGGAAGATGTTTTCTTGCATAGAATTTCATAAGAAAACGTACCGGCGTGAAGATAGCCACGGTTTTCCATCCACGGTTTCAGAAAAGGCCCAACCATAGTAAACATATGGCAACGACGCTTTTCGTCTGATTTCAGCCACATCCACGGTTATCGGTGTCGAAACGCCTCAATTAAAATATATCTACAGCGACACTTTTCTGTTGTTACAAATATTATTAAAGATTTAGAAGAATTATATAATAAGTTAATAGAAATGGTCGAGTTTATATTTATATATAATGAACAATTATTTATGAGAGATATAGATTTAACTTTAAAAATCCTCTTAAAAATTTAAATTCTATCTAGTTTTAGCAAAATTCGATACTAATTTATTAAAGGTTGTGCCACAGCGAGACCCTTTGGAAAAGATGTATAGGTAACTAGGGTACACTACCCTATACTCAAAACCATTTGCCGGTCTTTAGGGAAAGGGCCAGATTCAAAAAATCGATATTTTACATAAAATTAGACTGCAAAAAAATCGCCACCAATTTGTTAAGGGTTTTGCCACAACGAGGCCATCTGGAAACGATGTACAGATGACAAGGGTACACCACCCCGTATTCAAAATCATTTGCCGGTCCGTAGGAAAAGGGCCAAGTTCAAAAAACCGCTGTTTCTCTTGAAAATTAACAGAAAAAAAATTGTAGCTCATTTATTAAGGGTTGTGCCGCAACGAGACCACCTGGAAACGATGTACAGATGACAAGGGTACACCACCCCATATTCAAAACCATTTGCCGGTCCGTAGGGAAAGGGCCAGAATCAAAAAACTGTCATTTTACCTAAAATTAGACAGAAAAAAAATTGCCAAAAAAAAAGGGTACACCACCCAGTATTCAAAATCATTTGCCGGCCCGTAGAAACAATATGTCTGGCTCAGATTTTGAATAAAAAGCGATTTTTCAATAGAATTCTGATCAAGATGGCTTGTGTCGCCATTGCAATTTTATAGTGACACTTAGTAGATATTTTCAAAATCGACATTAGTTTATTAGACTTATTTAAATTTATAACAGGTTATTTTTATTTAATTTATCTATAATAAGGTTAATAAGTAAGTGTTTATTATATTATCAAGAAAAATGAAGCAGTATCTGCTCTCGAAAGGAATGGATATGTTACTAGTGATTTTATTTTGTGAGGACAATTGCTTGTTGGCCTGAAGGATTTATGCTCAAAGATATCCAAATAGGGATTTTCCTCATAAGCGTTCCTTTCAAGTTCCTAACTACTTTTCCTATTTCGCAGAGGTGATAGTGTGGTTTATGAAAAACAGGCAGAAACCTGTCGTTGGAAGTAAAAAAAAATAAATAAATTTGCCTTCATTGGTTCTTTTATAGAAAATTCAATATATCTAAAAGTCATCATAATATATAAAAATATAAATCAAACAACTACTTCTTCATTTTTCGTGATAAAATAATAAATACTTACTTATTAAACTATTGTAGGTAAGTTAAATAAAAGTAAACTGTTATAAAGTTAAATAAACTAATGTCGATTTTGAAAAGAGCTACTAACTGTCACTAGTAAGTTGCCATGGCGACACCAGCCATCTTGATTCCCATTTTATTGAAAAATCGCTTTTTATTCAAAATCTGAGCTAGATAGGTATAGGAAACCCTAATATAGTTTGAAATAGCATTTAAATCTGCTCCGACTTATTTTAAAAAATACATAGTGTTGTATTTGAAATAACGAAGTTTTTATGTAAAATAAATATTTAAAATGGACCAGCAATTTTTGAGACCCCTGTATACATTTAAGGAACCAATAAAAAAAATTAGTTTGGTTTGGGTGTGACAATATTTTTTATTCTAGCATGCATATTTAAGTATCTCAAAAACCAAAGCATTTAAACATATTGAACCCTTTTAATAAATATCTTATTTCATGCCCACGAATCCAAAAATGAAATAAATTACCGGGTGTTTCATAAGAAAAAATATAACTTTGGTATGGATCTTAGTTCTGACACACCCTGTACATTTGAAAATAATTTTAAATTATGCACATTGCCTCTCTACATATACCCAAAAAAAATTGTTTCTACATCTTTTCGTTTTCGTATAATCAACCGAGGCGACTGAGGTGCGCCACCCTGTATTTATTTTTAAATTATAGGGAGATAGTTTAAATGTAACAATATTAATGAGATGTTATTTCTAAAATACTTTACATTATTGTTCTAATTTATTTACTTGTATGTCCCACTAAATACATATTAAAAATAGCTGCTAACCCTCATTATCGAAGATGATGCACTTAAAAATTCTTGTTTTAACAATTTTTTTACCTCGCGTAGACCACAGCTGGGAATACGCGAGGTAAAAGAAATTCGATTTGCAACCCTGATTTATAGGATTGCGGCTAGAGACATTGAAATATTTTGGGTTTTCTTTAAGATTAAAACAGCATGAGTAAAAATGTGTATATATTAAGTGTAACAGTAAAATAGCAAAATACAGATTATAAACAAATTGAGAAATGCCAACACTCGAGCATACAGAAGAGTACTTGTAAGATTAATTTGACCATCGCTGACTTTGTTTTCAACTATTATGACTTGGAGACTATCTTCAGAACTGACCGTTAACCCCGTATACTATCGACCTACCCGCGCTCTCTTCTGTATACTCTTTTTATTCAGTTTTCTCGCCTCTTGCTGGTCATCGTTAAACAGTTTACAATATTGTTATGTTAGGTATATTTTAATTAATACTGTTTATTTAAAACATTTATCTAGGTTATTCCCTGCAACCAACTGCTATACCTTGGGTTTACATCAAACTGGCTTACTGAAATTATATTTACAAACAGAAATGAAGAAATTACATGTTGGTCTTCCAAATTGATATAAACCCAAGTCGACTTAAATTGTAGTCTCGACACTTCCCCCTGAGCTGGTGATAAAAAAATCTATAGATAAAGGTAAGAAATCTATATGGAAAAAAGTATAAATATATCTAGTAAAAAATAGAAAATTAATTTGTATCAATAGATTCTAAAGTAACAAAATAAAATAATAGTTCACAATATCACAGTACACTTAACTTTTAAACACTGGACGCGTGTTTTATTAACCATGTTAGAATCATCAGCATATAATTAAAACTAAACTAACTTCTACAAATTGAGTGTTTATATAGGCGCTCGATTGGTACTGACCAAGCGTGACAAAATTAGCGAAGCGAGTCAAAACCAATTCAGCGTAACAATTAGTTACCGAGACTGGAGCAATCGGAACAAAGAACTGGAAGGAACTGGACCATTATCTTCGTTCATATTATCTTTACATTTGTTTATTTTGACGCTATCATAATCTAATAATTTATAAAAATGTTTGGAAACAGGTATATGTATAAACAATATATAATATTAACAGACATACAACATACTAAAAGTTATTTAAAGTTAACAATTATTTTGATCGTTTTCTAAAATAATTTGTAAGTATGTTTTGAAATAGATATATTTATAAACAATATATAATGTTGTTTATATGTATGATTCTAAAATATTATTCAAAATTAACAATTATTTTAATCGTTTCCTAAAATAATTTATAAGTACATATGTTTAGAACTAGGTATACCTATGTATAAACAATATACAATGTTGATTATATGTGAATAAATGTTAATACAGTAATTGAAGTAAAAATTAATGTAATACTATAAAACTAATAGAAAATCATATGATTTCGTCATTTACTCTTTAATCCTGTACAAAATTTTTTAAACGATACCAGCTCCATTATATAGACGTGCGTCGTCTTCGGTGCGTTGCGTCCATTTGATCCATTTCAAACAGCATAAATTTCAACCACTGCTCATATCAGTAAAGTAATGCACACGCTACCTTTATCTGCCTTATTATCCACTGCAATTTTTTGAAGTATTGCTTCGTGTAACTTCTATCCTTGTTTCTATTTTGCTGCCGCACTCGATGCCGATATTGCTTGGTCGATGGCCTTTTGAAATTGATGGATTAGAAGAACTTACTTTCGAACAAAACGTACTTTCGTAATTTTAGCATTTTATTAAAAGCGTTTTAGTTGTGATGTCGGTTTTCATTCGGGCCAAACCGGAAAATATTGTGATAACACTTCTACGTATTTTGACTTCTTTGATGAGTTTAGTGACTTGTTACTTTAATCATCCAAATACGTTTTTGCTCCAGGCTTTCCATTTATTTTGCTTTCCGTATTCACACATTTTTCATTATTGCTTTCCATATTCACACATTTTCATTCCATTATAATTCGAGGTAAAAAGGCGAGCGGCGTGTTTAACATTGACTCAGCTGAACAGAGCTTTCGATACTGGAAAGTTTGAACTCACTGGATGTAGTTGGTACGTGTTTCCAGATGGACAGCATCTGATTTCTTCCCAACTTCTTAATGTTATTTTGGTATCGGCAGATGTGATACAATAAATAATTATTAAAATTGATGAGGAATTAAAGAGTAAGTATTATAATTTTTATTTATACTTATATGTATATTTATTGCAAAAAAAACTCAAAATTTAAGTGAGTATGCAGTCAATAATCACCACACAGGCTAATAAAAGTACTTTTCAAATTTCTCAAGCTTTCGAGAATTTTATTCCCATCATCAGGGCAGTTTGACTGAGTCAATTAACAAAAAAAAACATCCTCTGAGCAAAAAAAAATTGAGCTTTTTTCTTAACTTAGTCAGTCACGACTAACCTGCTATATTTATTGTATGTATATCTATTTTTGGTTGTCTTAGGCTCCCTAATAATAATACTATTAATTAATTAATTATAAATTAATAATATTAATACTGTAACACAGAACTATTATATAGCGCCCCTCTTGAACCCGACCGCTTGGACGCACAGTGGAAAGACACAATATAAAATGTTGGACATTGACTTAAAAATAAAATTTTAAATTAAATACTTTTGGTAGAAGATTTTAATTACTTAAAGTCCAGACCGTTATATTTTATCCAACTCAAAAAAATATTTTTAATTATATGTCTGTTTGAAAAGTTTCAAATGAAGATATTACACTGACTTAATTATGGTATTCATTTCTTGTGAAACAACCTAGTTTTATAAAAAGTGGCAAAGACATTAATAATTTTTTTAACCATACATATATTAGTGCAAACGATTGTTTTCACTTTAAAATAAAAGATATATATATAGTCACAAAAGTTTGGGAGAACAATTATTGTATATAAGAGACACATAAACATTTTTTTGCTACTAAATACTAGATTTAGTAGCAAAAAAATATGTATGTAGAAAAATAAAAAAATGGCCAAAGTTGGCCAATACTTTATATATGTCACAAGGTAGATTAAGCCTTTCTAATAACGAAACTAATTTAATATCTTGCCCCAGCTTGCCCCCCTCTAAAAATTTCCATTTAATATATTACTAATACATGCTATACTAAAATCAAAAACCTTTTCAATTCCAATAAATCAAATTATCTTTATCAAGAGTCAAATTATCTTTATTTTCTTATAAATTTATTAATATTTAATTATTAATTGGATAAATACAAAATGACGCTTAAATCAAAAACAGATACAGGGTGCTACAAATATATGGAAAACTTATAAACTATTGGAAAAAGAAAAAGGGTTAAAGTGCAGCGTTGAGCTTTTTTGTTTGTGTTAAAAATATTCTAGTGCGTAGATTTACTGTTATATTCTTTGCTTATAATAAAGTTAGTGTACAGGGTGTCCCACTAAGAATAGCTCTCGGCTATATCTCGGAAAGTATTAGCCGTGAGGCCTGCGGAAAAAAATATTCATAACTAAAGAGGCTATGAGAAATTGCTGGAAATTATTTTCAAGTTTGTAGAATGGCCGCTAGAGGGTGCAACTGCTATAGAAAAATAAGAAAATGGAGTTTTTACACAATTTTGCCTAGATAAGTGGTACTATAAATAATAGCTTCATAATCTTCAGTAAATTCTGAATATTATTTGTTAGAACCATTTTCCCCTACCTACCAAAATAAAGTGGTGGGGGAAGGTTAGATCTGTTTTTATTTAAATATTAATAACTCCGGACTGAATGGACAGAATCCAACTAACGGGGGCTCGTTTAAAAGAGCGTTTCTTACTCTATATTATACCATATAAACAATAATAGTAAGCTTTTGAACGTAGACGCTAGGGGGCGCTGTCTTACAATTTAACAAACATTGCGCGTTTTTTCAAAAAAATTAAATGCGATGGTATATGTAATTTTAGCTGACAGTAAAGAGTAACGAAAGCTTAAAATCAGTGAAAACCGCATCTTGATATCTTCTTTCAAACCGAAGATATTAGCAAAATTATATTAAATAGGAAAATATAAGCAGTGTACCATATACACATAAATATACACATAAATATATGCGTCATATTTTTATAATACGGTATCAGTAGTCCTAGATTTCAGTGGTAAAATCTTAAGATATTTCTTTAAAAAGAATCAAAACTAAAACATTTCACGACAGTTTGGCAAAGTTTATTAGCATTTAAAAATTCTAAGATTTTTCCAAAACATACTATATTTTTAGGTCACCCTGTAGATGGTTTGTAATGAGTCAACCACTTTCTTTCATTAAAATTTAAAATTGTTCTGTTTATACATTATTACGGTATATAAAAATCATTTTTTCGTCCTTTGGATTAAAAGTGTTGAGAAGAAAACCTCATGTCCAACCGCTCCCATAAGCTCGTTCCACTGTGGGACGAGTCCATTATCAAGAGAGCAAGGGACAGTAGGAAGAAGAATAACATATGATTAGTATCTTAATTAGTTGTGAAAGTATTGTCACGTAAAGTTTATTAATAAAAGTGTTTGTTAAATTCTTCGAGTTTTGTCACAAAATTTATGGGTCGACACCCCACAAAATAATTGTAACGGAACCCCGTCACAATACTAAATTACTTGATATAAGGAATTTTCATTCCTATTAACATTTAAAATTAACTTTAAACTACATATTTATATGCTTTCCATACTCCCGTTCTCAAATTTACTTGCAAACCCGTACGAGGGTAGCTATAGGGTTGAATTTAAAAAATCTAATTACGTATTCTGACTTTAATTGAAAAGTGCAAACTCTAAATTTTGTAATATTTAAAGGGATTCGTGTGATTTTTAAAAACCCGTTTCCAATATACTTGCAAACCCTATATACTGGAGGGGTGAATTAGTATTATTTGATTCATCAAGTCCAGTAGTAAAAAATTCTTCGTTCTACAGATTCTTCAGGAAATATTACACCTATGATATTAGTATTATTTGATTCATTATATATCGATATGAAATATTTATTTTTTTATTCCAATTTGAAGAGGTGAAAAATCCTGGTACCTAAAATAGTTAAACAATAATTTTAATAAAGACAACATTGTTAAGTTTTAAAATAAATTAAGTATGCACATCTTTTATGTAAATATACTAAAAAATTGTTTTCAATTCGTACACAAATAAGAGAAGGGAGTGCACCTAAATGCATAACCATTTATATGTGTATAAAGTAATGTAATTAGTTTAAAAAATATTTTTGTTAAAAATTTGGACACCGAGCGATGCGTTATTATTTAATTATAGAATAGGACGGGTTTTGCTCGTTAAAAAGGAGCTTTTTTATTACTATGGTTTAGAAAAACCCAAAATCACGAAATTTTCAATTGTGCCACTCTTGACGGAAAGCAGCAAATTACAACAGTAGAAATAACACAAAATTAACAAATGACAAAAGAAATGTCACGTCTCCCACGCTAGATAAATCCGAACAAGCAAATAGTCGATATGTTTATATTAATACCATCCGCGCTATAGTCGTATGTTTGAAAAACAAGATTATTCAAAAAAAATGGCACCGGGAGGCATGTATAGCCGCCCATACTTGATATTTTTTTTATCTCAAAAACTGCGACTTTGACTGATTTTGATGTTATTACAAATTTTGTTGCAAATATTATTCCTAATCTTAAATAGAGAACCGCGTTTCGCTAGCTACTGTAATTTTGGAGTTACGATTTTTTATTTAATTTTTAAATTTTTAACCCCCGATGGTAATTTGATTGATTGGTAAGGGGGTATTCCCATACCCCCTTACCAACCCCCACCCCCACCAAAAACTAATGGCTAGATTCTCGGGTGCCACAGTATTTTTGTGCCAAATTTAGTTAAAATCGGTTTAGCCGTTTTCGAGTTATCGTGTTACAGACGGACAGACAGACACCATGAAAATATTTTGTATTTAGATCATTTGTGACCCAAATAACTCATTTTGAGTGAAATTAAAAAAACTTTTTTTGCCGATCTGATAATAGCCTACATACCTGTTGGTATGGTCGACTAAAAATAATAACATTAATTACTTAATAATTACTTATGTTATTTTAATTTTATTAATTTGCCAGTTTTTGCATTTATTTTCCAGTTTACCCTACAATATCCTGCTTTAAATTGCACTCACGCCACTGAAACTGATGTAACGTAGCACCACAAAATATTTGAAAATAAATAAAGTATTTACGGCTATTTATTTCTATTTTTGATATACATATTTAATTTTAATACATTTCACACAATTTACATTTGTCTTCGAACTTGTAACATTTTGTATGAAAATGTCTTTTACAAAGTTTACAATTGACCGAATCAGTAAAACTGCAATTATTGCCACAAATTAAACATTCCCGTTCCACTTTTTCTAAAGATTCCAGTAATCTGCATTCTTAATTATATCTGTACTGGTTAATATCTAGTTCTTCAGAAATTGATTCTTTTGCGAGTATCTTTTCAGCAAAATAAATTATATATACTCCACAGTTAAAAGTGTCTTTTTGTGTAATATGCTTTAAGACAACACTACTCCAATTTTTAAAATCAAGAGACGCCTCAGTAACTTTTATATATTTTTCTAAAAACCTTAAGAATCTCTTTTTATAATCCTCAGTTTTATTTAGACTACTAAACGATGGATCCAAATAAACAAATGTCTTTTCCTTGAAATTAGCTATCGCCAGGCACCAATGGTTTCGATTTGGATTTAGTGGTATGAATAAAATCGTGGAAGGTATTATTTTAGGGAAATCAAGGAAAAAATCTTTGTGAAGGTCTTCAAACATATAAAAAGCTGCATGTGCAGTAGAACAGGATAATGCAGATATGTTACCGGTGTTGTTTTTATTTACGTATAATAAACCTATATCTATCAAAGTGTCATTAACTCAATTTTTACATTGAAGAGATTGTAAGTCGTCAAAATGCACTTCTTTTCCGGGTCAAGTTTCGTTTAGCCGAAATCTGTTAAAAAAGAAAAAAACATTTTTTTGTCATTTAGGTACCTCAGGGAGTATATTACTGGAAAAAATTTGCAGCGGAAATACGTCACCATTTTTTGAATGCGGTTTAAAAGTAACGAAATGACATACATGAAAAATTAATGTTATTCCATATTTTAGACGTCTTTGTAAATACGAATACGAAAATGAACTTCCGCGGAAATGCGATGTTGCCATTTTTTGAATAGGGTTTAGAAGTAACGAAATGAGATATATATAAAAATTAATATTATTTTATAATGTAGACTTATTTTTAAGCACCGATACAAAAATGAAAATCCGCGGAAATGCCTTTTTTCACCACTATGCAGTGATCTTCTTCCCGACCTTTGACACAGATCAATGAATAATATCTATTCTTATCAACTTAATATCGCTATGGTCAATAAATGCAAAAATTTAAAAAAAATTGTCAATAAAGCAAAAAAACGACAACTAAACCAAACCAAATCCAATAAAAAAAACCAAATCAAACCAAGCCAACTAAACCCACTACAACCAAATCCAATAAAAACAACCAAACCAAACCAAACCGACAACTAAACCAAACCAAATCCAATAAAAAAAAACCAAATCAAACCAAGCCAACTAAACCCACTACAACCAAATCCAATAAAAACAACCAAACCAAACCAACTTCCCAATTATATAATTTTTATCTATAGACTTATAATAATTATTGGAACGTACAATTCCATTAGGAAAAAAATATAATATATTATCAATTTTAGGTAAGGAACTTCCTTTGAAATAACTGTAATTTACTTTTTGTTTTTTATTCCATTCCTCTGTTTCAGAAATGTAATCGGGTTCATGATCTTTGCTTATAAGGGCTTTTTCAGTCGCGCAACGTTCTTTGGAAATTTTTAATTGTTCTTCTTTTGCAATCATTAATACACGTCTTCTAATTTTTCTTACTACGCGGCTACATTTCTGCGGCCTAGATCCCTCTAAAACAATAGCTTTTATAAACGCAAACCAATTTTCTAACGGAGCGTTGCTAACTCGTTTTTGATTAGTCTCCATGATTATACAACTCCATAAAGGCAAAATTGCCATATACTTTTTTAGTATCAATTGTATAAAGTCAGCATTAAAATAATCATTATTTGGCATATTGTTGTTAACATTTTTGTCGATTTGGTGCTGAATTTCTTTCATTAATACGCTGAAATGTTGAAAAAACGGGCTTTTTTGATAGTTGGAGCCTTCAGTTATAAGTGAGCCTTCTAATTGATATCTACTAGAGTTGCTAAAATCAAAATCTTTTTCAATATCTTCGCTAAATTTGTTATTTAAGCATATTTTAGTTAATCCTGTTATTGCGTTTTCAGTTTGTACATTTACTTTTTCAGAACAAAGAATAACTGCGATGTATATGAACCATTTTGAAAATATATCTATATTGCTAAAATTTATTGATGCTGCCATGCATTCTTTTAAAAAAAGTTTTACAGTGTTATTATTATTCAGTTTTTTTATGTCATTGCACACAATTTTAAAAAAATGCGAACAGCAAATATTTAATTTGGTTATTCCGTTGTTTTGGAATATAGCGGAATCGTCATTACACGAATACTTATATGCATGGAACAAATAATAATTCAGTGTAATGTGGTTCCAAAACAGCATTGTAGCATGAATTAGCGCAAGACTATAATCTGTCACAACACGATCAAATAATGGCCATTTTTTGCCTTTAGATATGGCATACTGTTTAAAATAAGCCATCCAAGTACCTATTGAAATTGTGTCTTGTTTACAATTATACATCTCAAATATAAGGCATATTCGCGAATTAAATGAGGTAGAGATAACGGCAGCGTAGTAAAATATTCTTGTTCTAACATATGATGGTTTTCGTATGATATTACCTGTAGCATCTAAATGTATTGTTGGCTTTAGTTTGTTCATTATTAAACTCAATTGCTCTTCGCTAAAAATATAGACATGAAATGGCTCGCCTACACCCTTAAGATAACTGTTATTATTTCGCATCATCAGGCACATATCGTAAAAATCATCAGAGTGACGGTCATTTTTTCCGAAATGTTCCGATCTCATCTTTCGAAATGCAGTATCCGATTTAATTGATTGTAAATTACCTTCTTTTATTATTTTATGATTTGCGGTTAAAATTTTTTTTTCGCGAATTTTAGAGGCCTTTTGATTTTGTCTTTCAAAAGATTTATTTAACGATGCCGAGCTACACTGATTATTATTGAAACTTTCACAGCGAGGTTGAATTAAAGGTGGGTTGTTAATATTTTGTTCCGATTTATCATGAGTAGGAGATAATCTAACATTATTAGTGTCTGCATTTATATCAAAAATGTTTTTTGTTTGTATAGAGAGTTCGATTTTTTTCCATTTTCTATTTACAGAGATCCGCATTTTTTTGGAATTCTTTGAAGATTTCTTTAATTGAAATTCATCACATATTTTATAAAACATATTACTCCATTGTAGATTTAAATCATTTATTGTGAAGTCATTTTTTTTTAAATAATTAATAACATGTAATGTAATATCTGCAGTGTTATCTTCTGGGTCTTTGGCCAGTTTTGAGATTTTAGAAAATTTAGTCTTAATGTTTTTTGAATTCCGTCTTATGTTTCTAAGAATACCGTAACACGATTTTTCATTAGCATAACCAAATAAAATTATTGAGGCTTTTTTTAAAATATCACTACTTGCTGTAAGGCTACAAATCTCCTGATAACATAAATTTTTCGAATTGAAATATCCAACCAAGTCCAATATATTAGATTTTGCTTTTCGTCCCATTTTAAAGATAACTCGTCCTTATTTTTTAACTAAATAAAATTAACTTACCCCAAACTAAATTAGTATATCTTAGTGCATAAGATATAGAATTTAAAAACTAAATTACATACTAGTAAAATTTTGTAAAGGTAAAATCTATTTTTTATGATAAAATAAAACTTAAACTAAAACTTAAACCAAAAAAGTAAGCTTTAAACTATTTTCTTTAGAATTCGAACTAATTTTGAGCTTTTGACACAAGCACACAAAATACATCTAGGCATCGATCTATGCATAAGCAATACCAAAATCAAACTAAAAATATCAACTTACAATTGCAGTTTGCTTATATTAAAAAAAACAGAGAACCGACAAGTTTTTGTGCACACAAAAAAGAATATTCTTATTTCAAACATTTAATACTCAAATAGAATAAATCTTAACTTTGTATATACGCAAAGAAATATATATTTATACTAAGTATTTAGAATGATAAATTTAATGCTACAATATTCTCCTAATGAATGATTTATTTTTTAAAACAAGAATAAAAATTTTAGATTTAAATATTTATTATTACTATATCTAAGACACAAACGATTGTTGTTTTAAGATATCAAATCTTTTAAAGCGAAAATAAACTAATTCTACAATTGAAATTGCATTTACTCTGTTTGAAATGCCTCGAATTTGAAGTTATATAACGGTTTTCTTGATCAAAGTATATTCAATCTCCATTTGAGTAACTTATTTCTCAAAATGAATATTAGTAAAAGTTTGGTTTAAGATACGAACGAATTGAAGCAACAAAAGTTTTTACTTAGTCTGAATAAATATATTTTTAAATTTGAGACTTTTCAATTCTCCGAACAATTTTCTTTTTGTTTCATTTGAGTAAAATAAAATTCTTGAAGTAAGGCAAAAATATCTCTGTTAAAAGTTTATTTTTAGTATGTACAGCATAAACATTGGAAAATTTATAAACAGTATAAATCTTAAACTTTATATTATCAAAAGGGGTGAATACCAAAAAGTTTTGTTATGCTTATATGGCTTATCGAGGTTTTAATTTAAAATGTCATTATCTGCAAAACAATTAAAACCAAAGCCACTTACCAAGACTTTTTGCTTACACGTCTATTTAAACAAATGCTTAAAACAAACTAAGTTTCCCAAGTAGTAACAAAAAACATTTATAGCTAGGTATTATCCTACAAACATTAACAATTAATTAGAGAGCCAGACCAAAAAGTCTTTATACAATTTAACTGACTATGTAAATATGGCTAAATATGGCCCTAAGTAGTCACATACTGTTTGGAGACTTTTTGGTTTGAAAGTACAGGGTGTCCCACATTCATGAATTTTATAGGGTTTCTCGCTCACGAGTAGAGATAGAATTGCGGTTTTTACAATAGTTGCTAAATTTTTAGAAAAAAAAGATGCCATCATTGGATTAAGCATAGCTCTCTTAATTTTTAAGCTACAGAGTGATTTTGAAAACATGACATGTTTGGAAACCTACCTACTTCTTGTAATATAGAATTAACCCGTTTTAACCATTTTAATAAGATAGCTGAGTTACAAGAAGTACCTGAACATGTCAAATTTTTAAAATTACCCTGTAGTTCAGAAATTAAAAGAGTTATGCCTATTCCAATGATATAATTTTTCATAAAAAAGTAACATTCTATTGTTTAAACTACAACTTTGTGTCTATATTCGTAAGCGAAAAACCTTACAAGAAAATTAGACACCCTATATACATCTCACTTTTTTATGTAAGCCTAAGCCTAAAAACAAGTTAAATTTTAATAACATAACGTAACAGTCATAAATTCTCATGTACCAAATAAAAACAGATATCTCATAATACTTTTCGGTGTACCTTCTTATAAAATAGGTTTTTATAAAACAAGTTTTATATGCTGACGGTGCTGACGGTCGATGGTAAATGTTTGTGGAAAACATGACATTAAATTATTTTTAAAATCAGGCCACTAATAATTGCTTATTGTATAACCATTTAAAATAATTTCAGTGCTACTTACACCGTCGCCACTTTTATTTCCATATTTTAATGCATGTTTGGATTTTGCGTTTCACATATTTTTACTTTTTGTGCAAATCAAACGTGCACTAAAATATAGAATGTTTATTAGGGTAAAAAGAGTAATTATATCCATGTCTTGTTTTCCGTAAATGTATAAGGTGTGCTATCGACAATGACATACTCTAGGTAACAAAAAAACAACACTTATAAGTAAAAAAAAATCAGGTTTTAGATAATTCTGACTTACTAAATAACATTATCACTAAATAATTATTTGTGAATCATTTTTACCCAGCAATGCCTTTTAGAACTCTTCAGAAATAAATATGTGTCCCTGTATTTTACGAAAAATTGTTGGAACATTAAATTAAAAAATACTTGCCACACAGTTTACATTTCATTTTGATGTTATTAGGTAAAAAAAACTTTTTTAAAAATCAAAATTCGGGAACAAAGGCATTGCTGTATAAAAAGTCTAGCCTCTGTATAAAAACTTCTAGCCTCCATAATCATGGGCTAGACACTTCAGGCTATCTTCACGCCGGTAGAAAACGTCACCGATTGTACTCTGCTTTTCAGCCAAGTGTGTGCCAAAAAATAGTAAATCTGGAGCAACAAGTTTCGAATCCTATTGAAAAAACATATCCCTGAGATGGTTTCCGCTTTTAATTATTGCATTCAAATTAGTCCTGCAGTCCTCTTCAGAAAATTATACTGGCAAACATTCAAAACCATGGTCTCGATGCTGTACCTTCCAAATCTGCTTTTTTCTTCAATTTAAAACTTCATGGTTGTTCTACACTGTTAGAAATGTATTATTGTTATGAAGAGATGCTGTGTATAAGGTAAACAATTTTCTATAAAGTTAAAAGTGAAAAGACGTAAATGAAATACCCCCCTAATATGGTAGAAAAAACATATATCTTTTTGATCTTTTACCACAGTCTCTATATATTTTGTTATGAGATTTCAGTATAATAATAAAATTGTTACTTCATAATATTTTATAGAAAAATATTTTAACCTATATGTATTTTTTTGCATTTTTTTTAACTGACGTGTTTCTTTTTTTTTTAAATTATCATATTTTAGGTTTTCTATTGATGTCTTCACTCACATTATTTTATAAAACATGGAGACAATAACAGCATACATTTTAAAAATATTTTTAGAAACAGAAGGACCAGGTGAGTTAAATATATTTTACTTTAAAATTGTAGTTTTTAAATTGAATTCTGTATTTTTATGGAGGTGTCCTTTACTTTGCTTTAGAACAATAAATAAATTAAAACATCTTTTCTTTGTTAACTATCACAACATAATATACGGTCCCATAATTAAATTTGCACTTGAAATTGTTACAAAGAAGTTTTTAGTTTATACTGTGTTTTAAGCTTTTGGTTCAGAATCAATTTCAAGTGCAAATTTAAGGAGTCGGAGTAGAGGAATGGTGGAGTTTGCTGCTTTTCATATTAGACCCTTGCTTGATATATATTGTAAAAAATATTTGAGTTAAAATATCAAACTAAAATGAGGCGCTCTTTCGGAGCACTGGATTACCCTGTATAAATATAGTTTTATTTGTTTCAGAAATAAGTTCCTGGAAATATGAACATCCTGTATCCATCAGAAAGAAAATTCTATAGAAATATCAATGAGCAATCCAAGGACTTACTTATTATGCTACACAAGATTGCTATTTTCGCTGTATATGTCTAACAATAAATTTGTAATTAATTGTGTTAATAGTATTTATAAGGCTAATATTTTCCTAATAAATTTTATTAAAGTTTTAATCACAGGTTTTAATGTAGTTTCCTTTGAATCCTTTGGGTAGTCTTTAAATTTAAAACAACCAACATTAAATATTGGTGTATTACTGGTTGCCAAAACAAAACATCAAAATATTAAAATCTAATTTAAATATAAATCCATAGAGATAAATTCAATAAATATTAAAAGGATATTTATTGTTAATTTGATTTCTTTTACCTCAAGTCAAAACGGCCATATCTAGCACCAAAAATGTGCATTTTTAATTTTTTTTCTCCTGAATTAAATTTTGAAATCGTTGGCCAACGAGCTCGAACAGTTAGACTCGTTTAGAAAAACGTTAATTACGTAAGAACTAATTAACATATCGAAGCGCCCTTTATACCAATCGATAGGGAATTCAACCCTCTATCTGTACACAAATTTTCAACCCTCTAGGACAAACTTTATTTTTTGGAGCAAAAATGAGCAAAGGGGTGTTAACCTTTGAAAATTTTTGGCTCAAAAAATAAAGGGTGTCGTACGGGGTTGTAATTTTGTGTACAGATAGAGGGTTGAATTCCCTATCGATTGGCGCTAAGCGCGCCCCGATATCTCTTTTAATTACGGAGTTATTAGCGTTTTAATTTTGAAAACGAGGTCAAAGTCTTAGAGTCAACAAAATTCGGCATTTCTCTGTAGTGCGAAAAATCTGTTTGAGGTGTTGAAAAATTTCGCTCAGGGCAAACAAATCTTGAGCATTTTTGTCATCAAAAATTTAATTTTGAACAGAATGAAATATATTTTTCAGAATCATATTTCTTAACGTGTACAAGTATTTTATATAGCGATTATATTTTTAGTTTGCCATTATATATTTTAGGTTGCTATTTTATTTTGTAAAACGTTATGTGAAGACGGGACTTAACAAAGTAGAATATTAAAACAATATTCTATGCCGCTTTGTATTATATTGTTTGTGTTTATTATTCTTTAGAACTACTTATATCTTTGTTTTGATATAGGTTTTATACCCATTTTAATTTTTTCTTTTATTAACTTTCTTTAATAAAAAATGTCCTATGCTATATCCTACTGAGTAAACAGTCTGTCCAACGGGAGAATTCGACAGACGACATCCAAAAATTGACAGAAAAAACAATTCACCTCTGAATTAAAATGACAGATAACAACTATCACTGTCAGAATTCTATCGTTGGACTGACCACAACAAGGTATCAAATAAAAAGACAATAGATATTTGCTTAATAACTTTATTATTCTCACATACACGATCATCATTCATTTCATTAATCGGATGTCCGAAAAAAAGACAAAAAAATTACAACATAACTTAAATTCAAGGTGCTAAGATATTTCTCTCCAGTTTGATGCATAAAACTTACGCATTATTTGTGTGTGTTTAAAATCGATTCGATTGTTCGACGTCCAATTAAATTATTGTTAAAATAATCGAAAAGAAGTAACCAGTCATGGATGATTTGTACGTGTATAGATATTTACAGCGACTAGAAAAAACTTGGCTTTAAATTTGGTAGGATGTATTTTCACTGTCTTTTTTTTTAATCATACTCCTAATTAGATTTAAAAGTATAGAGATTCGTGGCACATTATTGAGTATTTTCTAGCTAACAAACTCCTACAATCATAAAGAGAAATTATACAGGGTGGCCCAGCGTTCAAAAAAAGCCTGGTATCACATTTCTGATTTGAGATTTTCAGTCCAATCGTTTTTAAAAATACGCGGGTAACGGTTAAAATAAACAGGGTGATTCAAGTATACGTCGCATATTTTTAAATGTAATGTTATACAGGGTGTCTTACACAAGTGCGAATATTTTTTGGACTCGTAGATCTCGATATATTTTCTCTTTTTTAGCGTCTTTCAAATAAGTCCAAAGTAACCGAGTTATTTTAATTTAAAAATTAAAAAAATATATATTTTTTGCTTAAATTTTGAGAACCACGTACTGGATCATTTCTGGGTTTTATTTCTTGTAAATATAATTTAGCTATGTTGCCATATTATCAAGGTATTATGTTTTTAACTAAAAACTGAGAATTTAAAGGCAAGTTCACTGATCTAAAAAAATATAACATTCCAGTTAATATTCTTGAATCACCTTTTATACTGACAAAAATATTTTTAAATTGCCTGAATATTTTCTAAAAATATTAGAGCTAAAATATTAAACCAAAAACATGATATCGAGGTTTTTCGAAATGCCGGGTCGCCCTGTATTAGAGAGCTTAACATTACTGAAATATGGAAATACATCCTAGAGATTAACTAAAGAAACTTCGTAAAATAAAATATACATTAATTAATCCAGATATATAATAGCTAATTATAAGAGAGAACATCCTCGATATGTTATGCAGGCATAATGTAGTTGCCTAAGAATCAACACAAGAGTATCAAAATATATAATTTAACAAAGGAATTACAGTTTCCATTGCACTTATAGATCAAAATGCATTTCAATATTGTTGATCCATATGATATACTATCAATATACAACTATCTCTCATAGCGACAACAAACATCGTGGATGGCCCACTTTACTTTAAAACAGTTAAAATTTTATTGTGGTGAAGCTAACAGTCACCTTCAAAATATTTTTCAAAACAATTTTTCCGCAATCATACCAATTTTGTCATAGTAGGAAAAAGCTTCTAAAAATTCGGAAATTTGAATCCCAAGTTTCTGTTTCACTAAAAGAGTTAGTTGACTATATTGAAGTATACTGTGATAAAAATAATATCAATCACATTAAAACATATTTCCTGTGATTATTGCTATTTAATTTATACATTTCTATCTGCTTTGTCACATTTACAAATTAATCTGTCAAAGAACAATATGTATACCTCTACAAAAAATTGAAAATTACATACTTATATATAAAGTAATTTCTAGCAGTCATAAAATGATATCATTTATCTTACAAGCTAAATTACTTAACTATTATGGGGAGAAGACACAAACCCACTACAAAATAAAAAGAAAAAATAACCAAAAAATAAATATTTACAACATTAAAGGATAAACCATAGAGAGATAATCGATTACAGAGAGCGTGTTCATTGTTAACACTGTAACAATATAAAAATTGCATTTCTTAGTAAATTTCTGAGTTGAAAATTTGACACAATCAAATTATATACACTAAAAATCGATTTTGTGGTTATCACAATAAGTATTTTCGTTAGAGAGACCAATTACAAAAACAAACTATAAAATTGTAAATTAATCTAACATCCTTTTTATACAGTAGTGTGTAAAAATAAAAAAAAACATATCACATAATATACCAGTTTCATAATTGTTACAATGCAACTTTACGTATTATAAAAAGATATTTTAAGAAAATTACAATTTACATGTTAATATCCTGAATAGAAATGGAAACAATATTTTAATCTGGCAAAAATAATAAATAAAAATTAAATCAACAAGAGAAAAAATAATATAAAATAAGAAAATAATGAAAATTAAGAAATAAATAACACACTGATCAACTGAAAATGTATAACGGAAAATAAAAAATCAAACATAATGAATAAAATGTGTATGTGTTGTGTATTTACAAATATTTTGTCACCTTACACATGACTGAACACGGTAAAATAAACTGTCTTTTATATTTGATGATTGTTCAGGATATTCTCAGTAAATAAACAATTACCTAAATCTATTGGGTGTCTCAATAATCCTGTTCCAATGAAATACCGATGCATCATTAAGCTTGAATTTCTGTGAAGATAGCAAATATACATAAAAATAAATTGTGGTGGTACAAAAACAAAACGCCTTACTTGTTCCTTACTTGTGGTATTAATACAACAACACGCTGTATATTTTATGGTATATTAATAAGCTTCTAAATCTTTCATTATTAAAATTGATTTTTTCATTTATTGATATATTATTACCAGAGGTACAAATGGTTCAAAAGACGGGGAAAAATTCCTAGGTATAGACTGATAAAATTGATAAAAAATATTTCACAAACTGTATGGTTGTATAAAATAAAAGGTTTTTAAATATTTTTGCTACCCGAAGACATTCAACATTCTAAATTTGTATTCAAATATGTTATTCCATTGGAACTTTGGTACTGAAACACTCAGTATTATAATATAACGAGTGATGCTTTTATAAGTGAATGGAAACGACATACTTAAAACATAACCTAACTAAGTTAGAGAGCTGGGTTAGATGAGCTATCACAAGGGCTTACATTAGTGTGAGTTACAGCTCTTTGGCTCCTGGTTTCTTCCTCATTTTTGTGCTTCTTTGTGCTACGTACACAAAAAACAAAGAACAATATTTTTTAAGTTGAGTATTTTTACGTTATTTTTTGTTGGTTTCTGTTCGGTAGGCCTTACGGAGCTGCGGATATGTTCAGTAGGGCGCAAAACGATTGTAACCGCTACGATAAACAGCTGCCTGAAAATTTACAAAAAAAATAGGGGTTAGTAAACTTATAATGCGGAAATAGGTACATATATCAACAACAAAAAATAACAAAAAATTAGATAGAGGTACTTGATACCTATTCTTCAAATAAATTGGGGTCAAAAGAGTCAATTAGTTTTAGCAGTATGTCCATGTCAATTTTGTTTGGAATATTCGAATTTTCACTCTGAAATTCATTTAAAAGTTTGATGTTATAGAAACGAAATAAAAATATAAAAAATAAAATAACACTCATTGAGTTGTGTTGGTAGAGAGGTTATACTGTATTTCTGAAACAATTATGAACTTTTCTGCTTTAAACCTTCAGAAAATTTGGAAAAAAAATGTACGCTCATGCGAGCTGGTGTTTTATTTTCGTGAATAACGCCAGTATCATCCAAAAGTATCCGTGATCAAGTGTGTACACTACAGACTAAAGCTTTTTAGGGCATAAATAGACATTTAACTTTTTTACTCATTTTTATCTATAGAATATGCCACCGAAGTCTCCCGAATACAATTCGGACCACCCGGTACAGGGTGTTTCAAAAACATGTGCCATCTCTCGTGGGGAAATTCCTCATGTAAAAATAAGATTCATTTTTCATATCAACATAGGTCCGATTCTTCTTTGTGTGGTAGCTACAGAGTGTTAAAGTGTTAATAATCTTTCAATTTATTAAAATTTGAGGGTAAAAGTTACTATAAGTGCTACATATTTTAATGCTAAAAAAGTGTCGATAAATTCATCAGGGACGTGCTGGAAGGGTTATCACTGAAATTTATCAAGAATAAAAACACGTGCGCCACTGACTTTTTTCTTTTTGATATTTATAAGAGACAACTTTTAATCGGCATTAAACTGCTTACACTATTTCGCTAACAAGAGAAAAAAAGTCAGTGGCGTGCATGCTTTTTTTAGAAAAATATTCTAGTGATAACCAATATGCACGTCCCTGGTGAATATGACTTTTTTAGCTTTAAAATATGTCGCATTTATAGTAACTTTTACCCTCAAAATTTCACTCAAAACGCTAAAAGCACTTTATTACACAAGAAAATTATAATAAATCGAAAAAATATTAATATTTTAAAACCCTGTAGCTACGAAACAAAGCAGAATCGGACCTATGTTGATAAGAAAAATAAATCTTATTTTACGTGAGGAATATACCCTGTATAATAATTACATATATACTATCTTCATTAATATTTTTTTATTAATAATATAGTGGCAACCTCGCACTTTCTGTTTACCTTTGGTTTGCATATCATGAGAACATTCGGTTTGTACGGTATTTGTCTGAGGTGTACAAGACTTTATAAATTTGTTTACGGTGTTGTGTAATACAGAGAGTAACACTAATCATCTTTAAAACTATTACAATCAATGAAGCTAGTCTCTCTCGAGGCCCAGCTCCTATACCTACCCCGTATCCGGCCATCGGTCCTATCCCGTGTCCCAGGTAGGGGTCCGCGTAGTCCCGGCCGTAGCCCGCCATCGTCGCATAGCCGGCCACTGGCTGCGCCGCCGCCGCCGCTGCGTTGTACCGCGCCGCCACTGCGGTGTAGGTGGCCGCCGCTGCGTAGCTGGCCTGCGGGGCAGTGGACAGTGGCGTTTTTAGTAAAGGCGAGGAGGCGGCTGCTGCTGCTGCTGCGGCCGCGGCCTAAAACAAGACAGGCCATGCACAGCCATGCACACATCGAAAGCATCGCAGCGCTAGGTTGTGTAGCGTTTGACGACCAGATATCGAGCGGTGTCATATGGTGCTAGTAAATTGTCATTGCGTCGGTAAAATATAGTAGTAGTTCAGTAGTTTTCACTACGGAGGATTATAATAATGATTCTAGTTTAGTAGAGAGAAATAATATACCTACTAATAAGTGACATTGAAAGTGCATCACCCAGACTAACTTATCACATCTTCTGCTTATTCAATCATTTCCAATAATGTTGTTAGGCTTCCGGAAAAACAAATAAATATCCCATATTTATGTTAACTCCTGTCGCAATGCTTAAACTTAAATGTGTATATTACAACGTACACAAATAAATACAGCTTGAAATAATTTATTTTATATTATACAGTATGATTTTATAAAAACCGACGTCATTGTAGGCATAGAAATATGTCTACCTTGACGTTATGTTATATTTATTTGATCACATAGGGTTTGGAAAGTAACACATCTAAAAGAAGTGACATCTATAACTTTGAATGTAGTGTTACGATGACATCTATTGAGTAATGGAGGTAATTAGAGATTAAAAATATTGAAACCATCAATGAGAAGTGTGATACTATGTACCATAATACATACAAGTTAAAACTAAACGGCAAGCGATAGTATTCTTCATCGCTACCGATCATTATTTAGTTACATTAGCCCACCCCTGGGATACATCCCAAGAAGAGATTAACCACTCTATCCATCGATACTTTTGAGTGTGTATCAGAGGTGCATCATCATATTAACATTAATGTAGAATATCTCAATTAAGTGATAGGCCAACAAGCTGTCAAACTATAGTGAACATTGAAGCACTCTCCATAGGCCATAGGTGTAGCATTTGCATTTTCAACGTCACTTAATATATATTAAATTTGTTTATAACATCGTTTTTTAGTAATTTTTGTACAATTTACTAGTACCGTATAACGCCACCTATAATATGAGAACAAGGCTGTGCGATTATGGGGTCGAAAAATAGGATGTTGTGATGATGTGTAGTTTTTGAGTTAATTAATACCTTTTAGTGTGTTTTCGATGATGCATTGTAGAATTAAAACTAAGACGGCATCAGATACAATTATTGTGGTTTTTGAATACAGAATTATTAAAAAACTTTTAAAATTTAAGTATTTTAAACATTTTTATGACAAAATTAATCAATATGCAATAATTAAACCCTTATAAATATACAAAAATGTATTTTTACGTACAGATTCATTAAAAAAGCTTTAGAAACAATATTTTTCATATTCATATTCCTTCTTATTTATATAAAAATTATGTATATATTTCCAAGACAGCAATTTTGTATAAAGGTAAAAAGAAAATATGGAACGGCATAGGCTCAAAACGTACGAGCGTTCCCTCTTTTCATTAATTCACAATAAGGCATCATGGAAAGGACACAAAAAGGCACTAAAAAACAAAGAAAAAAGAAAAAGGTAATAAACATGAACCCCTAAAGAAACATGAATAGAAAATAACGTTATCTGACAGTTCCATTTTCTTTTATAAAATATAAATTCAAAATTTTAAGAAAAATATATTTAGGGGGGAAATAATATGTTTCAAAAAGGTTTTCATCTCTAGATATTTGAAAAATAATGTCTCGTTGTTTATAAATATGTCTAACTGCTTGTTTATATCAACAAGAAACCAGATATGTGATGATTCGGAACTGATACTTCAATACAAATAATTTAAAACTGCTATTGTTAAAAAAGGGTAATACTCACTCCTGTAAAAATCTATATCTGACAGTGTTAAAATTCAATATAGAATAAATATGTATATTTATTATTATAATTACTGATTTCTACTAAGTTTAGTTTTATTAAAATTACTCTAGCAATGTTAATTTGCATCGAAGTATATTCTGCCTATTTACACCAAAAAATCAGATGATATGACATGTATATATAGAAAAAAGTGTAAATAGTGTTTCCTAGTACTATAAATAATACTAAAAACTACATAAAATGAGTTTTAATGAATAATCTAAGAAATTAGAACTAACAGCATAAATTTATTAAAACTCATTTTGTATAATTTCTGGAAAAGATGTAACAGATCATAGTTTAAAGTACTAAATAAAAACCAAAATTTTAAAAGTCTTTAAAAATACTTTAACGTATAAAAGTATTAAGGTTTGTAAATACTTGTTTCTTTATAGAAAACACAACAGTGCATAATAATAAATACCAGTGACATAATTTTATGATACCACGGTACTATGTGAACTATTACATCTTGCAATGTGGGAATAGAAAAATATTTACACTAGGAGAAAAACAAGTAAATATCCTCAACTCCTATCTCCATGCTTAAACTTAAATGTGTATATTACAACGTACACAAATAAATACAGCTTGAAATAAGTTATTTTATATTATACAGTATGATTGTATAAAAACCGACATCACTGTAGGCATAGAAATATGTCTACCTTGACGTTATTTTATATTTATTTGATCATACGCGGTTTGGATAGTAACACATCGAAAGAGAAGTGACATCTATAACTATGAATGTAGTGTTACGATGACATCTACTGAGTAATGGAGGTAATTAGAGATTAAAAATATTGAAAACATCAATGAGAAGTGTAATACTATGTACAATAATACATAAAAACAGGTATACATATAAGAAAGACATAAGATAGTAAGGGGAAAGAGATATTTACAGAAATATATTGGATAATTTGAAGGAAAAAAACGCCAATTTTAGTCTTATTAATAATAGAGCCACTGTTTAACAATAAATTTAAAGTCTAATAAAATAAAATTGCAAGAAACATCATGTGTGTACTCCAGATTGACACTAAATGTAACAAGACAGCAAAATCAAATTGCATTTTCCTTATAATATTTATTTTTACGATTTTTAATAATAATGTATTGCGTTTTGTATTTATTTTATTTTCTTGTGTTTTTGCTTTTTTTAATTATTAAATTAACCTGTAAAAAATAAATAGATAAAGAAAAAAAAATTAAAAAAACAATGTGAAATGTTAAATTAAAAAATAAAGTGGTGTAAGGAATTTCTAGTGTTTAAAAACTAATATTAGGAAACAACAATGAACTATATATAAAGTGGAACAAAGTTTGAGAATTAAAAATTAAAAACAACAAATAATGAACAAAATAAAGCATCAAAACACAATAAAAAAAATAATTAAGATTGTTTTATTACTTTATTTTATTTTAAGATTATCTAATTTGTTAAAAAAAAATTGGTAGTATCAAATAAGCGTTTTCAAGTATATTTGATACAGTCCCATTAAACAAACGAATAGAAGACGAATCTTAAGCGATGTTATATTATAATTCAATTAATTCAATAAAAGATAACAAAGAAATATATAATTTTTTTTATGGCAAACGAAAATTCCTTCAATCTGTCTTTAAGCTCAAATGTGGATCAAACAGCCTAATGAGTAATCGTTTGCGTTTTTTTCCTTCATACTAATTATCCTCTAACTCAACAAATAATTATACTTTAGTCATGGTTTCTTTTTCTGTGCTCGGGCATTAAGTTAGTTGCTCTAGCTCACGCCAGATGGCTCTGGCGGTAGTGAATTTAATACGCGCCAGCCCGATCGACTGGTTTAAACAGAAATCCCCTCCAAGCTTACCTGCAGCCTCGTGTAGTTGGGGTCGGCAGCATGGGCCGCCAGGAAAGGATCGTAGTAAACTCCGCCGTCTACTGGGAGAGTATTCAGGACAGGTGTGTAACCGTGCAAAGCTCCTTTAAAACAAAGAAAAATGTTAGTAGGTATTTTAAAATGTGAGGTTAATTACTAGTCCGTCAAAATGGAGAAGGTCCGACTTCGAAAGACGATTACCAAAAAATGATAAAAAATAACCTACAGGGTGGTCCGAACTGTATTCCGGAAACTTCGACAGCATATTCTGCAGATAAAAACATGTGAAAAAGTTCGTATAAATGTACGTCCGAAAATACTTAGTTTCGGAGATACAGGGTGTGCCAATATTTGATCGTTACGTCAATATTTTGATGAAAGTTGGTGTCTGGGAGTTTTTTGACATGAGAAATTTGATTTTGATGTCAATATGACTCATATTTGTAGGGGGCGCCAGTTTTATACAGGTTCGAACCAAAAGTTATTACTCTTCAAACCGGTTAAAAAATATGTAGGTGGCGCCCTCTACAAGTAGGAGTCATATTGACATCAAAATCCCAAATTTTTCATGTCAAAAAACTCCCATACACCAATTTTTATCAAAATATTTGTTACTTGAGAAATTATTTGGAAAAAATCGAAATAAAAATGAAACTTTTACACTCTGTATATCAGAAACTAAGCATTTTAACTTGTTTCTAGCACCAGCAGGCAACTATTAAGCCCGACCAATCACGTTAGAGTTTTTGACCAAACACAAATAAATTAACGCCCTCCAAATAACCACGCTAACCAACCTGATTGGTTAAGCTTAATAGTTGCCTGTTGGGGCTAGACACTTCTGCATTTTAGGACATACATTTATAAGAACTTTTTTACTTATTCTATCTGCAGAATATGCTGCCGAAGCTTCCGGAATACAGTTCGGACCACCCTGTATTTTAAAATAAATTTGACAGAACAGGGTTAGTATTTTTCAACAAAACATGTCTACTTATGGTTTAAAACAGTTTTTATTGATTTAAACATGATTTTAACTCCAAAGTTGGTATTATGTTTAAAATTTCTTTGAACCACTTGTTTTAAACTACAAAGTGTAGACGGCATTCAAAATTAAGAAGTAGGTTGGGTAATGATAAAGAGTCAAAACTTATTGATTTTTTAGATAGCTTAATGGTACTCCTCCGAGTTGTAGCTCAGAATAAGAGGTTGAAAGTAATTAAGTACAATGTTTTTATTAGTTCTCCTATCAAGTATTTTTTCTATTATAATGAGTAACGATTTTTTTCTAGAAAATATTAGACTAAGGTGATTACTTCTTTTGATCCCCTTTATATCAGTATCATAATATGAATCTCTTTTCATTGCAGGGTTGATCATTAATAAATGCCTCATTAAATAAATTTCCCTAGATGTTATAATCCCTAGATGTTATAATATTATTGGATATGATTCTCTATTTCTTCTAATTTTTACTATAACGTGTTTTTGAATATCATTTGTGGAATTCTTATTACAATACTTTTTATTACTAATTTGAAAGACAAAGTTTTTAAATATTAAAAATAAAACCTCCATGTCATCAACTATTGTAACATGTAAATAAGTGCTGGTTATAACACTACGGTACATGATTTTCTTCTTTTTTAACGTTTATTGTAATTTGTTTTTCCAAATATCAGTTAATAGTAAACGACTCTGTCTTGTTCCTACCGACGAAGTCCATTTTATACAAATTTTAATGTAATCAACTTAATCTGTAGAGAATATCAAGTGCCAAAAACATGTTAAATTGTAATTGAATATAAAAAACGATGTCCAAGTAATAATGTATACTGTAATAAATAACTTTTTAACATGATATTTGGCAACATTAAATCAATATTGTCTATAAGTCAGTTTTTCCCTTCCCCTTCATATTTCCTAACTCATATTTACGTAAAAAATCAATGAGATAAAACGCAGTCTACATTAAATTTTGATAAGGGATCATAAACTTGGCATTGGCAATTTCGCTGATGCGGTGTTTTCTTACCTGCCAAGGGTGTCGGATGCCTGGCGAAAGCTGCAGCGGCTGCGGCTGCAGCAGGATACGCTGCCCTCGCGCGCCCCCTCTGGATAGCTGCCACACCTGCACGGAGCGTCGCCGCGTCTGCTGGCCATTGGATTACCGGAACTAAAGAAAAAATCAATTGAAATTTAAATATATACATAGAAATGGTCATAAAACAGACATGAGATTGGTTAAATTGAAGCAAAGTTGCCCAATTTGGTGCTGATCAAAACGTCAACTTAAAAGTTTAAAAACTTCCGAAGATTTGTGGGAAAAAAGAAAATTCGCGATTTCATTTTTATGACTTTAATTGAATAGATAGAAGAAAATAAATTTCAGGTTGTTATTGCTATTTTTTGTTCTGCAATATACAGGGTGGTCCGAACTGTATTCCAGAAACATCGGCAGCACATCTTTAGAGTAAAAATAAGTAAAAAAGTTCGTATAAATATATGTCCTAAAATGCTTAGTTTCGGAGATACAGGTTGTAGAAATTTCATTTTTATTTCGATTTTTTCTAAATAATTTCAGAAGTAACGTCAATAATTGGATGAAAATTGGTGTTTGGTAGTTTTTTGACATCAGAAATTTGATTTTGATTCGAAGAATCGAACTCTATCGACAACAAAGTGTCTTGTCTCTGCGAAATAGGACAGAAACAGGACACTCAAAGATGGAAAATTCTATCGGGGGACCTCTACTCCAAATGAGATCGGACCAAATGACCCCTCTTTATCACTACCACAAACCATTCGAGCTGAACAAAATGGATCGAGGAATGTGGACAGATATAACATTCCTTCAGGATGCACTAACCTGGTATACAGACGGGTCAAAGACCGCTGAAGGAACAGGAGCTGGAGTATTTAGGGAAAACCAAGGGTAAGTTTATACTTTTCCTTGGGTAAACACTCAACTGTATAACAGACAGAAATCTTCGCCATTCCACAATGTGCAAGAGAAAACAATAGAAGAGCTTATTCAGATAAGCTCATCAATATATATGCTCAGACAGTCAGGCGGCACTTGGGGCGCTTATGAGCCCAAAGGTATCGTCGAGACTCGTCTGGGAATGCCTAAGTGAACTGGGAGCTCTGGCTCGAAGGAACAGAATTAAATTATTCCGGGAGCCGGGCCACAGCGGCATCCAAGGCAACGAAAAAGCCGATGAGCTAGCTAGGCAAGGATCATCGGCATCCTATCTTGGTTCAGAGCCAGTACTGGGAATACCCAAATGTACGGCCCGTAGTGCACTAAAACTCTGGATCAGGGACAAGCAGAATGTCCACTGGAGAAACAGACAGGGGCACAGGCACAGCAAGGCTTTTATCCAAGGACCTAGCTCTAAAACCGCAAAGGAACTGCTAATGCTTAGCAGGAATAAATTGCGGATTACAACAGGCCTCTTGACAGGACACATGGCTGTCAAGTGTTACATGAACAAGCTCAACCTGTATCAAGGAAGTCTTTGCGGCAGACTCTGCGATAAAGATCCTGAAACAGCGGAGCACATAATATATCACTGCGAGGCTCAGGATCGCAAGCAACACTTTTTATTTGGGAAAGCTATGCTAGAACCGGAGGAACTATGCTCCCATCCTATCAAGGACCTGCATAAGTTAGTGCAGGGCACAGAGATAGGATAGGGTGCAGATATAGAAAGGGGACAAACACAATAGGCCTCACAGATCGCAGTGTTTCCGGCAGAGGACGGCCCCTTATTGTGAAAAAAAAACTTCCAGACACCAATTTTCATCCAAATATTGACGTTACTAGAAATTATTTGGAAAAAAATCGAAATAAAAATGACACAACTTTTACACCCTGTATTTCCGAAACTAAGCATTTTAGGACATACATTTATACGAACTTTTTTACATATTTTAATCTGCAGAATATGCTGCCGAAGTTCCTCGAATACATTTCGGACCATCCTGCAGAATAACCTTATACAGAGTGAGCCTTAAATAAGTGCAAATATTTTCAGGACTGGCAGATCTCGATATTTCTCGAATATTTTCTCTTTACCGTTTTTCAAATAATTTCAAAATAAGGTAGATATTTTACTTTGATAATTAAAAAAAGAGAGAGATCACTGGATTTTTTCAGGGGTTTCTTTCTTGCAAATTTAATCTACTACCTATGTTACTATAATATGAAAATATTATGTTTTTAAGTAAAAATTTAAAAAAATCTAAAAAAGTTTTTAAAAAATTCCATATTTTCAAAAAATGTATTTCGCAAAAAAAATCTCATAATAACGTGTTTCTGGGGTCGAAATTTACTACCCCTAAAATATTTGCACTTATTTAAGACTCACCCTGTATAAACGTATTCTTAAACAGTATTAATGTAAAGTAATACTTATTAAACAAATAAAAAATACAAAGACAAATATACAAAAATAAAATAAAGATAATAAAAATGAACGAAACGATTCAACTCACCTGTTGGAAGTGCTGGTGGTTTCTTTGTTTGTACTCTAGCTGTTGCATTGTTTACCTAGACGACAGGAAAACGCAAACGATTAGTAATGGTACGCCGCTAATCTAATACAACCACTTGTTTCGAAAGCGTGTCTCGCGTTTTATGCGATTTTCGAAAGGCGTTCGCGCCAAAACAAGTGCTTGCATTAGACGACAAGCCTGTTTACACTTCACAGAAGCCAACAGGACCTGTCACTTGTCACTAAGGTTAATACAGAACGTCTAGTTGGATAGGCCTCGAAATCAGACAAGCTATTTGCATAAATAATGTTTCGTAAATGAGGAATTGATGGTTCTTTAAAGGAAGCATTGTAATTATAATAATGCTTATGACGTAACATCCACAATTTTTATTTTTATATGGAAGTTTTAATTTTAAATTAGAAGTACATTTACAGAAATATACAAAAGAGAGACTAACCGCATATATTCGATATCAATTAAACTTTTAGTTACGTAATAGAGGGCGCAATTTTTAAATTTATTGTTACCAACCATGGAGATATTCGGCGCCGGGTAGACTAACTGAAATTTAAATTTCCCGCTGGGGATTCAGGTGGTAACTCTGCTGTAAAAAATGCCAAGTTGCTACATATTTATTTATTTCCTGACACTGGCATTTGTTTTGACACTTTAGTTTTGTATTACGAGTTTTTGGTTTAAAAAAATTGTGTAATGCTACTTTAAGCTTAAAAGTTTTTTACCAGCAGATCTTGCAGTCGAACACTGTTCTTCTTAGAACCTCTTTTAGGGTGAAGTATACAAGATAGCTTAATAGCCGTAAAAAACTCATCGCAACTTTATTAAAATATTTTGAACGGAAAAGCGGTAGTAATGGCCCTTTATGTCCCTTAAGTGCTGTTAAGAAGGTGAGTTTTGTTGATGTACATAATAACTATTTATATATTTATAATTAATTTATTTTCGTTTAGAGAGAAATTAAACAAAATTAATTTTTAAATACCAAGCGATACAGATTTTGAATGTCTGCCAACTGGCTTTCACGAAACATTTCAATATTTTTTTCACACACTGAAAGATCAAAATACAAAACAAAAATGACTTTTAAATTGAACTGCACGACTTGTCTGATTTTAGTTCACAATAAATTATCTTAATCTAGTTTTTTTTCAAAATAAAATAACATTTCTTAATATATATGTAGCATATATCATCTGTTTAGAATTATTGTTAAGACACTAAATCAACATCTGTCAAGTAGAAAATCATAATTTATGTTCCTGCATTAAGAAATGTTTTTTTTTAATCCAAGCAGCATTCTAAAGAAAAATGGACATTAGTAGTTTACTAAACTATGTCAAATGGTAGATTTATCACATTGAAAATGTATTGACCCAGAATAACGAAGAAAGTGAGGCGAAAATATAAGATGAAAACGAAAGATATTGGCAGAGAGAAATTAATTTTAGTTAAGAAAATTATAGCAAAATATAAATTAAAATCAGCAAACTGAATATTGTTAAGTATAAAAAGTTTAAACGTAGATTTTTTAGCATTTATTCATTTACACCCTGTATATTATAACATTTTTAAATTATACATTAAATTCAAGACATATTTTATGTATGTCAGTAAATTCTATAATTAAATTTATCGATTTTCGAAATATTTTCAAATTAATGTAGAAAAATTTCATTTGTAACGATAGTTTTCAGTGACAATACATTTTCAATGAATTTATGTTGACAGTATTTCAAAAAAGATCTTAATTTACATTAAGTCTTGTAAAGCTTTGATAAATAATAACAGTGTTCTCAAAAAATGTGACCAAAAATTTGAAAATTAACCAGCTGTCGTTGATTTAAGAACTATGGTAAAATTATAATAAAAATAAAATTTCATATCATGAAAAAAATTGAGTTTTTCACCACTAAAAAAAATCTACAACATAAAAAAGTTATTTTTTCTAAACACCAAGGCGCTGATCCAACGGAAACAAACTTGACAATGATATTTTACTAGTAAAACAAATTTGCCTAACCGAAAAAAAAGCTTAACGTTTCAGGAGGTACATATATCTCATCCCATCATCAGAAGCAAAAAAAAAAACAAAGAACAAAGAAAAACTATTTAAAATATCTTATATTATGAAGCCAAACCTTAAACTAAAAACTAAAAATTACTTAGTGAAATAAAGCCAAAAAGCTTCAAAGTTTCTGTAGTTTTTCTGTTCGTCTTTTAGATTTTCTTTTAATGGCGAAAACCCTTTTCAAAAAATGAAATTGCCACATAGATATAGATAATATTTAAAATATTGGATATTCTTTCTTAACACAATTAAACCGATTTTTCAAAATAAAAAAATCGTTTCTGTCATTCTGTAAATGCAAGAATATATAAAAAACAACTTGACTGACGGATGCCATATACCATTACATCGATACGGCACCCTTAACATTTTATTGGAGACATTAAATCTTTAGAATGCTGCCTCTAAGGAACGTTCCAACAAACGGCATTCCATATATAGAAGGTAAAGCAATCGGAATTAGTATTTTACGAGCGTTCGTTGGCCAATTTAAGGAAAACCACCCGGTAAATTTTATTGGTTCGACTCTTTAGAAGGACCAGATACTGTATATACATTATAGATAATGAGAATTGCATAAAGAAGCTGGTAGTACTGTTACAGAATCAATTTGTATCAAAATAAAACGGGTCTTACTTCACTGAGAGAAGTGTCGTAATAATATATTGAGTGACAACAAAATTGTTGTGTAAACCTCTATTCGATTGATTTTTATCGAATAAATTGTTAACTTAGATAATACAGTTCGTCAAAGTTCATATAGATATCTCATTAAAAAAATAATTTATTATCAATTCAGTTTTTTTTAGAAGTGAATCTAAAATACGAAACCCAAAATTTTATGACACCCTGTACCCTTTTTTCATTGAATAAAAAAAAAACAAGCAAGGAGCCGACGAAATGGAATCAACGTCATGATACGCCATTTTTTGACAGTTTTGTTTGACGTTTCACCTGACATAAATTTGATGTTAATTTGTGCGAATTGATATTATTTTATTTTGTTTCTTGATTATTTTACAGTTCATCTTAAGCAATGTATACAAATTTGGAAAAGCATTGTGTCAAGACAGAGAGACAAAAAAAACATGAAAACTAATCCTGACACAATGTCTTTCAAGATTTGTACACTTTATAGAAAATAAATTAAAACATAAAATAACCTCAAAACAACCCAACAAAGACTCAAAAATTCAAATGTGACAAGTGGAACGTCAAACGAGGCTGTCAAAAATAGGCCTCTCATGACGTTGTTTCCCTCTCTAATGCATGAATAAAAAAATAAATCATTAGAATCCTTAAAATACTAGAAGCTAAATATTTTTAATTCCATAGAAAAACGATAAAAATTGGTAACAATACTAATTTTGCTAACAAACTAGGATTTTTAAAGCTAACTAAGATAGTCATGTATAATATTCTTAGAAGTACCAAAAAAATATAAAATTAATTTTTAAATTACAAAGAAAACACATCAAAACAATACAAAATGAAAATGTAAATTTGGGTAAACCAATGTATGATATTCTTAGAAGTACCAAAAAAATATAAAAATTTTTAAATTACAAAAAAAAATACATCAAAACAATACAAAATGAAAATGTAAATTTGGGTAAACCATAATTAGTAGAAGTTCTTTCGATATAAAGTTAACAAATCGTGGTTTGTACAACGATTTTGTTGTCACACAAATAATAAATAATACATTTTTAAAGACACAAAGAAAATAATGAATATCAAATTTATTTCAAATAATATAGCAGGAATCTAATATTTCAACAACATATATGCCGTTTGTTGTAACATTTCCTTTCTTAAAAACTACTTAAAACTGAAAAAACTAACTTAAAAAACCACGGAGTTTCGGAATAGCAATCAGTCGTCAAGCAGGCCCAACATTTTTAACAAAACCAGGAAAAAATCCGAAAATAACCATATTTCTTTGTTTAAAAAATCCTCTAATGTAATTACATATTGTAAAATAATATTTTAGAACATTAAAAACGCTTGAATGACTCTCAAAGCAGTAAAAGTATTAAAAAGAACAGCACTAAACTAACTGAGCAATATTTCAAAGTATTAAAACTTTTTCCAAATGTTTTTGAAATCGATCCAAAACAACAAATATATTTTATCGATGCTTCGTAGAATCTAGGAAGCACAATTTATTTTCACTATAACTTGCCGAAATATATATTAAAATATTTATAGATGTTTTTTTTTAAATTTCCTTCCAAAAAACTTTTTAATTTTTTTTTATCTTTATTGGGAATGCTTTTTAATTAATAATTATTATTTTTGACAAAATTAAATGAAAATGATGTCACTGTAAGCGTAGAAATAGAAATACACTTTAAACTTTATCATGTTTATCGTTCTTGACAGTATTAAAAACATACTTTGTAAAAAATAAGTATTAAACTCTCACTGTCATAAAATTAACTAATTTCGGCATGTTTCTGCATCTACTTGATCTACTACGAGGGTAAAATTAAATTTAAGAAATGAACAAATTAATAATGTAAAGAAAATGAATTAAAATTAAAATTCATAACTAAGAAATTAAAAACTTTTAGACACAATTTTAACTTTTTGTTATATTAAAATATCAAGAGATACTGACAAGCTGACAAACTTAGTTCATGATAAACGAAACATCCAGAAGTTTCTTAACAAAAAATGTTCTTGAGAAAAAAGTTTTTAACAAAGTGGTATATAAAAGTTGTTGAAGTTTACTTATTCTTTCAGAAAATAGATCTGATATTGAGGATAACACGTGTCTATTGGAAGGTTTTGATTTATTAAAGAAAACACAAAAAAATGTATCGTTTCATAAAAATCATAAATAATAATTAAACAACTCGATATTTTAGCACAAATTCATTTCGCAGCATATTCTGTTACAAGCAGCATGTCAATCAATGATAAAACGTTATGAAACAGTTACAGTTTATAATAAATTAATGCTTCTCTTCATTCGAGTGCAATAATGGATTCGGTAAATCTACTTAAATCACTGTCAAAATGATATATTAACGCTTAAAATGAACTGAGAGTTGAAATAACATTTAATTGTAAAGTTACGAGTAAAACAGACAGATTTTCATATCCGTATTTCACTTATTAACATGAAAATGGAACTGTATCGTTCTGTTATTTATAATTTAATATAATAAATTAACACTTTTTATTATGATTGACACATGAGTGAAGTATATAATGAAGTATATACATAGATAAAAGAAACAAGTTTAGATTAAAAAGTGCTCATAAGGACAATGTAAATACTATTTGGCGCTATTCTTACAACGGTCGTTCTCCAAAGCTTTTGATAATTTCGGAGCGGTTCGGCTTTATGTCGCCAAATATTATTTATTCAATTTTTTTTTTTTTAAATAAAATATAGTGTGTTGCATATAAGAAACTTTATTTTATATAAGGACATGTACGAAATATCTACCTATGTAACATTGGAAACCGACGTTATGTCACGATCCACGATGGTTTTTGCAGTTCTTTTTAAGTTTGTAATGCCACTTTTCACAAATATCACGGGTTTGAGTAAATAAAATTTAAATTAAACTCACAAGATAGCAATAACTACTTTGCAAATGGACGCTTTAAATACTTTTCTGTATTTTTTCAATGAGGGCCGTTTAAATTTTAAAAGATTTTATAATTTTTGAAGATTCTGCTTTGAAAAAAGAACATTATTTCTGTTCTTGTTTGAGGTTGTTCTTAGCAACCGCTACAGCAGCGCCCTGCAACGTATGCGCTCCAAAACAATTATAAGTTGTGACAACAAGCCGAGCATTCCAATCTAAACTTATTTCCTTTATGAGTACATATATAGTTGTCATAATTGCTTTAGATATGATACACCTTTCTTCTTTTTTTTAATAATTCGAAATACAAAATATATTAAATACGTTGTTATTATTATTCTTATAGAAAAAGTAGAAAAATACAATGACATCGTCTTAAAATACTTGATTTTCAGTAAGTGTTGGGGTGTTGACGACTGTGGGGACGATTCTCGAGACCCCGTGGCGTATTGGGGACGAGAGTGGGTATTGTGGCGCGGGGCGCCGTCACCGGCCCACGGCCGGCCTAGGGCCGGCGGCGGCGCCCCTCTGGCCTTATCCACTTACCTCCTCGGCGGCCCGTGAGCGGGAGGGAGGGGGATCGGAACTACAACTGTCGCGTCATCAGCGCAAGCCAATTTAAATGGCCGACACGGTCTAGAGACAACGTACAGACATTGGAGAACCGATACAAGAGTGAATTGTGACTTATGGCCCTCAACAGACACGTGTTTTTTCCTGTGAGTTTTGTTAGTACGAGTAAAGCTATACGTGGAAAACGAGTCAGTCTGGGGATAGGAAACCGTCGCGCGTCGTTTTTACTGTGGTAAAAAAATATTTCTTTTGGTGTTGAAAATAAAAACAATTTTTTTAGTTTTGACTGTTTCTGTACTATACCGATACAATTGACGTTGAAATCTTTGATGTTACAGCATTTCACTAATTGTAATTTGTATATTTTTTCACTATGTGTAATTGTGAAATTGTCAATCCCACTAATTGTAAATCTAAATGGGTCTAATAAAACAAATTTAATTTAATTTATAATAAAACACATCAAAAAACAGTAAACTCTTGATGCATGCTTTTCGTAGGTTAGCATTTTTAATGTCAGCATCATCAACAAATGATTGACGCTCAGTTTCAATCATTTGCTGATGATGTTAACATGGATAGCAAAACGTGCATCCAAAGTTCAAAATAGACTGTTTGGTTTGGTTTGGTTTGGTTTGGCAATACACCAATTGTCGTAAATTACTATTGTTTCTCTAACATATAACCAATTTTTAATATAAAAAACTATTGTTGTTGCAGTAATTGTATTCTTCTTCGAATAATAAGAAATCTTATTTTTATTAGGTATCTGTTAATGAAAGTGTATTGGCATTATCAGATTTATAGAATTAATTCGTTTAGACAACTTAACAAAGTTAAAATATAATATGGGACCAAATGATGATTTTAAAATTAAAAGAAGTAGATGAGTTGCTTACAAAAGAGGCAGTAAAAAGATGTCTACAATTTTTTTCTAATTTATAAAGTAAAAATGTGATAAAATTGATTCCCTTTATCTTCATTTTTATTAGTGATTCGTGTATGCCATTCAAATAAGACTGACTCAAGTTTTGTACAAAGAGTAGCCAAAATTTCACCCTTGGAACTGAGATCTCTTGGATCTGAGAAATCTTATTTTTATTAGATATCTGTTAACGAAAGTGTATTGACATTATCAGATTTTTGAAAATTAATTCGTTTAGACAACTTAACAAAGTTAAAATATAATATGGGACCAAATGATGATTTTGAAATTAAAAGAAGTAGATGAGTTGCTTACAAAAGAGGCAGTAAAAAGATGTCTACAATTTTTTTCTAATTATATAAGTAAAAATGTGATAAAATTGATTCCCTTTATCTTCATTTTTAATAGTGATTCGTGTATGCGATTCAAATAAGACTGACTCATGTTTTGTACAAAGAGTACCCAACATTTCACCTTTGGAACTGAGACCTCCCCACAAAGTATCTTGAAAATATTAAGACATTGAAATATGACAAAGATGCTCAATTTTCTGACCAATAAAATGCTGTTCTGGAATTTAAAAATAACCGTATACTTGTAAACACGTTTTTGTAAAATCGTTTTAATTTTTCTTGGCTTTATTTGAAGAGATCTTTGAATATATATGCCACTTCACCATCGTCACTTGTTTCTCTTTATAACGAGGCGTGCCTCACTTGGGTTAAAAATCTACATGTACTGTCAAAATATCATTTTACAGACTGCCAATGACTGCGAAGAAGACTATCTATGTCTGCTATATAATTATAGTCGACTGCTGTAAGACTGATGCCAAAGACTGCGAGCGACTGTGAAGAAAAGAGACACCCCTCGCTTTATAATATAGTGCCATTAAATTTCAAAACCATCATCAACTTATTTTTTTTTAAATATGGACCAGTATTTCTTATTTCATTTATAAAACGCCTATGACCACCCAAATACAATGACCTACCACGCTTGTCCAAAAATGTATTATCAAAGTTTACAGAATTAAAAAATTCTGTTAACTTTGATATAATAAAGAAAATTTCCATAAGGTTAAAACTTTCATTATGTACTATGTAAAAAACAAGTTAACTTTGTTAACATTTTTTGGGTTAGTGCGATACATCACTGCATTTTCAACAGTCTATAAAGAAGTTTCAAACAGACGTTAAATCGGTAATTATATAGAGAACAGAAACAGAATACCCATTGACAAAATACGCGACATTAACCGTACAATCGAGCGCACCGGTAGACTTGAAAACCCCGTTCAAAGACGGACTGCTCTTCCTAACAGTTTCACCCTTACTAATAAAACTGGCAGAAAAGAACACGTATCTGTGAGGACCATTACAGATTTCTTTATGTTTTTTTTGGTAGGTACTCGAATAAGTAAACTGATAGTGTGTGCGGCAAAAGAACGTCAAAACAACACGTGTGAAGCGGGGAGGTGCTACCGGTTAGTCACTAAAGCCAGCAAGCCAGCCACACGGGGGTTTTGACCTTGTTTTACCGGGGAGGGACGGGACAGGCCAGTGCTACACGTAGAGCTATAGTCATGCACACCTCTATTTTTCTTCCCTCAACCACGGTGCCGTGTAGTCGGTCTCGTGCGCGCTCCGCATCAGCACTATTTGCGAATGTTACAAAACCGAACCCCTGCATGCAGAGACAGACAAGACATGCATTATAAACAGCTCTTCAAACTCGTGCAATGACATGATGACGTTAGACATTAGACATGCCACTGTCTAGAAGCCTCATACTCATAGCACTCTTGCTCGTCGCTATTTCGGCTCTTTATCTTTTTATCGTTATCGGTTTCAGAGATTCGCACACCAATCCGATACGAGTTCGTAGTGTCTAACCAAATTTAAACACTAGTTCACCGCAAGATACTTCACTTTGAACTATAGACGCACGTTTTGTAAACCATGTTATTAGTATAATAAGCAGAATGATTAAAACTGTTAATATTAATCATCTCCTGGTGATAGTAACGTGGTTAGCAAAAATGCATCCAGAATACAAAATAAAATGTTTTCGTGTATTGTGTTGAACAAGCGTTTTATTTTGTAAACTTACAGTACTTATAGTATTATTTTTATTATATTGTGTTGTCTATGATAAAGGAACTAATTTGCCAAAAATAACTTTCTCATCTCGATCTTCTTATATCTTAATATCTTTAGTGTTTTTTTCCAGATAACCAGCACAAGGTACGACTTGAATAAACCACAAACCTCAATAATTTTCTAATATTTTTTTTAAATTTTGGCGCCTAACGTGGGGCGCCAATTTATTAGAATATATTAATTCGTCTATATCAAGGCTATTCTCAGCTAAAAGGTTATTTTGCTAAAAAAGTAAATAAGTAGCTTCTCGTGATAGTATGGGTACAATCAACAACACTACACATAATTGTTGATTGTATCCATACCATCAGGAGAAGCTACTTAATTACTTTTGACAAAAGAATCTTTTAGCTAAAAATAGCCTCGATAAAGAAGAAAATACACGTCGAAAGGTCGACAATTTTTTAAATAAAAAGTTATTTATTTCCTGGTCCTAAACCTGCGTAACATAAGGATGCAAATCTACCACATTATTTTATTATAACATAAACATAAGTTTGCTAACCATGTTATCATCATCAGAAAATGATTAGAACTGTTTTTTCAACTTTAATCATTTATTGATGATGCCTAACATGGTTATTGAAACATGTATCTATAGAATATCAATAAAATATTTTGATGTGTTTGTCAAAACTGTATGAAATTTTCGTTAACTATAACTTTAATAAGGCCCAAACAAAAGTGTTTCTATAAAATAGTTTTAAAAAATTATAGGAGAATATTACTAATATCAGTAATATCGTTACATGTTAAATGTCAATCATCATCCTCAGTATACCTCCTTCAGAGAACATTAAGGAGTTAAGTGGCAGGTAGTAAAAAGATAAGAAACAGATTGTTAATATAGTTTTATTAGGAGATAATTAAAAAGTTGTTCCTTGGCTGTAGAAGGAAATTTGATGTTTATTGGGATAAATTGAATTTTAGAAGATGAACGATACATTTCACAATCTTGATTGGATATAACACATTTAATAAAATGATTTTCAAAATTACAAATTTCATCAAAAAGTCTTCAACAAAAAAATCATAATCATCCATTGGCTTTTAGATTTATTTCATTTTATCTATATCAAGTTCAACAACTTTAAATCACTTTAAACTGACTAACAATAATTATTTGTATTCCCTGTTACATTCAGTAAAATTTAATCTGTATTTAGAATTTCATCAGCCAATTCAAAAAATAAGTTGCTTTTTTATGTAATATTTTTAGAACAAAAATAACAGAAAATACACAATTTTATTATACAATTCATCAATACATGATCTTTTAAACTATGGATGCACATTTTGCTATTCAAAATAGCATCATCAGGGGATGATTGAAATCAAAAGTTTTAATCATCTGCTGATGATGCTAACATGGTTAGCAAAACCACCGTCCATCCCTTAAAATAATTTGTTTTTGTGAATTGTGTTAGAATTCCAATTCTGCCAATAATAAATACTTGTTAATTTATTACTTATTATCATTCTAAAGTTCTCTTGTGTTATTACTCATGTACTGTTTCTCTGATCAGATTCTATGAACTTGTATCGAATTTTTATTGGTGTGCGAAGTTCTTCAGGGTTAGACTACGTTATACTGTTAAGCATGATTTTGGCGGCATTGCCAAATCAAATAAAAAATAAAATTTCGACCAAATATCCAAATTTAGAGTTTATTGTTTTAATATTTAGTAAGAAAATAATTAATAATGTTAAAAATTAAGTATTATTAATGATGTCGCCTATTCATATCCATCTACTGGCGTTAAGCCTCCCTCACACTAACATAACCTAGTCTACACCCAATTTTTTTGAAAATTTGAATCAATTCGCGTATTCTAGACTTCTAGGGGGCTTTCTTTTGTCGAAATCATAATAATAAATCAAAAAATCAAAGTATCATTTCAATTATTTCATTTCTGGCTGTATATAGTATATATAAATGGTATAAATCAATACGTATATGTATATATATCATCAACATCAAAAAACCAACAAATTTTAATCCTAACCTAAAACATATCTGTCACTATCTAGTCAAGAGTCAACTGAAACGTTTACAGAGCTGCGTTAAAAAGAAAGGATACAAAATTAGAAACAAAAATAATAATCAAAAGACCATCAAAAAAAGGAAAATAAAATTAAAACTAAAAAAGATAATTCTGCATATAAGTTTCGTTATGATCTATGGATTATATAAATTCGTTAGTTAATACTTATTGCTATCAACAAGGCATTTACATTAATAAAGGGATACTTTCCGTAGTATAGGTATGTTTTAGCAAGGTAAGCCTAGCCTGGTTTTAAACGGGTTGAGACGTGATACCTCACAAATACCTCGATAGTTTTTTATTCAACAATACAGATTCTAAAACATAGAAACATAATAGAATCTAAGACATCTCTTAACAGTAAAGAAATTGATAATTTTATATAATTTCAGTAAAAAATATTAATTAAATGATTTAATATTATAAGTACATCATTTGTAATTATTAAATGCAAGTTTATTCGGTTATATGCATGCATATTCTTCAAAATTTATAAAGACATACATAACAAAGAATATAAACGACTATGCGGTTTTGACATAAATAACTAGAAACAGAAAAGACCAAATTATTTTCTTTCAATAGGAATTAAAAGCTTTCAATTCTATTGATATAAAATGACTTGAAGTAGAAAACTGTCAATTCATTTTACTTCATGTATCTGTTTTAATATTCAATAATAAATATCGTATGATCGAAAAAAAAACGGCGTCAGCGATAGCTATGAAATGAAGATCGCTGTCATTTTATATGTAAATTTATATGGGAAATGTGATCGATCGTCATTTCCCAGCCAACTGGACGCCGTTTTTTTTTCGGTTTTGCGGTACCTAGAGCACTAATACGTGTCCTAGAATTTTTGTAGATTGACATGACACTATGATGACATACTACTGGCTGTATGCATATTACATCATATGTGTATTAAAGTGTGCAGTAGGCCTACCACGTATAGGCCTAGGTATGGCTTATTTACATGGCTTTTTTGACATATTTAACATTTTCTAAAAATAACAAATTATAAATTTCAATATGAACTATCTAAATTGAAATTTACCAGGTATAACCTAATATTTAGTTAAAATAACCATTGTATTTTAAATCAAATTAAAACTTGACTCGAAAAGTTCTACAGGATGACACAAAATTAATATTGTACATTGGTCACTTTGAAAAGCAAGTTACTTTTTTTTAAACGGCACACCCAGCATATTATTCCGATATCCAGTGGAGAATTCATATTTCTTCAAAATACTATTAAGTTTTCCCACCTCTCGGACAAAGGTTTTTCATTTTTATGATTTAGTGTAAGTAGATCTTTATTTGTTGATAAAATCTAGGCGGCTGTGATAGGTCTCACGTTACTTCAACACTGCTGTCAACTTAATTCAACTGTAACAACTAGTTATCATTTTGTCAGCTGAAAACGTAAAAAAATCTCAGAAATATGCCGAAAATGGAAACTTAACCTACAGCAGAGAAAATTGATGTGATTCTATTAATGGTGGAATGTAGTGTGCATCCATCAATTAATAAAATACCTTAAATGTTACTGATTTGTCTAGTCTCAACTTATTTTACGAAAATATATTTTAAAGACAGCGTTTACAAATATGTGAAATGACCTTTTAAAAATAGAATCATTTTATGCCGTGAACATGAGGGGAAGCATTTTGAGTAATTTTTATCATATTATACGTTTTCATATCGAGTTCTAATTCTGTAATAGTTCAAATATATTTTAAACGTGTACCTCCTTATTACAGTCTAATAATTTACTCTACATTATTTCATTTTTGTTATTAACGTTAGGTATATCACAGCCATCTAGATATTATCAAATAACAAAGATCTACTGACACTAAATCATATAAATGAAAATATCTAGGAAAATCTTTGTCTGAGGGGTAGGCAATCTTAATAGTATTTTGAAGAGGCATGCATTCTCAACTGAATATTGTAATAATATGCTGGCTGTTCCATTTAAAATAAAATGGTAGTTGAAAAAGTTCCCATTAAAATAGATCTAAACAAAATAAAATGTTATGTGCCATAAGCATAGGTCATTTTTTGTTTCACACTATATGTATGCCTCTATATACTCTGAAATGCAATCTATATACTTGAAAACAATAACAAGCTTCCTAATATCTAAATCAATTTTGAAAAACGATCAACTAATTTTATCCATAATATCTGAATTATTGGACTTTTTAAATTTTTTTTTCATCATTATGAAATTATAATGTTTTGTTATTATTTTTGTAATCCACATCATAATTTGATACCTTAATTATAGTAAATCTTAAAAAGAAATGTCTAGATTCTAAAATATTAATTTATCTGATTATATAACCTATATAATTCTACCAATAAGATAAAAATTTAATATACTCATTTAATCAAAAATTAAAAAAATATATTAAATTTACAGAAGTCTAAGTCAACAAGAACAAAAACAAAACAACAATGTTAGAAATCCCATGAGATCGGTAAAAGGACTTTGTTATAGAATGATAATTAATAATTAAACTGCATTAAAATTAAGGTTACGTCAACTAACTACGGGTGATATTTTATTATTTTGTGTAAATTTAGCGTGTATAATGGTAGGTAAATTAAGTAGAAGCTTTCTAAATCTAGAGCACACATCCCAAACACCGTTTAAAACCACACATAAACAAAATAACAGACAGTTTTTAAAAAGAAAATTCACAAGGCAGAAGATCTAATAGGGAAATAGCACTTTTGTTGAAAGCTAGACACTACGAAACGCGATAAAATATCTGTTCACTCTGTATTCTGTTTAAAATTGATATTTGACAGATGAATTTAATGTTCTCGTGTAAAAGAGGGCATATTTTCATAACAAAATAAATTTAAATCTATGAGTTCGTACCTACTTCGTATTTTGTATATTACTTCAAATAAATAAAATACAATCGAAAAAACAAGTTGTTTTTTGAAGAAATTATTTTTATTTAAAAAAAAATATTTTCAGATTTTTTCGTTAATTTTTTGAAAAATATTTGTTTTTTTGATGATTTTATTACTTTTCTGTTATTCATTTTTCTTTTAAGTTTTTAATTTGTGTTTAAGTATTTCTGTCTTTTTTTAATAACTCAGATCTAGGGGAGACCCGACAGAAATTGCTATTGATTGGCATGTCAAAGACCACAATGACACCATTTTTTTATCACCATTTTACATTTTGAGAACGCTAAATTTACTAATGGAGGAATGATTTTGTAATTAATTCATATTACTCAAATTAACTAATTTATATCATGCTTACTTAAACAAACTTATTTAAAAAAGAAAATCATTATACAGGATGAGTCTTAAATAAGTGAAAATATTTTAGGGGTAGTATATTTCGACCCAAGAAACACGTCTATCAGTTTTTTTGCGAAAAAAATGTTTTGAAAATTTGGAGTTTCTTGAAAAAAATTTGGAAATTTTTTAGTTTTTAGTTAAAACACATAATTTCTTGATAATATGACAAGATAGGCAGTACATTAAAGTTACAAGAAAGAAAACAAAAAAATAGTAAGACAAAAAAAAATAAAAAGTAAAATATGTAACTCGGTTATTTTGGACTTATTTGAAAAACGGCAAAGAGAAAATATGTTTCTTTTGTCGAGATCTACCAACCCTGAAAATATTTGCTCTTATTTAAGACTCGCCCTGTATAGCGCATGATGGAATAAAAACGACGTCACAATAACCATAGAAATAATTTAGTTTGAGCTTAGCTGTGTCTACCACTTGAAGCTCTCGAGAACGAAACAGTTACAGTTTATTTCAAACCATTGTAAATGACTTCCAATGTCACTGTCAAAAACTTCAAGCTAGACATAGTTATACTCAAAATAAAATTATATTTTTTATGTGACATTGTTTTTTATTAGAAATAAAATAAAAACAAAAATAACGAGTAGTGTCAGGCCTCAGTGCTAAAGTAAATGGATATGAAGTTGACAGTAATGTCATTTAAAAACAAAATTAAAGACGATTTGACAGCTGCTACAGCACAATCATATGAAAAACCAAAATCTCACTACGCCATCATATGTCATGTTTAGTATAAAGTCATAGTCGAATTGCACAATTGAACGATAAATATATGTATAAAGAATTATATATTTATAACAAATTTTTCAAAAAAAAAACTTATTTTTTCTTGAAAAATTTGTCATTTTATTTGTTGGTTTAATAGATTTAAATGAAGCCAAATAATGTAAAACATTTCAAGAACAAAGATATTGAAACAACTAAAAAAAGGAGATATTTTGGCAACTTGAAATAAATTATTATTATTGACCAACAAAAAGATCTATTAACGTGCCAACAAATTCAAATAAAATAGTAAATACATGCATCGTATAATAATAATTACACTGTATAAAATTCTCTGATAAAATGTTCGTGAAAAAAGATTTAAGAGAGCCTACTCAGCTTTGCTGCTATCAAATCTAAACGTGAAAGTTATACAACTTATGGTGTTATTCGCTAGATAAAAAGCCCATAGATAAGTAGTGCAACGTTGTCAAGTGCCTAGAGAACAATACATTTAGTTCTGTTTTCCAAAAAAATAAAAAAAACAAAATAACACTTACAAACTCGAATAACTCAACTTCCATGCAGATTAACAACTAGAAAATTCAATTCATCTCAAAAAATAGTAATGATCATGGTTTGTACAGTTATTTTTTTTCGAAATGCCTTTTTATTCGTATCATACAAAAGAAAAAAATAAACTGTTTATGGTTAAAGTATCAAGCTACATACTGTTGCTCTTTAATCACGATCCTATTTTGTTTATTAACGCCCATGGCTAAACAACACCTAAAACTAAAAAGGAGGTTAGGATTGGGCCAAGATGACAAAAATACACTTTCTTTAACGCATATAACGTGTGAAGTCGTCCAATCTAATTGAAGCACAAAAAGCTGTGTTTTAAATTCAATATAAATGCAATATATAAAACCACATTTTTTCATAAGCCATGCGATAAACTACAGATCTATATAATTCAAGTTTCTATCAACAATCTGTTAATAATGAGAATAATATTAGGAAATGTAAAAAATTGGTTCATTTTATGATATATGAATACATTATAACTTTTATTGTTTATACAGGGTGTCGTAATTTAGTGCTAAACCTTGTTCAGGGTAAGTTATTAGTTACAATCTTTGAATAAGAAGACTAAGAAAGGCGCATATCAAAAATCTTAGGTCCACCGCGATGGGCCTCAAATATGGCCGACTTAAATTCCGGTTTATCAGTGCCTTTCTAATTTTATTTAAAAAATGTAAAACTATGATGTAGGGTAGACGTGGGGTAGACTCTATAATATGTTGTATTTGACATTGTGAATAAATGTTGGTAGTTCTTAAAATTGTTACAAAAATATATAATTCTAATAAAAATAGATAAGTTTGATTTGGTTTGATTAATAATTATTTTTTAACACAAACATCCGATACGCTACTGAAGCAGGTAAATCTGGTAAATCAAATTGACGTATCTAAATGCTTTGACATCTAATATTTGATCTAATCTTTGACAAGTAGTAAATAAAAGCAAAAATGCAAGAAAAAATATATAATTAGTTAATTTAAGTGAATTTCATAAATGATCGGTTTACTACACGTATGTATAGTATATAGTCACTTACTAGCGAAAAGTTGTTCCATTATTTCACTCGATTTTTGCCGAGATCTACCGCACGCTACACAACCAACTATTTTAGAGTCTTTTTCGATAAATCGCGATAGTGTCACTGTTAATTTAAGTTCTGCCACAATTTCCATCTAGATTTACTACCTTTATACAACTATAAGTAATACAGTAAATAATAAATAACATAAAATAAGCTCCGTAAAGACTGACAAATCCATAAAATTTCAAATCAAATTCAAATGTGTCAAATGAATCGTCAAACAGAACTGTCAAGGATCCCCACCCTAGAGTGCTTTTTCCGCCCACCATGCATGAATACATGGATAGCATTATGCTCCTTCCTTAGTCTTCTTATTCAAAGGTTACAATAAAAATGTTATAGAACTTGTCAGTAACAACAATAAGGCATTATGTTGTTACAACGAGTCCGAAAAGATATGACACCAATAAAATGACAGAAAATACAATTTACCGCAGAATTAAAATGACAGGCTACAGTTTGTTTTTCGATCCTTGGTAGTTACGTCATTATTTTCGACACCATATTGATTTTCACTTATTTCCCGAATTGGTCAGCTGGTGAATTTTTCAGCTGGTTTTAGTTAAAAACATAATTTCTTGGTAATATGGCAACATAGGTAGTAGATTAAATTTCCAGATCCAATGTTCTCAAAATTTAAGCAAAAAATCATTTTTTGCAAATTTTCAAAGTAAAATAACTCGGTTATTTTGGAAAAAAAACGGTAAAGAAAAAATATGTTTCTTTTATCGAGATCTACCAGCCCTGAAAAAATATTTCCACTTATTTAAGACTCACCCTGTATAATATTTAAAACGTAAACCAATTATGAATAATTAGCAGTCAATTATGTTACACCCTGTATATACCTAAACGTAAAATACATAGACACGAAATGATTTTGTAAGATCCTAAAAAACTAATGTTTATTCAATATATATATTAATTATTTAATATAATTAAACATAATGTTTTATGTAAATTTGTATTTATATACACACACGTTGTAAATGAATAATCGTTTCGAGCATTTGAATTATTGCCATGGTATAATTGGTAAATGACCAATGCAGGTAATTAATATATTCCAAGCACATAACAAGAATACTTGGAATCGTAGACAATACAGAATATTAATTCAATTACTTAATTAATCAATTTCGATTAACGAAACACAATGTTGAAACTGATGCTGATTATTAAAGAAGTTATGAAATAAGACTTGAAAAACTGTTAACGCGTGTTGAAAATTAATTTTTTGGTGTTAATGAAGATAAAAAGTGAACGTGTGATAAGATTTCAGCAGTACCAAATCTACAGGCTTTCATTTAGGAATAATACCCTAAAAATACCGATGTTAACTTGCTACGAACTACCAGTTCTAGTCAAACAGCTTAAATATTAAATTACCACAATCTGATTTACTTGGAATTTTAATGATAGATTAGATCTAAACATTTGACAGGTGAAAAATGTCATAGTATAAAAAGGTTGATTAATTTTACAAAAATATCGATAGTAGGGATGTCCAAAATTATCGATATATCGAAGTATCGATATTTTCTCTATTGTCGATTTTTAAATTAAAATAAATTATTAAGCAAGTATTTAACAATATATTATTTTTTGGTTTGTGTTTTCTTTTAAACTGACGTTGATATATTGTAGCCCTAGGTCATGTTAATCACGAGTTGTATTTTTTTGCGATCAATAGAAATTGTTTATAGAAAATGGTATCACATAACAATACCTCACGTAATAAGTAGGCCATGATAGAGTAACAAATTTGTCTGACAGCCAAAAGGCTAGAGTAAGGTAAGTATAGTTTCATTACACTCAAACTTGATATATAACTTTGAATATTTTTTCTGTCATTAACTGTTTTTAAGATACAAGATACACCACCAAATATGAAATAAATAAAAAAAAAATAAGTATCGACATTTTTCTTAAACAGGACATCCCTAATCGATATTAAAAGGAGTTATGGAAAGCCCAAATCGCTTCTAATCTAGATACAGCACTGATATTTGCTTTTACTGATATTAAACCTAGATTATATAAAAATACTCGAAATTTTATTGACAAAATAAAAAAATCGCTGACCATTTAATCAAAATAATGATTTATTATGGCGATTTTCGAGTATTTTTCTACAATGTCATTCATTTATTAAGACTCAAAATTTAATAGCAACATAGCTGGCTCAAAAACTATTTCATTAAATTATTAATTTATATTGATTGTCAACATACCTTCGATCCTCTCTCGTTAAAAATTATTTCTACGTCTAGGATTGGTCCAAATTGCTGAAAAAAGTACAAAACAAAAATTAACCGTTTCATTTTGAACAAGTAATTAGGTTGTTTCTAAATACCGTTTTAAAGGTATTTTTCTTTAGATCTGAACATCATGAAGAAATACATAGCAACCAGCCAAAGAAGATTCTAAAAAAGCTGTAGGAAATATTCACAAAATTGAATAAAGTTGATAATAGCCTCTCATTCAAGAGTAATGTAGATGACACAATGGTGACAGCTGATAAACAGTGCTAAACGTTAAAGAGACACTTTAGACTAGTAAACAAGCTCTAAATAAAAATACAAATATTTTCAACAAAGGATGTAGGTACTTAATAATCACGTATAGTATTGTTGTTGTCAATTGTAATAACGTCATTTACATAATATGTTTTAAGACCAATTGTTCAATTATTGAATGCATACATAACCTTATTTTTTAAAGCGTTGTTCTCGAGTTTAAAATTATTGCAATTGTTCAAAAAACAAATAATTTTGGTGGAGGACAAAAATGTTCTCTTATCACCCAAATAGCTAAAAGTTACTAACCAGTTTCTTTAGACTGGAGTCCAGAAAAAAAAGAAGATCGGATGAAAACATAAGCTGATCATAGCTAGAAAACATAAGCAATATCAGAACGTAAGATATACAATATTTTGAGCAACAATGCCAAAAGACTGGCTACCACTAGCAAAATCCATCTGATTATGGTCAAAAAAAAATTGATTATAATAAAATAAAACAGCAATTCCCCATAAAATTCCATCATCCACAATTAAATTATATATCGCTGACCTGTAGAAAGGGCTGACATGTACAATCTCGCTGATTATCCAAAAATACTGTGAGTGATTATACTATAGTAAGCATAATACGAATAAGCCCTTAGGATACAATGGAGACATTAACCAGGTAATCTTAAAACTTGTATTTTCTTAACCATGCGATGCTTCTAAATAAAGAGTAAAACTGATACTTTACTTACACCAAACATGGCCCTAAGGTCGGGGTCTCTAAACCTAAATGGAATGTTGGAGACGTGCAGTCTCTTGGGCTGGTTGGCCAATTCGGTAGCTGCTTGCGTGCCTTGCGCCTGTTTTGTACTCTCCGATGCCTCTGAGGTAGGCGGTTGTGCTGTGCCGTTTTGTTGGTGTTCAGTCTCCTGAAAATGACAAAAAATCAACGTCAAAAACTTTTCACAAAGAGACCATTTTTAAATCCAATATGCTTTTCACCAATCTCGATAGTTTTTATAATATCAGCTTCAAAGAAGCTCAGTAGCTACCTTGCTACAATAACATAAGATAAGCCAATTTCTAGGTAGGTTCTTAATTAGTTAATAAATCATTTTTAAAAAAGAACATTTCATCATAAAATAGATATTTATTTCGCATGGCGCTGTTCCAAACTGGACAATTAATAACTTAATCACGCTTTCTATTTAAGTTGGAAACAAGTGAGAAAGGACACGAACTTAATTTAAAAGTTCCCTGCCATAACTGTTGCCGAAGTTATTCTCTCCCACTTGAAAAGGGAGCCAAACTGTTACACAACTTTTTTCTTTTCATTAAGTTTAGACCCGTACGTGACCTCGAGTTCTAGACTCTCGATAACTTGTTTTTCTCTTCTCCCTTTTGTATTCCTGTCAAGAATTAATAAACTCTTAGCTACAACGTAGAGAGAGATTTTCGATCTAATGATCATAGTTATCTGTTTGGAATGTATTATGCATGGTTTCAGTTAGTGAGGATTGGTTTTAAGGGGCGGATAGAGTTAAAAAGGTTTCATCAGTCTTGTAATTTTCATATTATTTTCGTTATGTACCGGGTGTCACAAATTCGAGTCTCATTATTGTAAACAAAAAGAAAATGTTGTCAAACTAGAAGATACAAGATCGGTTAAATGAAGGCAGAGTTGAGCAATTTGATACTGATCAAAATGTCACCTTAACAGGCTTAAAAATCTAAATACTTCCGATTTCATTTTTTCCAGATTATTTTTGTGATATTTGAATAGATGTAACAAAATAATAGAAGAAATCTTCCGTCACCTAGAATGGACCAATAAAGGATTAAAAATAGATGGAAAATATCTTAGCCATCTAAGATTCGCTGATGACACAGTCCTAATTGCCAATAATCCTGAAGAACTACAAACACAAATTAACGAACTAAATACCGCCAGCAATAAAGTGGGTCTCAAAATGAATCAGCCTGAATATCTGTTGGTAATTTACTTATTTCGTTTTGAGCCATTTCTGGCTCCAATTCAATCGGCAAAGGACACGAAGGAGAATTAAAAAATATTGACTCAAAACTGACAACTAAAGAGACAGCTTTATTTGTCAAATTACAAAGAAACCAACGCCCAACCCAGCACAATATTTTTTCTACTCCTAATAAATGCACTGAAATAATAATTACTGAATATTTTTTAAAAGGTAACTCGCTATGTAAAAAAAATATTGTTTTATACGCGACGATAAAATTGCATTATCGACTCCCGGAATTAATTCAATCGCGATTTCATCGCTCGTGAATTAATAATTTTCGGTCGACGATAAAATACCATTTTATCGTCTTGTATAAAAAATAACTATTATTTTTACTTATCCTCTATGGTTAAAAGTTTAAAACCATTTGTAAGTTTTAATAAAAAAAATCTCACATAAAATCGCAGTTAATAATTTAAAATCCAGCTTAATAATAATCTGTATTTAAATACAAAAGAAATCCTTTGTCCAGAAATCTCCAATTTTCTCCTAAATATGACAGACAATACAATCCCCGTTCTATCGATTTCCTGACTGGTCGTTATCCAGAAAAAGCGGATTTTCGAAAAACAAGAGAAAAAGTTTTAATGAAACTCGTCACTTTAATATACGGCAGCCGGTTTACATACTTCGTCATCGTTTATTTCGCGTTACAGGTGTCAGAATGGGGATTCTAGCGAATAATGAAGGTATTAAATTTAGACAGGAGCATTAGACCGATTTATATTAGGGCACTTGCGATAAAGAACTGAGAGAGAGTATAATCGAGATTTAATATTTTAATTTTTCAAAATATATTCGCCATAAATGTACTGCTGTAATTTATCATTTGAAATTTTCACTTAAAGCGCTTTTGTGTGATATTAACCTTATATTAACCGAGTTAAAAATTAATGTATACTTGAATACCAGGTTCGGTTACCAAGATATCGCAATTTTTCTGGCGAAAATAACGGCAATTCATTATTGTGTGGTAGAAATAGTAAGGTAGGAAGAACATACAGTCATCTTCACAGATAGCCTAGCTGCGTAGAAGCATTTATGGCACACGACATAAGCAAAGACAGAAAAACTGTCAAAATTGTAGTAAGTCTAACAAAAAGAGATAGAGGACATTGCCAGCTCAATAGGCATTTAGAGCTGATAGGATTGATGATGAAGACACGATGATTGAAGGATAAAGTACCGATAAACCATTTTATATCTAGTTCGGTTACTAAGATATAATAATAATAATAATAATAATGCCTTTATTTCCAAAAAAAAGTAAAATAAAATACAGTTAATTATTAATACATTAAAATAGTAAGAAATCATAGAAATTAAATAATTACACCATCACACCATATATAATATATATATATATATATATAAATATATCAAAACCCAATATTTATATATGGAGCGAAATTCAGAAGCATAATGCTTCTGCTCTTCCATTTAACTCCGAAGCATAATCCGAATGAAGTACAACAAAAAAAATAATAAAAGGTGAAAAAGATTAAAATATGTCATATGAAAAAAGAACAATAAAAAAAATAATAATAAGCAAATCAAATCAATAAAAAAAACAGTGAAAAAAAAACTCAATTTCAAAGAAGAAAAAAAGTTTCAGTCAGATAAAGAAAAAAAAAAAGACCTACTGATTTTCATAAAGCCATCGACGGGTATGCATCTTAAATGTATGAATATTTAGAGTTTTTAGGTTTGAAGGTAATTCATTATATAATTTCGCAATACACTAACTGAACGAACCTTCAAAAAGAGAGGTCTTATGGTAGGGAATTGTAAGAGTGTCCTTTGCTCTAATATTAACACTATGCGCATTCTCTCTAAGTTGAATCTTTTCAAACAGGTAAGTTGGTTCTTGGGTAGTAATAATAAAATGATACAGACTCAGTGTGCCCAAACGATGCCTATTCTTCATACTGAGCCACTCCAATTCTCGAAGTTTATGCGAAACATGGTGAAATTTTCTTAGATTAAAAATATATCTCAAACATGTATTCTGCACTTTTTGTATTCGATACACTTCATGAGTGTTTAAGGCTTGCGAATACAATGGAGCACAATGAGAAAAATGCGACAAAACTAGGGCATTACACAAGTTAGCCTTGAGCTTATGGCTCAGATAATAACGGTGAGGATACAGTTGTCTCAAACCAGCATATGATTTTTATATGAGATATCGCAATTTTTCTGGCGAAAATAACGGCAATTCATTATTGTGTGGTAGAAATAGTAAGGTAGGAAGAACATACAGTCATCTTCACAGATAGCCTAGCTGCGTAAAAGCATTTATGGCACACGATATAAACAAAGACAGAAAAACTGTCAAAATTGTAGTAAGTCTAACAAAAAGAGATAGAGGACATTGCCAGCTCAATAGGCATTTAGAGCTGATAGGATTGATGATGGGATTGATGATGAAGACACGATGATTGAAGGATAAAGTACCGATAAACCATTTTATATCTAAAATTTCAAATATTTTCAGAGATAAAATGGTTCAAGTCCAAAAAAGCATAAACAAACATTCGACAGTTGTATTTTGAGTTACCTACTTTAGTTTGCAATACAATTTAAAATATAATACAGCATTGTGTCAAGTTTTCTTCTTCTTAAGCTCTCATTTTCTTCATAACTATCTTCTAGGACTTGATCCAGTTCCTTCTGAACCCTTCAATTGTTGATATAAGAACCAAACAGTTGATATGGTACGGACATATAACAACTGCTAAATGGATGCATCAAGGGAGAATAAAGAACCGAGAACAAGCTGGAGAGAAGAGAGAAGGAATAAGGAAGGAAATGAAACAAAGATAGCTTGCTGATAACATGTAGCCAGATAGAGAAGAGTGGCAGTTAAGAATCGGAAAACCTCGTAGAACGCTGTAAACAGAATGTATATATATATCATCTCTTACCTGTGGTTCGCATTTATACTGCGCGTGGTTCTGCTGTTGTTGCTGCTGTTGCTGCGCCATGGCGGCAGCCGCGGCCGCAGCAGCTGCGGCTGCCGCCGGACTGCCCACCAGACCGGCGCCGGGCGGCTCGGGAGCGGGCGGACCTTGCGGGGGCGGCGGACTGAAGGGCGGCCCGGCGCCCGGTGCTGTCGCTGGAGGCGGTAGTAGTGGTAAGGCCGATTTGTCCTCGGCCGCTTTGACTTCGCCGTTTTGTGCGGCGGTGGGAAAACCCGCGGCAGGGGCGGCGGCGCCGAAGGGCGCCGTCATACCCGTCTGCACCATGTGCTGGAAAGAACAAAAAAATGTTAGTATACAGGGAGTTTCCTCATGTAAAAATAAGATTTGTAAGGAGTGCATACTCCCCAAGCATGGACTCCTTACAAAAAAATAACATAGGTTTATGATTCTTTAATAAGTCAGACCTCTACTCGTCGAATTCGCAGTTGTGATCAAACTATAATGTTTTTTATAAAACTCTTATAAATAAATAAACTTTGCATCTAAGCATGCACGCTTGACACTAATAAAATCAAAAATCGCAGAGCGTAGAGTATAATTTGTCAAATCAGCACTACGTTCAAGTTAGCTAGAGTTGTCGAAAAAAACCTCAATTTTTTAGGTAATCATTTTTATTCAAAACAGTGATTTTTTTAGGTAACCAAGTATTGAAGTACAAAGAGCTTACAAAAAAAAACTAAAGAAACCCAATGAAGAAGTCTACAATCTTAACGCGAAGTAGAGTTTTCATACAGTTGAATAACTACAACTTATCAATATAACTATCCGAAACGTCGTAGTAGTGTAAATTGAAAAAAAATAATGACAATGAATCTTCGACATCGTAGTTTTATTTCCAATACAAAATATGTCGTTCTGTGTTTTGCCTCAACTCGTACAAACATTAAACACATTAACCTGCATCGTTTATGTTTTTTTTTTCTTCGCCCTGAAGCAGAGAAATCTTGTTACCGTAAATGCGTTCTTTATACTTATATCTTCACTCCACTTATAAAACAGGTTCAAAAATACTTTATCGCTACCAATGGCTTCCGCTATCCGAAGATTTCATCTACTTAATGTCACAAAATGCTCGATATAATTTTTAATAGCACGGTTTATAACTGTTATTTACTAGATTATTAGTTGAGTTATTGTTGATTGTTAGATTTGATTCTTTTTACAGCTAAGAATCTCTGTGGTCATGTATAGCATCATTCAGAGCATGGTCGTTGCTTATCAACATACGGTTCACGATTTTTCATGGCGAGAACGAAATTTGCAAACGACCTCGAAGCGTCATTTACACGAATAAATATAAATAAATAAATATTTACTTATCGTGTTAGCTAGATTATAAAATAAATAAAATTAATTTTTTTATATCTAGATAATAATAATAATGACACTAAATTAATAATTAAATAGAGAGTAAATATTGTAATATTTTTGTTGATAAAATGTAAAAGGTGTTATAAATAGTATAAGCATTTGACTAAAATGTCAAGTTTTTGACATATTTAAAATTTTCTAAAGATAAAGAATATTTTAAATTTCAATAACAGCTACCTAAATTGTAATTTACCAGCAGTATCAAATGACTTAATCCTGCATCGTAAACATAACTGTAGTCTATGAATATCAAAAAAAAAACTTTTGCAAAATTGCAAACTGACATTAATGATAAACTATCCATCGATCAGTAGGTAATCAATCTTCATTTTTCCAGCTTCCCAACACAGAAACAGCGTCGGCGTCGTAACAAAAACAAATAAAAATTTGTCGGAGAAGAATCTTATTATTCCCTCCACTTTAGCAGGACCTTTCTCCCTTAATCTCCGCTCCCAAATCCTGTTCCTCGTGGCCAAATTGTTCCGATTGGCGTTGTTCGACCTTCGTTCAATCGACCAATAGGAATAAAGGAACGCGGATCGTTAAGAAAAGTTTATAATCATATCGCTAGTCATGGTATTGGGATGAGAAGTATATAGTGATAGATGACCTGATATTATCCCTTGACAGGTAGAAGGTAAAGTTTTTTGAAACGATTTTCGCACTGTTGCCAAATGTTTAAGACAGGTTATAATTATTACGGAGGTACATAATTACCATAGAATTGGCGTATTTTTTATTTATAAACATTTATTTAATTCTGTTTTTAGTATTTGTTCTTATAGCGGCAACATAGATACATTATCTGTAAAAATTTCAACTGTCTAGCTATAACGGTTCATAAGATAGAGCTTTGTGACAGACGGACGGACGGACAGCGAAGTCTTAGTAATAGGGTTTCCGTTTTTACCCTTTGGGTACGGAACCCTAGAAACGGCGTCAAAGACGACTTGGGAATGACAATCGATGATAATTTTCGGGAGGTCAATCTCTAGACCTCAATTATTACAATTTACATAAAAGTTGTCAAAAATTAACAGGAATTATAGAAAGATTAAAAAAGGATAGGATTTTACACACTATAAAACTAAATTACAAGCTTCTTAAGGTTTCTTAATAAATAAAGAAGAATACTGATCAAGTATATGACGTCTAGGGCTTAACCTCGAAAAAAAATTATCATCGATTGCCATTCCCTAACCCTCTTTGACACCGTTTTTTTTCGATCGGTATTTTTTATCTTCTCTAGCATCATCTTCTGTCTGGATGCCTCTGTCTTCCTATTTTGGGTTTAATTTTAAATCTCGCACCAAAAAGCACCCGACAGAACAATGGGCGACGTGGAATAATCCAGATTAACAAAGCGGTCGATGTGAAGTATAAATGAATAGGAATCAATTTCGGCATACATTTGACCAAATGGGAACAGCGGAAATTGACTATGGCCAGTGACGTACCTAAAGATTTTCACCCCGACAGGATTCATTAATAAATGTATCCCAGGATATATGTACATAAACTGCAAAAATACAAACCGAAGTATATTTGTTACTTTAAATTACTGTTTGATTTAATTCTGCTTTACAATCAAAACACTGAGTAAATTTTACTATATTACCTAGATCATACCCTCAAGTTTTGTACTAAATTTAATAAGAGTAGTTTGGTTTCACCAAGGGTTTCACTAATTTTTGAATTGTCGCAAAAAATTATTAGGCCAGAATTTTAAGATAGATTAGATGATTCTAATCTGGAAATCCCAAAAGTCCTCCGACCATAGTAGAAGGAAAAGAGTAGTTACACTCTCCCAAATATTCTCTGCCAGTTTTTACAATCTGTCGAATATCGGCAGATTGCAGAGCGTTTCAGTTGAGTTTCGTCCGTCGACCTGCGAGGTTCGAGAGTTGCGTCCCAGCACAGAGACGAATTGACAAAAAATGAGTGCCTCACTGTGTGCTGCTATTGATTATAGTAATAATTCTAAAAATTATGCTTTGAGTTTTTTTTAAGAGTCATTTATGATCATGTTTGAGTTTAGGTTAATTTTCTCATGACTGATTACTTGATTACTACTTAATAATTTGATATTATTTTCATTAAAACCTCAATTTTTTATCGATTTTACTTTTGACAACCATCACTTGCTTGCTGTTTAACGAACTGCACCATCATTGACAAAAATTTGCTAGTACCGAAAGTACCAAAAAAAAACTGTACCCAAAAAAATCCCGGCTCCTTACAGGCATGGTACCGAAATTACCGGTTCCGTAAAATAGCCCCGGTTCTGGAACGGTTACGTCAGTGCTCACGGGACGCGAGAACAAGGTCATATAAAGTGGCAGAAAAAGAACAAAGGATTTGACAAGGAGTAAAGCTACTAGTTTTCTTATACTATGCTCCTACGCTGGCTGCAAGTCTACCAAGAGATAGAAAGTAATGAAAAAGCAAACGATCTAGCTAGAAAAGGAGCGAACACTCTACTAACTGAACCAGAACCGTTCTGCTTCTCAAGTGGAAACCAACTTAGAGCAGAACTCAAGAACCTGGAAGACTCCCTCCGTAACCTGGAATGGGAATGCTCCATCGGTCTAAGACACTCGAAGAGATCTCTCAGGACTTATGACCGAATAATTTACGGATTGTCACGATGTTTTTACCAGGACACTGTGTCCTTAATGAACACCTTAGTAAAATGAAGCTAAAACCAAACCAAAACAAGGGTGAATGCAGATTTTGTGAGTGGAAAACCCTTTGGTAACATCTGTAAAATCTACAAACTACAACCTGGAAACCTATATCAACGCGTACGCCACTGAATGTAGCAAACTTTGTTCATACAAAGTCTACTTTTTATATCAATCTATAGCTTGCTTCTGTAGTTCTTATAAAGGACCATAACTTGATGTTTACCGTTTGTAATACCATATAAAGCCAGAATATATGTTAAAAACAGACTATATTTTTTCATATAAAGTTCATTTAATCAGCACCGCCAGACCATGAACCGAGTTCGAATCGATTGCATGGTACTAATTTTATTAAATTATTCGGCATAATTAATTCAATATGTAATATACATTCGGTTCATGTCGGTAATTAATTCTAATTATGTACAAAGAACGGCTGACTAAACATCTACAAAGCCCAACTATATGTAGGTATAGATATTTTAATTTAGATTTCATTCAATTCAATACATGTATCAATCACTTTACAAAAAATGTGTTAAAAACAGTCGTAAATGTTATAAAGTGCATATTCATTACAATATATTTAACATATTTCCCTTTGAATTTTCACATACACACATATGGTATTTAGAAATTACATAAATAGAATCTAATGACATGCTATCATAAAATATAATATTATGTATTTACAGAAAAAATAAAGAGTCAGTTTTCTAGACATTTTTCCGTTTTATCTGACACGTAAAACTGACAGGCAAAACGATATGTGCAGACAGGGCTTTAAAGAATTATTTATTACCATTCCTTCGAACTAATCGTAAGATAAAATATGGTAGGGTGTGGCAATAACATTCATATGTCCATCGTACTACATGCGGCGTCGAGTCTTCTACTGGTGTTATTGACCAGTAGGGTCAAGGCAAATAGTAAAGCTGACCGCTAAACGTAGAAGAGGAATCGTGTTATTACGAAATTAAACGCGGCAAGTTCGTTAAAGAAATAAAGAACCTCTCTTCATATAAAAAATATGCGAAAGAAGATTTTGGCTAATTATAACCTCGTTTTTTAATGAAAGATGTCTTGGAAAAAAACTCCATATACTAAATAATTTCATGCTTTTTTAAACACACTTAAAACACGATTAAATATACAGTGTGATACAGTTTCTCGTAGAACAGTCCCTAAAAAATTTTGTTTAAATATTTCCAAAAGAAATAATGCTATTTACTGTATATATTTCACATACTACAATAAATTCTAACAAACCCAACTAGACGTGTTATAAATTCTGTCCAAGATTCAGTATATTAGACGGTTTCTTTCGTACTTTACCCTTACATCCGTTCTTGGCTCCATTTCTATGCTGCGCCAAGCTTGCTCGTCGGATACAGTCGATGAATTCGGAATATTAATCAGATTTTTTAATAATTCGTAAACTCCCAACGAATCATTTGATATGCGAGTCAAGAGCCTGACGAATAGTGTGGTCTTTTCAGAATAACGAAGTTCGTTTGGATAAAAATTGTAAGATAGGAAGATATGAATGTCTAATAAGGGATTCAACCTACCTTTTCAAAAATTAAGATTGTATATTTATTATGAAAATTGTAAGAAAATATGAAAACAAAAGAAATACTTTAAATTATTCCGAAAATTATCATCATCATCATCAACATTTTCAGATAATCCAACCATTTCCTATTATGGCGTAGCGTTCCTCACATATTCTCTTTGTAGTTGCTTCCATTGTTATCTACTGTTGGCTATGCTGGCCCAAGTTATGTCTGCTAATTTCCTAATATCATGGTCCCATCTCAGGTTTGGTCTTCTTCTAGGTCTCTTAATTCCGCGTGGGTACCATGCTGTAATTTTGGGGTCCATCTGTTGTGCGTTCTTCTTGCCAGGTGTCCTGCTCATTGCCATTTGAGGGATTTGACTCTGTGGATGACATCTATTACCTGGATCTTTTGTCGTGTATCCACCCTATTCTTTTACGGTTATTCTCAGTATATTTGGTTCCCAGCATAATGTCCGTTAGATTTGAATATGATTGAGTTTCTTCAATAAGTACTCTATGCTAACTTAATTCTTCTGTTGATTTCTGGTAGTCGAGATCACGAGAGCTGTGTATTAGTTTTAAGTTCTAAGTTAGGACTAGGGCATAAAACATAAGCAGAAACAAAATTGCATAAAACAGCCTAATAACGAAACACATGAATGCAAAAAGTAAAATAAAAATCAATAAACTCTCTTAAAAATAGATTTTAATTTTCAAGTGTTTGTTTTAGTATAGTGGCGAAATTCTAACCTCCACTAAAATTCAAAAATACTATCAACTGTGGTATTTCTAAAGACACATTTAGCTGCTATTAGCTCAAGAGTATTGAGTTTTCGAGCTGTAATAGGAGTAGGTTCAGAGAGCTCTATTCTTGAAAGTAACTTCAGATAATGGGTGTTGGCTATTAACACATCAATAGGGTCTGAAACTTCCTTTCATAAAATATCTACATTAACGGCCATTTCATTTGAGGATTTGATGGACCTAGTAGCATCTAACATAAAATTTTTATTAACGGCATTAACAATACGAACTGAGGAGAAATGAGGTATTCTTCAAAATTTTATCTGGGATTAAAATAATTTTTAATAACACTAATGGAATGCAGAAACAAGAAATTTTAATGAAAGAAGAAGCTGAAATAGAACAACCCTTTTACAAAAACGTTTCTGGAATTATTAACAAGCTACAGACAAATTAAAATCTTCATGACTCGAAATATATTATTTTCTTGTTATACTTTTTTCTTGGTTATTTCTACTTTCTTTTAGTATTTTCTTTTTTAAGAAACACGAATTCGTGATTATTTTCCCTTTTTTAACAAGCCTTAAAGAAAAATTAGAACATACTTACAGCGTTTTTAGTCAGTTTCAATACATATTGACAATTACTTTACCGTGGAGGTCCCTCAATAAATGCACATGAACGTGGGAAATGCATTGGCAATAAAAACGAATTAAAATGTGATCATTCCTTCAATAAATTATTCTATTTATTCCAAAAACCATTCATCTACGACTTGAAATTAATTTCTTAACTGGCGTTAAGGCTTAAACCTGTCTATTACTTTCTAAACAAATTTTTCATTTAGTATACGCTCTCCCTCTCTCTCTCTATCTTTATTCCTACAAGAGGAATGTAGTGGTCAGATGATGTGTAAGGTTTGTCTCCATAATTCCCTGTCTTGTGCTTCATGTACAAGCGTGTGCAGTGGCTTATGGGTGATCTTTGATAGCTGATCTATCCATCGGAAGGGCGAGCGGCCTCTTGGTCTTCGTTACCGGAACCTTGCCCTGTATAATGAGTTTTTCCATACAGTCAGTATCACTCCTCATAACGTGACCAAAATATTTAAGTATACGTGACTGTATAGAAGTTGAGAGGCGGTCTGTGATGTTCAGTTCTTGGATTATGGATTCATTGGTTCGCCGGGCAGTCCAGGGAATTCTGAGCATTCGTCGCCAACAGTACATCTCAGTTGCGTCAATTTCTTTCATTTCTGACTGTCTCATCGTCCAGGACTCGGAGCCATACATTAATATAGGAAATATTAGGCAATGAACAAACCTTTTTTTAAGTGTTTAGATATGTTTTTGTCTCGCCATATCTTTGAGAGTTTTCGTACTGCCACTCTTGTCATTTCACATCTTCTTCTTATTTCCCCTTCTAACGATCCCGTGTTGTTTATAAGTGACCCAAGATATATATATTGACTTACAACCTCAAAACGACCAATGCTCATCGACCTACGCTCAATCGTATTCAAATCTAGAATGCTACTTTAAGTAAGGGTGCGTTTATGTTGGAGCGGCGATAAACGATAAGAGAAGCGATAGTAGCGAAGCAAAGAATATTATTATATTAATTTATATGTAGGTGGTTATCTTGGAGTAACGCGTCGAGACACGCTTGGCAGTTGAGCAACGATAAGAACAGCGCTAATTCACTGCTTTTATCGTTTATCGCAGCTCCAACATAAACATACCCTAAAGAAGAAGCCATTCGACCAATATGTGTATAATATCAGTCATGACCTATGCATGCGAAAGCTGGACACTTAGAACGGACATCATAAGGAAACTGCAAGTCGCACAACACTCAATGGAACGAAATATGCTGGGAATAACCAAGAGTAAATAAGTAAGAGTAAAATAATAGAGTGGAGACGACAAAAGACCCATATATATGTATAAATAAACACGTCCTCTCTAAGTTATTATAAAAATACGTTCATCGACATATTCTATAAAAACAATTCAATTGAATACAACGCACTAAAACCAGCTCTAATCATATTCAATCTTCCTTAAATCTTAAGAAACCAGTATTCCCGTAGCACGCGATGCAATATTTCCTTATTTCACCCAAAACGACCAATATAATAACACGATACAGTTCATTTTCTTCGTAATCCTTCGTTGTTCTCGAACGTTAAGGCGGGCATGAAATCCTTACTATATTTAGAAGGAAGAGCGTTAAAATACAGAAATAATCGGCCGGAGAGCCCCACCCAGAACCCCTGCTGTACACGCCATATCAGTCTGGGTGCATGCTGGAAGTTCAAGGACTCCGATGAGAATGTATACGACGATGGTCTTTGTGCGGAGCCCTACGTAAAGAATCCACGCCTAAAAATAAACAACCTGTACCTTTGTTTTAGGTTTCTTCGTTACTATCATCAATTTATAGTATTTTGATTAGTTAAATAATCAATATTTCGACAGAAGGCATCCAAAAAATGATGGAAAATACAATCCATCTGTCATTTTGAACATCTGTCAGTGTGTCAGCTTTTCTTTTAATTCTATAGATATACAATATACAATCCAATAAAACATTGTCACAATTGTCGTAAAAATCTTCTTAAAAATAGATGAAAATATACGCTATAAGAGGACATTCCCACATTGTAAAAGCTTTTCACTGTAGTTTTATTGTGGAGTCGTAATTTATACCATAAACCTCCTCCATCAAAATACGCTGGCTTTTGTATTTAATACTGATTTATTCCCAGTAGGTTTTATTGTGCAAGTTGTTTGATAACTTATGGAAGTTCTAATAGAATTTTTACATTTATCAATGTGATTTATTTAAATTTCTACGTCTTTTAGTTAAATAAAAATTCCAGAAAGAGTGTAGGTACAACTGGAAAAAAATTGTTCTATTTATTAAAAGTCTGTTGCTCGAATTTCTTATTAAACACTGTATATAATAAAATTTGTTTATAGCAACAAAAGCTGTTTACGCAACACTAGAAGAATCTTGCGCCAACTAGATTGAACCAACAAAGGATATAAAATAGATGGGAAATATCTTAATCATCTAAGATTCTCTGATGACATAGTCCTGATTGCCAATAATCCTAAAGACCTACAAGCACAAATTAAAGAACTAAACTGCTAAAGATCTATCTCCAGCAGATGCTAACATGGTTAGCGAAACGCGCGTCCCATGCCAAAGTAAAGTGTTTTGGTGTATTGTGGTGAACTTGTGTTTTATTTTGCTGTTGTTCAGCACTGTTCATTAAAATGTTGTATCCTATGTTATAGGGCTTGTTTCTCTCTACAATTTCCTGTCTCACAATGTACCGTTTGTGTCGGGGAAGGGATCATAGTTTCATAGTTGTCGATTTTCGAAAGAAATCAGTACATGTATATTATTTCGTATATTTTTCACTTTATTCATTTTATGGAAAGCACTGTTCATTAAAACGTTGTATCCTGTGTTATAGGGCTTGTTTCTCTCTACAATTTCCTGTTTCACAATGTACCGTTTGTGTCCAGGAAGGGTTCATAATTTCATAGTTGTCGATTTTCGAAAGAAATCAGTACTTGTATATTATTTCGTATATTTTTCATTTTATTCATTTTATGGAAAGCACTGTTCATTAAAATGTTGTATCCTGTGTTATAGGGCTTGTTTTTCTCTACAATTTCCTGTCTCACAATGTACCGTTTGTGTCGGGGAAGGGATCATAGTTTCATAGTTGTCGATTGTCGAAAGAAATCAGTACATGTATATTATTTCGTATGTTTTTCATTTTATTGATTTTATGGAAAGCACTGTTCATTAAAATGTTGTGTCCTATGTTATAGGGCTTGTTTCTCTCTACAATTTCCTGTTTCACAATGTACCGTTTGTGTCCGGGAAGGGTTCATAGTTTCATAGTTGTCGATTTTCGAAAGAAATCAGTACATGTATATTATTTCGTATATTTTTCACTTTATTCATTTTATGGAAAGCACTGTTCATTAAAATGTTGTATCCTTTGTTATAGGGCTTGTTTCTCTCTACAATTTCCTGTTTCACAATGTACCGTTTGTGTCCAGGAAGGGTTCATAGTTTCATAGTTGTCGATTTTCGAAAGAAATCAGTACATGTATATTATTTCGTATATTTTTCATTTTATTCATTTTATGGAAAGCACTGTTCATTAAAATGTTGTATCCTGTGTTATAGGGCTTGTTTCTCTTTACAATTTCCTGTCTCACAATGTATCGTTTGTGTCGGGGAAGGGATCATAGTTTCATAGTTGTCGATTTTCGAAAGAAATCAGTACATGTACATTATTTCGTATGTTTTTCATTTTATTGATTTTAGGGAAAGCACTGTTCATTAAAATGTTGTATCCTGTGTTATAGGGCTTGTTTTTCTCTACAATTTCCTGTCTCACAATGTACCGTTTGTGTCGGGGAAGGGATCATAGTTTCATAGTTGTCGATTTTCGAAAGAAATCAGTACATGTATATTATTTCGTATGTTTTTCATTTTATTGATTTTATGGAAAGCACTTTCATTAAAATGTTGTGTCCTATGTTATAGGGCTTGTTTCTCTCTACAATTTCCTGTTTCACAATGTACCGTTTGTGTCCGGGAAGGGTTCATAGTTTCATAGTTGTCGATTTTCGAAAGAAATCAGTACATGTATATTATTTCGTATATTTTTCATTTTATTGATTTTATGGAAAGCACCGTTTATTAAAATGTTGTATCATATGTTATAGGGCCTTGTTTCTCTCTACAATTTCCTGTCTCACAATGTACCGTTTGTGTGAATGAACACCAAAGGTTCCAACCCTTTAACTGCATAATCAAGTATTCGTAGAAAAACAGTTATGGTATAGGCATTTCTCAGCAAATATTTCTAGGGATGGTATATTTCGATTACAGCGGTATCTTTTGTATCTTATCTCTGGCAACTTTGCGTATACGCATTACATGCATTGTTATATGGCTTTCTCGGAGATGCGACTGATTTTTAAGATGAGATATTTTGGCGTGAAAAAAAATTGAAAAGTATATTTCGAAACTTTTTTAAATTTTCATTTAAAAAACATATCTGTATTGTGTTGACGATTGTTTATTTAATTTGAGAACTCGTATGAATTTTTAGATAAAAAAGCGACATTTTGACCTGTCTTCGTGGAAAATTCTATTCCAGAAATTTGGCAACACTGCACACAGATCTGTTACAAAAAAAAATTCTCGACTTTTAACTGCACCATTTAGAACCCATTTTTATTCAATATAAAAATAATTTACAAACCTTCTTATAAGGCCAACAGGCAGTAAGCGCCATTAAAAAAAATAAAAAGAAGAGTACGGGCTAAGTAATGACGTCTAGGGGTTGACCTCGCCAAAATTATCATAGATTGTGAGCCGTCTTTGACGCAGTTGTTTTTTCAATCGTCTGGTAATTTATGAATATCATTGACAAATTTATCGGCTAGTTAATATGAAAATCACACAATTTTAAGATTCTTGAAGTAAAAAAAAAATCAAAATAAAAGATCTTGAAATTGAATTCTAGTTAAAAACATCGTCTCTCTGTTAGGAACATGTTACATCGTTTAATGGCTGATTTTAATTAGCAATTATAGAGTTGGTTCGCTCGAACGAGCGACATATCAGCCAATTTAAGCAATTTAAAGTTTTTCGCAGATGTTGCCACGGAAACCCTAGATCATATGTGTGAGTGTATGTTAAAAGCTGACACGACGATGTCGTCATGGCAGATTATGCTCATAATCTGCCATTTTCTTCATCTAGAAGGCAGTTTACTAAAACTTTTGAAGTGTTTTTTATTAAATGAGCAATTTATTGTTTAAATATAAAAAAATCTAATAATAAATACCTGTATAAAGATATAAGTAATTAAATTTTTACGGTTAACAATTAAGGAAAAATATCGTTATTGCCATATCCAGCGAAATGAAATGATATAAACTCTGGGAAGATAAATTATATCTCATCTGTCCTTTTTACAGCTTTATCACCCAGCTTGAAGCTTTTTCAATTTCGCCAAAGATCTTTATTGCCAGCTGAGAGTTACGGATATCATTTATAACCTCTATATAATAAGAGGTCTTGATATGTTTTGATGGCGATTAATTCGACGGTAGATTCTATGAAACGAAGGTATAAAAATACGATAAAATTCTTTTTTTTGCTTTAGGTAGAAGCATCAATATAAGCTGATCTAACGTAGCCTTCCGAAAAAGCTCTATATCAAGTTTCTGATTTGATATTTTCTCTATAATCTGTTTTAATAAAATATGAGGACAGTAAAAAACACTGGACACATTTAAAAAATATTTTTGTTAATGTAGAGGATGATTCAAACACATTTTCACACTAAATTGATCGAGGACATACTGTATACTGTATACCGAGTAAAGAATCGTTAAAGAACAGAATTATGAGTCAGTTGATTTTAAACTAAATTTTTATATTTTAGACTCAGATATGATATTTACATATTAATAAAATGTTTTTGACACAAAATGGGAAACGTAATTTTATACATTAAACGGCTATGAATCTGAGCTGTGAACATACATTTAAAATATGTACATAACAAAACACTGACACTGATAGTTAAAAATAATGCCATATTAGTCATGTTTTTATGTTTTACATCAAGACACAAAGACTGTAAATTAACTATGCAGAAAATAAATCCCCGTTTTCCATTTTAAATTATCTGGAAAAATCTGCCAGAGCGTTGCGGAGAAAAGTGCCGTCCGTGCCAAATTTCAGGCATGAATGAAACATTTTTCTTGATTTACTGTTAGTTTTCACATACACACAAGCGATTTTGCGCGGGTATTAAACGATAAGAGGAGAGATATATTTGCGTGTTCCGCATTTTTTACATTTTCCTGCATATCATCAAAAACTTTTCATTTTTAAATGCAAAAAACAATTTGAAAATTATCTCCAGTTGAAGATGAGGATTTATTTTCTCTAATATTGAAACGCGCGTCCGGTGCAAAAGTAAAATGTTTTGGTGTATTGTGGTGAATCTGTGTTTTATTTTGTACTAGCGTGTACCAGCGACTTCGTTCGAGTCGAATAAATCATTTGTAATGGTGATGATAAAGCAAAGCAAGAATTTCCATTAACATATAAACTGGATAACATTTTCTCACATTTATGTCAGCCTGAGAAAAAACAATATGGCGATATTATTATATAACTTGGTAATATTTGAGGGGTAGTTTTATCTCGTTGGAATTTGACTTTTGAAAAATCCGTTTGCCAAAAATAAGCTTTTTACGTCAAGCAGTTTAAGCAGAATCGTGGTTAAGAAATTACCCAAGTTTTTGGAACACCCTGTATGATTTTTTTAAAAATTTCAAAATATGTAAAAAAACAAATAAATTATTCTTGTCCAAGCGTTTTCCCGAAAGACTAACCGTTTTTTAAATAACAAATATTGTAATATTTGAGGGGCGTTTTCACCCTCTTGGAATTTGAGATTCGAGAAACCCCTCCTGATCGAACCTCTAACCCCACAGTCAATCCGTTTACCAAAACTCAGCTTTAAACGTCAAGCAGTTTAAGCAGAATCGTGATTACTCAATAGTCATATTTTATGAAACACCCTATATACATTTATAAAAAATCTTAAAATATGTAAAACAACAAAATAAAATATACGTGTTTAAGAGTTTTTCCGAAAAACTCACCGGTTTTTAAATAAAAAATATTTTAATATTTGAGGGATAGTTTCACCCCCTTAGAATTCGAGTTTCGAAAATATCTCTTCTTATCGAACCTCTACACCCTAAAGTCAATCGGTTTTCCAAAATTCAGCTTTTTACGTCAAGCGCTTTAAGCAGGATCGTGAATAATCAGTGACCAGATTTTTCGAAACCAAATTTCCAAACCAAACCAAAACTGAGCTTCTTACGTTGAGTGGTTTGAGCAGGATCGTGATTAATCAGTATGTCAGTCACTTAAGGATTTTATATATTAGTATAGATTAATACATGAATTTAGAATCGGGAAATTACCCACGACTTGGCATCACTGTCTGTATATTTGGAAACATCTTTCTATAATTCGTGTTAATTTTTGACAAGATTTATGTCAATTTTTAGTAAATGGCGTCTAGAGACTGACATCGCCAAAATTATCGTCGATGGTCTTTTCCCAGCCATCTTTGACGCCGTTTTTTTTCGATCATTTGGTATTTAGTTTCATATTGTGGAAACGTATAGAGTACTTGTTGATGAGACAGTGCTACCTACAATGCACAGAGTCATTTGAAAAAAATCAAGACAATACGCATAGAAATATTCTCTTGAATTCAAGAGCCTGGAATTTGGGCCAGAAACGTTTATTCAATAAAAAATATATCTATAATCTCACTTTTTGGATTTAATATCAAGTTTATTTCATATTTCATACAAAGTAAACCCGCAACTGAAATTATTAATAACTTTCAAAATAGTATCGATCGTAAAGCTGAAGAAATTTATATTAGTTGTCGAGGCTGGCAGGCATCCAAATCGACTTTTTTCATCGTTCGTATTAAAGTATTAAATATTTACAAATTTCCGTGTTCAACTAGAACGCACAGTTGAAAACAACACTGTGGAACAATAATTTTATAAGTAACGTATAATACCTTTGTAGTGGATTCATTACAGCAATCTTCAAACAGTAACTCCAAACTCCACTAACATAAACATTTTTGTTTTAAAGAAAAGTTAAAGAAATGTATTATTAGTTTTTTTAATTGAAAAATCGAATAAATAACATTTGGCGACATAATTCCGGAAAAAGCCGAACCGATCCGAAATTATCAAAAGCTTTGGGTCGCGACCGTTGCAAGAATAGCGCCAAATAGTTGTCCTTATGGACCGGCGTGAAGATAGCCACGGTTTTCCATCCACGGTTTCAGAAAAATCCCAATCATAGTAAACATATGGCAACGACGCTTTTCGTCCGATTTCAGCCACATCCACGGTTTTCGGTGTCGAAACGCCTCAATTAAAATATATCTACAGCGACACTTTTCTGTTGTTTATTATTAATAAAGATTTAGAAGAATTACATAATAAGTTAATAGAAATGGTCGAGTTTATATTTATATATAATGAACAATTATTTATGAGAGATATAGATTTAACTTTAAAAATCCTCTTAAAAATTTAAATTCTATCTAGTTCTTAGCAAAATTCGATACTAATTTATTAAAGGTTGTACCACAGCGAGACCCTTTGGAAAAGATATATAAGTGACTAGGGTAAACTACCCTATACTCAAAACCATTTGCCGGTCTTTAGGGAAAGGGCCAGATTCAAAAAACCGACATTTTACATAAAATTAGACAACAACAAAAATCGCCACCAATTTGTTAAGGGTTGTGTCGCAACGAGGCCATCTGGAAACGATGTACAGATGACAAGGGTACACCACCCCGGATTCAAAATCATTTGCCGGTCCGTAGGAAAAGGGCCAAGTACAAAAAACCGCTGATTCTCCTAAAAATTAACAGAAAAAAAATTGTAGCTCATTTATTAAGGGTTGTGCCGCAACGAGACCGTATGGAAACGATGTACAGATGACAAGGGTACATCACCCCGTATTCAAAATCATTTGCCGGTCCGTAGGAAAAGGGCCAAGTTCAAAAAACCGCTGTTTCTCTTGAAAATTAACAGAAAAAAAATTGTAGCTTTTTTATTAAGGGTTGTGCCGCAACGAGATCACCTGGAAACGATGTACAGATGACAAGGGTACACCACCCCGTATTCAAAACCATTTGCCGGTCCGTAGGGAAAGGGCCAGAATCAAAAAACTGTCATTTTACCTAAAATTAGACAGAAAAAAAATCGCCGCCAATTTGTTAAGGGTTGTGCCGCAACGAGACCACCTGGAAACGATGTACAGATGACAAGGGTATACCACCCCATATTCAAAACCATTTGCCGGTCCGTAGGGAAAGGGCCAAAATCAAAAAACCGCTGTTTTTCTTGAAAATTAACAGAAAAAAAATTGTAGCTCATTTATTAAGGGTTGTGCCGCAACGAGACCACCTGGAAACGATGTACAGATGACAAGGGTACACCACCCCATATTCAAAACCATTTGCCGGTCCGTAGGAAAGGGCCAGAATCAAAAAACCGCTGTTTTTCTTGAAAATTAACAGAAAAAAAATTGTAGCTCATTTATTAAGGGTTGTGCCGCAACGAGACCACCTGGAAACGATATACAGATGACAAGGGTACACCACCCCGTATTCAAAACCATTTGCCGGTCCATAGGGAAAGGGCCAGAATCAAAAAACTGTCATTTTACCTAAAATTGGACAGAAAAAAAATCTCCGCCAATTTGTTAAGGGTTGTGCCGCAACGAGACCATCTGGAAACGATGTACAGATGACAAGGGTATACCACCCCGTATTCAAAATCATTTGCCGGTCCGTAGGAAAAGGGCCAAGTACAAAAAACCGCTGATTCTCCTAAAAATTAACAGAAAAAAATTGTAGCTCATTTATTAAGGGTTGTGCCGCAACGAGACCATCTGGAAACGGTGTACAGATGACAAGGGTATACCACCCCGTATTCAAAATCATTTGCCGGTCCGTAGGAAAAGGGCCAAGTTCAAAAAACCGCTGTTTCTCTTGAAAATTAACAGAAAAAAATTGTAGCTCATTTATTAAGGGTTGTGCCGCAACGAGTCCATCTGGAAACGATGTACAGATGACAAGGGTATACCACCCCGTATTCAAAATCATTTGCCGGTCCGTAGGAAAAGGGCCAAGTTCAAAAAACCGCTGTTTCTCTTGAAAATTAAAAGAAAAAAAATTGTAGCTCATTTATTAAGGGTTGTGCCGCAACGAGACCACCTGGAAACGATGTACAGATGACAAGGGTATACCACTCCGTATTCAAAATCATTTGCCGGTCCGTAGGAAAAGGGCCAAGTTCAAAAAACCGCTGTTTCTCTTGAAAATTAACAGAAAAAAAATTGTAGCTCATTTATTAAGGGTTGTGCCGCAACGAGACCACCTGGAAACGATGTACAGATGACAAGGATACACCACCCCATATTCAAAATCATTTGCCGGTCCGTAGGAAAAGGGCCAAGTTCAAAAAACCGCTGTTTCTCTTGAAAATTAACAGAAAAAAATTGTAGCTCATTTATTAAGGGTTGTGCCGCAACGAGTCCATCTGGAAACGATGTGCAGATGACAAGGGTATACCACCCCGTATTCAAAACCATTTGCCGGTCCGTAGGAAAAGGGCCAAATTCAAAAAACCGCTGTTTCACTTGAAAATTAACAGAAAAAAAAATGTAGCTAATTTATTAAGGGTTATGCCGCAACGAGACCGTCTGGAAACGATGTACAGATGACAAGGGTACACCACCCCGTATTCAAAATCATTTGCCGGTCCGTAGGAAAAGGGCCAAGTTCAAAAAACCGCTGTATCTCTTGAAAATTAACAGAAAAAAAATTGTAGGTCATTTATTAAGGGTTGTGCCGCAACGAGACCACCTGGAAACGATGTACGGTACACCACCCCATATTCAAAACCATTTGCCGGTCCGTAGGGAAAGGGCCAGAATCAAAAAACCGCTGTTTTTCTTGAAAATTAACAGAAAAAAAATTGTAGCTCATTTATTAAGGGTTGTGCCGCAACGAGACCACCTGGAAACGGTGTACAGATGACAAGGGTATACCACCCCGTATTCAAAATCATTTGCCGGTCCGTAGGAAAAGGGCCAAGTTCAAAAAACCGCTGTTTCTCTTGAAAATTAACAGAAAAAAAATTGTAGCTCATTTATTAAGGGTTGTGCCGCAACGAGACCATCTGGAAACGATGTACAGATGACAAGGGTATACCACCCCATATTCAAAACCATTTGCCGGTCCGTAGGGAAAGGGCCAGAATCAAAAAACCGCTGTTTTTCTTGAAAATTAACAGAAAAAATGTAGCTCATTTATTAAGGGTTGTGCCGCAACGAGATCACCTGGAAACGATGTACAGATGACAAGGGTATACCACCCCAAAACCGTTTGCCGGGGTGATCTCGTTGCGGCACAACCCTCAAAAAACAATGTTTTTCTGTTAATTTTCAAAAAAAAATGTAGCGGTTTATTGATTCTTGTGCTTTCCCTACGGACCGGCAAATGTTTTGAGATGACAAGTGGTATACCACACCCCATATTCTGTACATCGTTTCCAGGTGGACCGTTGCGGCACAACCCTTAATAAATGAGCTACAATGTTTTCTTGTTAATTTTCAAGAGAAACAGCGGCTTTTTTAAACTTGGCCCTTTCCTACGGACCGGCAAATGATTTACAATGACAAGGGTACACCACCCCCTTGTCATCTGGCACATCGTTTCCAGGTGGTCTCGTTGCGGCACAACCCTTAATAAATGAGCTACAATTTTTTGTGTTAATTTTCAAGAAAAACAGCGGTTTTTTGAACTCTGGCCCTTTCCTACAGACCGGCAAATGGTTTTGAATACAACCACCTGTCATCTGTACATCGTTTCCAGGTGGTCTCGTACCCTTTGTCATCTGTACATCGTTTCCAGGTGGTCTCGTTGCGGCACAACCCTTAATAAATGAGCTACAATTTTTTTCTGTTAATTTTCAAGAAAAACAGCGGTTTTTTGATTCTGGCCCTTTCCCTACGGACCGGCAAATGGTTTTGAATATGGGGTGGTGTACCCTTGTCATCTGTACATCGTTTCCAGGTGGTCTCGTTGCGGCACAACCCTTAATAAATGAGCTACAATTTTTTTCTGTTAATTTTCAAGAGAAACAGCGGTTTTTTGACCTTGGCCCTTTTCCTACGGACCGGCAAATGATTTTGAATACGGGGTGGTATACCCTTGTCATCTGTACACCGTTTCCAGATGGTCTCGTTGCGGCACAACCCTTAATAAATGAGCTACAATTTTTTTTCTGTTAATTTTTAGGAGAATCAGCGGTTTTTTGTACTTGGCCCTTTTCCTACGGACCGGCAAATGATTTTGAATACGGGGTGGTGTACCCTTGTCATCTGTACATCGTTTCCAGATGGCCTCGTTGTGGCAAAACCCCAACAAATTGGTGGCGATTTTTTGCTGTCTAATTTTGTAAAATATCGGTTTTTTGAATCTGGCCCTTTCCCTAAAGACCGGCAAATGGTTTTGAGTATAGGGTAGTGTACCCTAGTTACCTATACATCTTTTCCAAGGGTCTCGCTGTGGCACAACCTTTAATAAATTAGTATCGAATTTTGCTAAGAACTATATAGAATTTAAATTTTTAAGAGGATTTTTAAAGTTAAATCTATATCTCTCATAAATAATTGTTCATTATATATAAATATAAACTCGACCATTTCTATTAACTTATTATATAATTCTTCTAAATCTTTAATAATATTTGTAACAACAGAAAAGTGTCGCTGTAGATATATTTTAATTGAGGCGTTTCGACACCGAAAACCGTGGATGTGGCCGAAATCGGACGAAAAGCGTCGTTGCCATAGGTTTACTATGGTTGGGATTTTTTGAAACCGTCTTACTGATATTATTTTTTATCAAAAGATATTCCCGATTGCTAGTTTTCAAATTAGGTAGGAATTTAGTAGGACTGTATTAATATAATAAAATATTTTCCATAAATTTGAGCTCCAAATGATAATCTTAGAGATTTTTTAGGGAAATATTAAGAAATATTATTAATATAATAAAATTAAAGGAAAAAATATGGCTCTTTTTCGTCTAGAATTTGTCAACTTACAATTATACAGCTTTTATACAGGGTTTTGAAAATATCTTTAACTTTTTATGTAGTAAACAAAATACATAGGTTTATAGTAAAACCTAGAATGGACTCTTAACTTTTTTTTATTTTATGTAAAAAATATTAATCTAAATTAGAAAACTATTTAAATTTAATATCTACAAACAAAATGATTTAATTTGTTACAATTACAATACACTAGAGTTTTTATGATCCTTCTTAAAAAACATTGTTCCATCTAAAAATCTTTTTTTTATAAGTATCTGCCTACTTTATTCAGAACTTATAAACGTTATATTATACCAAAGTTATACCATACGATCGAAAAAAAAGGCGTCAAAGACGGCTGTGAAATGACAATCAAGGATACTTTTAGCGAGGTCAAGCCCTAGACGTGATTCACCTGGCTTATGCCCGTACTATTCTGTATTTTCTAATAGCGCTAACTGCCACTTGACCTTACGAAGGGTGTAGTTTATTTATATTTGAGAAAATAATTATTTTTAAAAGGTGTTGTTTAAAATTGGAAAAAAAATGTTTTTTAATTTTTTGGAAATAGATTTTGTATCTGGAAACGTTCTACTCTTCTTAACGTTTCTATAATTAGTGTTAATTTTTAACTAGTTTTGTGTTAATTTTTAGTAAATGACATCTACAGATTGACATCGCCGAAATTATCAACAATTATTGTCATTCCCCAACGGTATCTGACGCCTTTTTTTATCATACGATATAATTAATGATAATGAAGTTGTCAAATAAGTTTGGGGATTAGTTAAATTAACTTAATTTACATTATACAGGGCGAGTCTTAAATAAGTGCAAATATTTTCTGGGCTGGTAGACCTCGATAAAAGAAACATATTTTCTCTTTACCGTTTTTCAAGGAAGACCAAAATAACCGTGTTACGGGCGAGAATTAAGGGGCTCAGTTCATTAGGGTGAGTTAATGTATCAGGACTGTGGGCACTTACCTTTATTCCCGTTCTGGACTCGTACTTGTTGATTTTTTGCTTATAAAACACTTGAGGATAGCGCGCGCTTGGAGGTGTACACTGTGTACTCGGCCGATCTTGTCACTCTGCGTATTCGACTACGGCTACGTACCCACTCAGGTTTTTCGGGTAAAGGATGGGAGGAAGGGAGATAGAATCCAACAAACCGAGTTATTTTACTTTGAAAATTTACAAAAAAAAATATTTTTTGCTTAAATTTTGAGAACTACTGGATCTTTTCTTGTTGCCATATTATCAAGAAATTATGTTTTTAGCTAAAAATTAAAAAAGTTTCCAAACATTTTTTCCAAATTTTTATATTTTAAATTTTTATATAATAAAATAATGTATTAAAAAGTAAGTACATACAAAAAAAAGAAACAAGCCCGACACGGTGAAAAAAGGGAGTAGGCTTTTTGCTGCGATCGCACAAAAACTTGGGGACGCTCTGTCGGTTCTCTGTTTTTTTAATATAAGCAAACTGCAATTGTAAGTTGATATTTTTAGTTTGATTTTGGTATTGTTTATGCATAGATCGAGGCCTAGATGTATTTTGTGTGCTTGTGTCAAAAGCTCAAAATTAGTTCGAATTCTAAAGAAAATAGTTTAAAGCTTACTTTTTTGGTTTAAGTTTTAGTTTAAGTTTTATTTTATCATAAAAAATAGATTTTACCTTTACAAAATTTTACTAGTATGTAATTTAGTTTTTAAATTCTATATCTTATGCACTAAGATATACTAATTTAGTTTGGGGTAAGTTAATTTTATTTAGTTAAAAAATAAGGACGAGTTATCTTTAAAATGGGACGAAAAGCAAAATCTAATATATTGGACTTGGTTGGATATTTCAATTCGAAAAATTTATGTTATCAGGAGATTTGTAGCCTTACAGCAAGTAGTGATATTTTAAAAAAAGCCTCAATAATTTTATTTGGTTATGCTAATGAAAAATCGTGTTACGGTATTCTTAGAAACATAAGACGGAATTCAAAAAACATTAAGACTAAATTTTCTAAAATCTCAAAACTGGCCAAAGACCCAGAAGATAACACTGCAGATATTACATTACATGTTATTAATTATTTAAAAAAAAATGACTTCACAATAAATGATTTAAATCTACAATGGAGTAATATGTTTTATAAAATATGTGATGAATTTCAATTAAAGAAATCTTCAAAGAATTCCAAAAAAATGCGGATCTCAGTAAATAGAAAATGGAAAAAAATCGAACTCTCTATACAAACAAAAAACATTTTTGATATAAATGCAGACACTGATAATGTTAGATTATCTCCTACTCATGATAAATCGGAACAAAATATTAACAACCCACCTTTAATTCAACCTCGCTGTGAAAGTTTCAATAATAATCAGTGTAGCTCGGCATCGTTAAATAAATCTTTTGAAAGACAAAATCAAAATAGTTCAATACCGAAAGAAATATTTCCATCTAACTATGATAATTTTGATACTGATTTTGAAAATTTTGCAAATACATCTACGGAAAAAAAGAATATTTCATCCGACTTTGAAACCATAGATATCGACCAGAGATTAGATTTTATCCATGTTCAAAAATTCATATGGAAGAAATTAAATTATATTATTATATTAATGGAAGAAATTCAGCACCAAATCGACAAAAATGTTAACAACAATATGCCAAATAATGATTATTTTAATGCTGACTTTATACAATTGATACTAAAAAAGTATATGGCAATTTTGCCTTTATGGAGTTGTATAATCATGGAGACTAATCAAAAACGAGTTAGCAACGCTCCGGTAGAAAATTGGTTTGGGTTTATAAAAGCTATTGTATTAGAGGGATCTAGGCCGCAGAAATGTAGCCGCGTAGTAAGAAAAATTAGAAGACGTGTATTAATGATTGCAAATGAAGAACAATTAAAAATTCCCAAAGAACGTTGCGCGACTCAAAAAGCCCTTATAAGCAAAGATCATGAACCCGATTACATTTCTGAAACAGAGGAATATAATAATTAACTGAGAGAGAGAGAGAGAGAGAGAATTTTATTAGTATGTAGTTTAGTTTTTAAATTCTATATCTTATGCACTAAGATATACTAATTTAGTTTGGGGTAAGTTAATTTTATTTAGTTAAAAAATAAGGACGAGTTATCTTTAAAATGGGACGAAAAGCAAAATCTAATATATTGGACTTGGTTGGATATTTCAATTCGAAAAATGTATGTTATCAGGAGATTTGTAGCCTTACAGCAAGTAGTGATATTTTAAAAAAAGCCTCAACAATTTTATTTGGTTATGCTAATGAAAAATCGTGTTACGGTATTCTTAGAAACATAAGACGGAATCCAAAAAACATTAAGACTAAATTTTCTAAAATCTCAAAACTGGCCAAAGACCCAGAAGATAACACTGCAGATATTACATTACATGTTATTAATTATTTTAAAAAAAATGACCACAATAAATGATTTAAATCTACATAGGAGTAATATGTTTTATAAAATATGTGATGAATTTCAATTAAAGAAATCTTCAAAGAATTCCAAAAAAAATGCGGATCTCAGTAAATAGAAAATGGAAAAAAATCGAACTCTCTATACAAACAAAAAACATTTTTGATATAAATGCAGACACTGATAATGTTAGATTATCTCCTACTCATGATAAATCGGAACAAAATATTAACAACCCACCTTTAATTCAACCTCGCTGTGAAAGTTTCAATAATAATCAGTGTAGCTCGGCATCGTTAAATAAATCTTTTGAAAGACAAAATCAAAATAGTTCAATACCGAAAGAAATATTTCCATCTAACTATGATAATTTTGATACTGATTTTGAAAATTTTGCAAATACATCTACGGAAAAAAAGAATATTTCATCCGACTTTGAAACCATAGATATCGACCAGAGATTAGATTTTATCCATGTTCAAAAATTCTGCCAATTAACAGTATAAATTTAGAAGATGCAACTTTAGCGAAACGTCCGCCGTATGTTAATTGTAAATTCTTTGAAGGAGATTTTTTAATAATCAAGAAGGAATATAAACAAATGTTCAATAACCTAAAACCTATTCCTGAGCAGTGGACTTATTTGCTGTGCAGGAAATTTCAAAAAATAAATAATGTATGTATATTATGCGTCAAAGAAAAGCGTTATATATCAAGAAAAAATGTATTAAAAATTTATGGATACTGCAATCATAAATCTTGTAAAGTTTTCGTCATTTTTATTCATCAGTTCACTTGTAATGATGCAAATTATCACAAAGTAACAGTATACAGTTCTTCTCTGAATTATAACCATATAAAGCCACTTACTAAATATGTTAAAGGCGTTGAGAGAGATTGCAAGAAACGAATTAGGTATTATCAAGGCCTCTAAAATTCGCGAAAAAAAAATTCTAACCGCAAATCATAAAATAATAAAAGAAGGTAATTTACAATCAATTAAATCGGATACTGCATTTCGAAAGATGAGATCGGAACATTTCGGAAAAAATGACCGTCACTCTGATGATTTTTACGATATGTGCCTGATGATGCGAAATAATAACAGTTATCTTAAGGGTGTAGGCGAGCCATTTCTTATGTATATATTACTTATATATATATTCTATATTTTTATATTATATTTTTTTCATAATGGAATTGTACGTTCCAATAATTATTATAAGTCTATAGATAAAAATTATATAATTGGGAAGTTTAGGGGAAAAGAAGTGCATTTTGACGACTTACATTCTCTTCAATGTAAAAATTGGGTTAATGACACTTTGATAGATATAGGTTTATTATGCGTAAAAAAATTCTAACCGCAAATAATAAAAGAAGGTAATTTACAATCAATTAAATCGGATACTGCATTTCGAAAGATGAGATCGGAACATTTCGGAAAAAATGACCGTCACTCTGATGATTTTTACGATATGTGCCTGATGATGCGAAATAATAACAGTTATCTTAAGGGTGTAGGCGAGCCATTTCTTATGTATATATTACTTATATATATTCTATATTTTTATATTATATTTTTTTCATAATGGAATTGTACGTTCCAATAATTATTATAAGTCTATAGATAAAAATTATATAATTGGGAAGTTTAGGGGAAAAGAAGTGCATTTTGACGACTTACATTCTCTTCAATGTAAAAATTGGGTTAATGACACTTTGATAGATATAGGTTTATTATACGTAAAAAAAATTCTAACCGCAAATCATAAAATAATAAAAGAAGGTAATTTACAATCAATTAAATCGGATACTGCATTTCGAAAGATGAGATCGGAACATTTCGGAAAAAATGACCGTCACTCTGATGATTTTTACGATATGTGCCTGATGATGCGAAATAATAACAGTTATCTTAAGGGTGTAGGCGAGCCATTTCTTATGTATATATTACTTATATATATTCCTTATTTTTATATTATATTTTTTTCATAATGGAATTGTACGTTCCAATAATTATTATAAGTCTATAGATAAAAATTATATAATTGGGAAGTTTAGGGGAAAAGAAGTGCATTTTGACGACTTACATTCTCTTCAATGTAAAAATTGGGTTAATGACACTTTGATAGATATAGGTTTATTATACGTAAAAAAATTCTAACCGCAAATCATAAAATAATAAAGAAGGTAATTTACAATCAATTAAATCGGATACTGCATTTCGAAGATGAGATCGGAACATTTCGGAAAAATGACCGTCACTCTGATGATTTTTACGATATGTGCCTGATGATGCGAAATAATAACAGTTATCTTAAGGGTGTAGGCGAGCCATTTCTTATGTATATATTACTTATATATATTCTATATTTTATATATATATTTTTTTCATAATGGAATTGTACGTTCCAATAATTATTATAAGTCTATAGATAAAAAATTATATAATTGGGAAGTTTAGGGGAAAAGAAGTGCATTTTGACGACTTACATTCTCTTCAATGTAAAGTGGGTTAATGACACTTTGATAGATATAGGTTTATTATACGTAAAAAATTCTAACCGCAAATCATAAAATAATAAAAGAAGGTAATTTACAATTAATTAAATCGGATACTGCATTTCGAAAGATGAGATCGGAACATTTCGGAAAAAATGACCGTCACTCTGATGATTTTTACGATATGTGCCTGATGATGCGAAATAATAACACTTATCTTAAGGGTGTAGGCGAGCCATTTCTTATGTATATATTACTTATATATATTCTATATTTTTATATTATATTTTTTTTCATAATGGAAACGTTCCAATAATTATTATAAGTCTATAGATAAAAATTATATAATTGGGAAGTTTAGGGGAAAGAAGTGCATTTGACGACTTACATTCTCTTCAATGTAAAAATTAGGTTAATGACACTTTGATAGATATAGGTTTATTATAAGTAAAAAATTCTAACCAGTAAATCATAAAATAATAAAGAAGGTAATTTACAATTAATTAAATCGGATACTGCATTTTTTTTAAAAAGATGAGATCGGAACATTTCGGAAAAAATGACCGTCACTCTGATGATTTTTACGATATTTGCCTGATGATGCGAAATAATAACAGTTATCTTAAGGGTGTAGGCAAGCCATTTCTTATATATATATTACTTATATATATTCTATATTTTTATATTATATTTTTTTCATAATGGAATTTACGTTCTTACATAATTATTATAAGTCTATAGATAAAAAATTATATAATTGGGAAGTTTAGGGAAAAAAATTTTGACGACGGTATTCTCTTCAAACATAAGACGGAATTCAAAAACTATTAAGACTAAATTTTCTAAAAATCTCCAAAATTGGGTTAATGACACTTTGATAGATATAGGTTTATTATACGTAAAAAAATTCTAACCGCAAATCATAAAATAATACAAAAGAAGGTAATTTACAATCATATTAAATCGGATACTGCATTTCGAAAGATGAGATCGGAACATTTCGGAAAAAAAACCATCACTCTGATGATTTTTACGATATGTGCCTGATGATGCGAAATAATAACAAAGTTATCTTAAGGGTGGTAGGCGAGCCATTTCATGTCTATATTTTAGCCGAAAGAGCAATTGAGTTTAATAATGAACAAACTAAAGCCAACAATACATTTAGATGCTACAGGTAATATCAGTTTCGAAAACCATCATATGCTTAGAACAAGAATATTTACTACGCTGCCGTTATCTCTACCTAGTTTTAATTCGCAAGATATGCCCTATATTTGAGATGTATAATTGTAAACAAGACACAATTTCAATACAGGTACTTGGAAAAAACTATTTTATCCGACTTTATGCCATATCTAAAGGCAGAAAAATGGTTTTTATCCATGTTCAAGAAATTATAAATTTAGAAGATGCAACTTTAGCGAAACGTCCGCCATTGACAGATTATAGTCTTGCGCTAATTCATGCTACAATGCTGTTTTTGGAACCACACATTACACTGAATGATTATTTGTTCCATGCCTATAAGTATTCGTGTAATGACGATTCCGCTATATTCCAAAACAACGGAATAACCAAATTAAATATTTGCTGTTCGCATTTTTTAAAATTGTGTGCAATGACATAAAGAAATAAACCATTTAACTATTTACTGGATACTTTTTCAAAAAGAATGCATGGCAGCATCAATCAATTTAGCAATATAGATATATTTTCAAAATGGTTCATATACATCGCAGTTATTCTTTGTTCTGAAAAAAGTAAATGTTCAAACTGAATTATAACCAATAACAGGATTAACTGAAATATGTTAAATAACAAAATTTAGCGAAGATATTGCAAAAAAGATTTTTTGATTTTAGCAACTCTAGTAGATATCAATTAGAAGGCTCAATTATAAACTGAAGGCTCAAACTATCAAAAAAAGCCCGTTTTTCAACATTTTACGATATGTGCCTGATGATGCGAAATAATAACAAGAAGTTGTATTAATGGAAGAAATTCAGCACCAAATCGACAAAAATGTTAACAACATATATATGCCAAATAATGATTATTTTAATGCTGACTTTATACAATTGATACTAAAAAAGTATATGGCAATTTTGCCTTTATGGAGTTGTATAATCATGGAGACTAATCAAAAACGAGTTAGCAACGCTCTCTTCAAGAAAATTGGTTTGGGTTTATGAAAGCTATTGTTTTATAGAGGGATCTAGGCCGCAGAAATGTAGCCGCGTAGTCAGAAAAATTAGAAGACGTAATGTATTAATGAATTAAAGAAGAACAATTAAAAATTCCCAAAGAACGTTGCGCGGACTCGGAAAAAAGCCCTTATAAGCAAAGATCATTTACGATTACATTTCTGAAACAGAGGAATGGAATAAAAAAACAAAAAGTAAATTAACAGTTATTTCAAAGGATAGTTCCTTACCTAAAATTTGATAATATATTATATTATTTTTTTTCATAATGGAATTGTACGTTCCAATAATTATTATAAGTCTATAGATAAAAATTATATAATTGGGAAGTTTAGGGAAAAAAGTGCATTTTGACGACTTACAATCTCTTCAATGTAAAAGTGGGTTAATGACACTTTGATAGATATAGGTTTATTATACGTAAATAGAAACAACACCGGTAACATATAAAAAGCAGGTATCCTGTTCTACTGCACATGCAGCTTTTTAAATGTTTGAAGACCTTCGGAAAAGATTTTTTCACTCTGATTTTTAAAATATGTGCCTTGACGATTTTATTCATACCACTAAATCCAAAGGGAAACCATTGGTGCCTTTCGATATGTAATTTCACTTAAAGACATTTGTTTATTTGGATCCATCGTTTAGTAGTCTAAATAAAACTGAGGATTCCAAAAAGAGATTCTTAAGGTTTTTAGAAAAATATATAAAAGTTACTGGGCGTCTCTTGAGGGAAAAGAAGTGGACTTTTGTTGACTTCATACACAAAAAAATTGGGTTTGACACTGTGGAGTATATATAATTTATTTTGCTGAAAAGATACTCGCAAAGAATCAATTTCGGAAAAGAACTAGATTAACCAGTACAGATATAATTTAGACGATAGATTATTGGAATCTTTAGAAAAAGTGGAACAGGAATGTTTAATTTGTGGCGAATAATTGCAGTTTTACTGATTCAGTCAATATGTAAACTTTGTAAAGACATTTTCATACAAAATGTTACAAGTTCGAAGACAAATGTAATTATTATGAAATGTATTAAGATAAAATATGTATATCAAAAATAGAAATAATTAGCCGGAAAATACTTTATTTATTTTCAAATATTTTGTGGTGCTACGTTACATCAGTTTCAGTGGCGTGAGTGCAATTTAAAGCAGGATAGGTTTATTATAAACTGGAAAATAAATGCAAAAACTGGCAAATTTTAGCAAATTAATAATAACATAAGTAATTATTAAGTAATTAAATGTTATTATTTTAGTCGAAAGATACCAACAGAACATGTAGGCTATTATGATCGTCAAAAAAAGTTTTTTAATTTCACCTGATGATGCGAAATAATAACAGTTATCTTAAGAGTTTGTAGGCGAGCCATTTCTTATGTATATATTACTTATATATATTTATAGTTTTAAGAACTCTCGTGTGGAAGCTTTAGTGATTTGTCACACGGTGGCGCTTTTGAACATAATCGAATCTGAAAATGCTAATATTTTAAATTTTGAGGACTACGCGCGGCGATATTTCGTACGGTGTTGCCAAAACATATTTTATTTCTCGATATTTAAAAAGAAATATGTATTGATTATATTATATATTTCGTATTCGTTAGTACATGAGGCATCCTAAGGCTATAAAACGTAGCTATGAAAATAAAATTTTAGATTTTTAATTTTTTGTACCTTCTAATAAAAATTACTTCTATTCCAAAAAAAAATTAACTAGTATGATTATGTGTTATCTGTGCTATAATTAGGAAACTTTAGGTAAATACGGAGAATATTAATTCGTTCTCTAAGATGAGTACTAAGTATTTTTTAAAATTCGACCCATAAAGGTGGTATAATTAGATAAAAAAATTGTAATTATACAAAAAAATCTGTACCTACTAGGAGAAGGAAATTTACAATTAATTAAATCGGATACTGCATTTCAGAAAGATGAGATCGGAACATTTCAGGAAAAAAATGACCATCACTCTGATGATTTTTTACGATATGTGCCTGATGATACAGAAATAATAACAGTTATCTTAAGGGTGTAGGCGAGCCATTTCATGTCTATTTTTGGCGAAGAGCAATTGAGTTTAATAATGAACAAACTAAAGCCAACAATACATTTAGATGCTACAGGTAATATCATACGAAACCATTATTTGATCGTATTGTGACAGATTATAATCTTGCGCTAATTCATGCTACAATGCTGTTTGGAACCACATTACACTGAATGATTATTTGTTGAACATTGATAAAGTATTTTGGAAATGTATAGCCTATAGTAGTGAAACTGGGGGGTGAAATTTTGTACAAAAATGTTAGTTCTAGGAGTATGAAATTTTGTGCAGATGACATAAACGAAAGTGAGTAATAGAAGCTAATTTTGACACATCCCCTAGAAAGAATGGATGAAAATTTGTACAATAAATTTTACAATCGGTTTTAGAAGTATGAAATTCTGCACAGACGTTCCTTATGTTATAATTTGCACTGAAAAAGTAACTTTTGGAAATGAAAACCTCTAAGGGTGTGAAATGAAATGAACGTTCTGAAACAAATCTGTTGAAGGAATATGAAAATTTTGACAGAGGTGCCTTAGTAATTGAATAATTAGAGTGATTTTTGGAATTCATTAACTAAAGGAATGAACTATCAAAAAAAATGTATTCATGAACATTTCAGCGTATTAATGGAAGAAATTCAGCACCAAATCGACAAAAATGTTAACAACAATATGCCAAATAATGATTATTTTAATGCTGACTTTATACAATTGATACTAAAAAAGTATATGGCAATTTTGCCTTTATGGAGTTGTATAATCATGGAGACTAATCAAAAACGAGTTAGCAACGCTCCGGTAGAAAATTGGTTTGGGTTTATAAAAGCTATTGTTTTAGAGGGATCTAGGCCGCAGAAATGTAGCCGCGTAGTAAGAAAAATTAGAAGACGTGTATTAATGATTGCAAAAGAAGAACAATTAAAAATTCCCAAAGAACGTTGCGCGACTCAAAAAGCCCTTATAAGCAAAGATCATGAACCCGATTACATTTCTGAAACAGAGGAATGGAATAAAAAACAAAAAGTAAATTACAGTTATTTCAAAGGAAGTTTTCTGAAACAGTTTTACAATAAAATAAGTGATTCAAATATCTATAAAAGTGAGTTACATTTACCTAAAATTGATAATATATTATATTTTTTTCATAATGGAATTGTACGTTCCAATAATTATTATAAGTTTATAGATAAAAATTATATAATTGGGAAGTTTAGGGAAAAAGAAGTTCATTTTGACGACTTACATTCTCTTCAATGTAAAAATTGGGTTAATGACACTTGATAGATATAGGTTTATAATACGTAAAAAAAATTCTAACCGCAAATCATAAAATAATAAAAGAAGGTAATTTACAATCAATTAAATCGGATACTGCATTTCGAAAGATGAGATCGGAACATTTCGGAAAAATGACCGTCACTCTGATGATTTTTACGATATGTGCCTGATGATGCGAAATAATAGCAGTTATCTTAAGGGTGTAGGCGAGCCATTTCATGTCTATATTTTTAGCGAAGAGCAATTGAGTTTAATAATGAACAAACTAAAGCCAACAATACATTTAGATGCTACAGGTAATATCATACGAAAACCATCATATGTTAGAACAAGAATATTTTACTACGCTGCCGTTATCTCTACCTCATTTAATTCACGTGAATATGCCCTATATTTGAGATGTATAATTGGTAAACATGACACAATTTCAATAGGTACTTGGATGGCTTATTTTAAACAGTATGCCATATCTAAAGGCAAAAATGGCCATTATTTGATCGTATTCCTTACAGATTATAGTCTTGCGCTAATTCATGCTACAATGCTGTTTTGAAACCACATTACACTGAATGATTATTTGTTCCATGCATATAAGTATTCGTGTAATGACGCTTGATCCACTATATTCAAAACAACGGAATAACCAAATTAAATATTTGCTGTTCGCATTTTTTTAAAATTGTGTGCAATGACATAAAAAAACTGAATAATAATAACACTGTAAAACTTTTTTTAAAAGAATGCATGGCAGCATCAATAAATTTTAGCAATATAGATATATTTTCAAAATGGTTCATATACATCGCAGTTATTCTTTGTTCTGAAAAAGTAAATGTACAAACTGAAAACGCAATAACAGGATTAACTGAAATATGCTTAAATAACAAATTTAGCGAAGATATTGAAAAAGATTTTGATTTTAGCAACTCTAGTAGATATCAATTAGAAGGCTCAATTATAACTGAAGGCTCAAACTATCAAAAAAGCCCGTTTTTCAACATTTCAGCGTATTAATGGAAGAAATTCAGCACCAAATCGACAAAAATGTTAACAACAATATGCCAAATAATGATTATTTTAATGCTGACTTTATACAATTGATACTAAAAAAGTATATGGCAATTTTGCCTTTATGGAGTTGTATAATCATGGAGACTAATCAAAAACGAGTTAGCAACGCTCCGGTAGAAAATTGGTTTGGGTTTATAAAAGCTATTGTTTTAGAGGGATCTAGGCCGCAGAAATGTAGCCGCGTAGTAAGAAAAATTAGAAGACGTGTATTAATGATTGCAAAAGAAGAACAATTAAAAATTCCCAAAGAACGTTGCGCGACTCAAAAAGCCCTTATAAGCAAAGATCATGAACCCGATTACATTTCTGAAACAGAGGAATATAATAATTAACTGAGAGAGAGAGAGAGAGAGAGAGTAATTAGTTAAAAGAATAAGAGAGAAATAGAATAATTAACTGAGAGAGTGTATGTGCGTGTGTGTGTGTGTGAGAGAGAGAGAGAGAGAGAGAGAGAGAGTAAGAATGATATATTCTACAATAATATATGATATGAGAAAATAATTATTATTTTTACTAAGGTATTCGTATTAATTGAGTGTATTTATTAATTAAAATTTAAACTATTAAGAGAGAGAACAGCCTAGAGTTGAGACTAAATGCGTATCGATAAATTTGAGCGTAAAAAAGAAATATCCGGACCAGTATCGCAAAACAGCGCTAGATATCGCTTTTAACACCGGTACGGTAATTTAAAAATCGATCGGTCGATCGCAAATTCCTGGCCAGTGGAACCAGTGACAAAAAATGTACTACCTTTTTTTACTGCGTTAAAGAGAAGATAAATATAGATTTTGTTCGAGAATTTATTTTATTGAATATATTTAAAATAATATATTACAAAAATATTAATGATATTTAGATAATTTTGAGAAATTAATTATGATAATCAATTTAATTGAGTATAAGTAAAATATGTACGTAGTTCAGAAAGGGATCTGCGGCGGAAGGAACAATGTTACGGGCGAGAATTAAGGGGCTCAGTTCATTAGGGTGAGTTAATGTATCAGGACTGTGGGCACTCACCTTTATTCCCGTTCTGGACTCGTACTTGTTGATTTTTTGCTTATAAAACACTTGAGGATAGCGCGCGCTTGGAGGTGTACACTGTCATAGACAAACAGAAAAATTAAAAGACTGCCAGAAGACATACGACGCCCAGGCAAATGTACCTGTAGCGCACCGACGCAAGTGCCGAAATACGTCCATCTAGCTATCTGTGTTTCGACACTAGTCCGTTAGTCTTAGCATATTCAGAAAGAACACGCTAACCTCCAGCGTTGCCAATTTGTGGGGAATTCCCCAAATTTTGGGGAATCCGGAGCCGATTGGGAGTTTTGTGGGGATTTTAGCAATAGGGGGTGAAAATAAGGGGAGTTTCAACATTTTATTGCTGATTGAAAATGGCGTAAAATTTTTAGCTTTAAAAACGGAGCGGGACGATATATCTTTCCCAACTTAAAATTATAATCTGCTTTTTACTTGTGCTTCCCTTTGCAAATGCTTCAGTTGAAAGAAAATTTAGTGACCTCAAATTATTTAATGACTACTAGGGAAGGGATTAAAAAACAAGGAGGTAATTTACAGTTTAATCTCTCTAACATATATATAATAAATATTGTATTTTTATTAAAATTATTTTTTTTTTGTTAAAATAATCATATGGGGAATTTTTGGTGAATCGGGACATTTTTCTCCCCAAATTGGCGAATTTTATTTAGATTTTTGGGTAGTTTAGAAAATTGACATTGGCAACGCCTCTAACCTCATTCTTTGTTTGTTGTTTGTTCCAAAAGCGGCACGCGGCGTAGTACAAGGCTTGATCATTTTTTAAGAAATTTTTGATTGTTAATTTTATTTTTCTGCAAACTAAACAGTTGTTTTTTATTAAAAAATAGCAGACAAAGGTAAGAAAGGTAATGTCCATGCCTAAGTTTTTATTTCACTGGCTATTCTTTCTAGAAATTATACCATCCAGCCCTCCTAATTTAATTATTAAATGAAAGTGTGAAAGAGATATCAAGGGCTCTCCGACCAGTCTAGGCCCTGTTGTGAACCAGAAGGTCTGCTAAGTTGGATGTTGGATATAGAATGGAAGGAATATCATGGCCGAGAACAAGGCATAATTGTATGTTTACTATGGTTGGGATTTTTCTGAAACCGTGGATGGAAAACCGTGGCTATCTTCACGCCGGTTCCTTATGGCCACTTTCCAATCTAAACTTGTTGTATTTATCTATGGTCTAAAGTTAAAGCTTCATTCAGAACCTTGTAATTAGTGGAATAAAATAGTGCAATTATTGGGACCCTATTTTGTTTCAGCTTACATTTAGTACTACTTTTTAGACATATCTTTTTTTCCAGCGTGTTGTTGTACTAAAATCTAAAATTATGGCCAGAATCTGACGCCTTTAATTGATGACTCAAACCTTCAACATGGAAAACGTTGACTCATTCCCTCAGGATCATAGACCGATTTATTTGCGTTCCCGTTCTTTGTCTACGCGAGCCGACCGACCGACGAAGGAGTTCCTGCGGGATCTTCGGTTTCCATAAATAAAACGCATTTCGCTCTTTCATTGGCGTCGTTGGCATCGGCGGCATCCGTTGCCTGGGTTAACGTTTTTGCCATGGCTATTTTCGAAACGACCGTTTTAGGCACACATTCTCCTTTTTGTCGTTTTGCGTCTTTTCAAAGTCTTGTTCTTGCTCTGGCTAAAATAGATTTTGCTGTTGGTGATGAATCGGAGCTGGAATTTTTATTAGATTTTATTAGATGGTTGTTTAATACAGGATGGGTCTTGAATAAATGCAAATATTTTTAGGGGTAGAATATTTCGACTCCAGAAACACGTCTATAATTTTTTTTCGCTTAAAAAAAATTGATAGTTTTGAATTTTTTGAAAAAAAAGTGGATTTTTTTAGTTCATAGGCTAAAATTGGCAACACAGTAGTAGTAAATTAAATTTAGAAGAAAATGCAGAAAAGATCCAGTGGTTCTGAAAATTTAAGCAAAAAAACATTTTTTTTATTTTCAACGTTAAATAACTCGGTTATTTTGGACTTTGAAAAACGGTGAAGAGAAAATATGTCTCTTTTCTCGAGATCTACTAACCCTGACAATATTTGCACATATTTAAGGACTCACCCTGTATAATTAACACATCTAAAGCTTCAATTCAGTACCTCAAAATTAGTGGTTTCAGTTAGAAGTAGAAGAATGTAGTAGAGCGTCAAAATTAGTGGTAGTTATGTTTAATTAGTAAAAAAAGTTAAGAAACTATGAAGCTTCATTCAGAACCTCGCAAATAGTGGAACAAATTAGTGGTTTCAATTACACTTTATACTTTTTAGTTTGCGATCATTCACAATATTTAAAAAACATAATTAAAATTAATAGAATATCCTAGCAACAGCTTGCTAGTCAGTTGTATCCATAGGGTAATTGTAATTGAAACCACTAATTTATTCTACTAATTGCGAGGTTCTGAATGAAGCTGTATAGTCTCCCCGCGAATTGGTAAAATATTTCAACCAACTGGAAATAATCTTCCATCCATACTAATCCCATATGGGAAATAGGTATATCTCAACGAAAAAACAAAAAAAAAACACGTCACACAGACGGTGAAACAAAAGAGCGCCAAGCTTCTTTTCAAGGCACACTACAATCGGGTGGTGTATTTCCTTTTTGAAATTTCGAAGCCAACAAAGCGCGACACCGCTTAGCCCAGACCGAGAAAAATGGAAATGGAAGAAGGAAAAAAAATGAACAGCAGCGGCCGTGGAAAACCGAGTGAAAACAGGCAGTAAGCGCTTTTCAATCGTTTCATCATCAGGTTTAATTAAAAAAACGCCCTTTGAGAGCGCTGCCCTAACCGAATATAAATAAATTGGCGAACGATTATTTCTGCTCGTGTGTATTAATTAATGTAGCTCGGTTACAGGGCTAGCCTTTCATCTGGCTTTGAAATGCTTTGTCCAGCGTAGCTTGAAGCTAAAGTACAGTACAGAATGTCGATGAAATTTAACATGCAATTAAAATTGGAATTCATATAAAACTAAATAAAATTTATCGTAGTTAGGCACAGCTTCTTTAGTATCAGCCGGTCATCATCGCTTGTTTTTCCTCGTAAAGAGCCGTCCTATGCCAAAAGTACTGAGACGTGTAACGTCTATTGTGTATCTCCCCTTTCTATATATGCACTCAGTTCCCTAGAGATTCTCAAGTCCTAGCCTTGCTTTCCCAAATACAAAATGTCGCTTGCGATCCAGAGCCTCGCAGTGACATATTATGTGCTCTGTTGTTTCAGGATCTTTATCGCCGAGTCTGTAGAAAAAATTCCTTGATACAGGCTGAGCTTGTTCAAGTGGTACTTGACAGCCAAATGTCCTGTCAAGAGACTTGTTGTAGTTCGCACTTTATTTCTGCTGAGCATTACCAGTTCCTATAATTTAGAAATGGGTCATTGAATGATTCTGAAAGCCTTGTTATGTCTGTGTCCCTCTCTGTTTCTCCAGTGAACGGTTTGCTTCACCAGTCTCGATCGTTTTTAAAAAAGAGGGTTCAATGGAGCTCAGAACCAGACTTGTTACATAAGAGAAGAACCAGGTATCTAGGTAGGTATGCAAATTTTCATGCAAATTATAGTACCATAATAAGTCAGCAGGCTGGTTGTGGTTATAGTCTCTCCAAAAATATATACTAGCCCTGGTCACCTTATCTCCGTGGTCTGTATTTTAATGCATACGACAGAGATAAATATATACGACCAGTTGACAGACAGAGAGACAAAATACAAAACAGTGCTGCCGAGAAATACGAGAAATAAACTAATAAATGAAGATAATATATCTAAGCTATTGAATAATGCTCATTTCTGTTAGACAGTTGCTTAAGAATATATTACAGCTTTAGTAAAATGAGTAACTAATTGTGAAAAAGAATTCAACATTTTTCGTAAACGCTTACTTGTGCGGTTTGAAATTTTGATGCAAAATCCAGCAATACCGCATAGCAGAAAATGTATCAACCTAACTTTTATCTCTTTTTAATACATTTGATTTTTTATTTAAGCTGTCTACATAGCTGTCTTACACGTTAAAATCCAGACCACGCAGTTTCGATGACGAGATCGGTATAATATGTGTGTGTGTATGTATAATAAGTGGCAGTTGTCTGTCATTTTAACTGAAAAGTAGAAAGTTCTATTTGGCACTTTTTGGTATGTCGTATGTCGAAAAAGCCTCACTGGGGAAGCATAACAACCACCAAGTGCATGCACCATAATAGGATCCACAAAATAGGAGGATATCAAAAAAATCTAAGGATACTCCTTAATATTTCATGTAGATTTTTTGATCAAGAAAATAAATAACTAAAAATTACTGAAACACTAAATTCAGAGCCGAGAAATATCATAAAGAAGATGTAAAATGAAATCCAATTCATGTAACACAAGTTTTAACAGTGTTTGCTTAATCTATAACGCAGAATAAATATCCCTTTCAGATGTAACTAACTCCTGCTTAAAACAACTTTTGCTTCTATACTTAGTTTTTCGTTATAACGTTACGTGTTTGCTTTCAATTTTCTTAAGTAGTTTTTACTCGCAAAGCATATAATTTGATGTGAACTAAACTGAAATTACTCCGCCAGTTCTTACGAAATTTGAAATTAAAAATACGTTGCTCTGCAACACAGAAAACGGCCAGAACTCTAGCAAAACACAAACGAGGTCCTCAAATTTAATCTATACTAATATACTAAAAAACTTAAACACGTATATTTTATTTTGTTTTCTTAGATATTTTAAGATTTTTTAAAGATGTATACAGGGTGTTTCGAAAAAACTGATCATTGATTAATCACGATCCTGCTTAAAGCGCTTGACGTAAAAAGCTGATTTTTGGAAAACGGATTGACTTTAGAGTGTAGAGGTATTTTTCGAAACTCGAATTCTAAGGGGGTGAAACCACCCCTCAAATATTAGAATATTTTTTATTTAAAAACCGGTGAGTTTTTCGGAAAAACTCTTAAACACGTATATTTTATTTTGTTGTTTTACATATTTTAAGATTTTTTAAAATTTTATACAGGGTGTTTCATAAAATATGACCATTGCGTATTCACGATTCTGCTTAAACTGCTTGACGTTTAAAGCTCATTTTTGGCAAACGGATTGACTGTGGGGTGTAGAGGTTCGATAAGGAGGGGTTTCTAGAATCTCAAATTCCTAGAGGGTGAAAACGCCCCTCAAATATTACAATATTTATTATTTAAAAAACGGTTAGTATTTCGGAAAAACGCTTGGACACGCATAATTTTGTTTTTTTAATATTTTGAAATTTTTTAAAAAATCATACAGGGTGTTCCAAAAAGTTAGGTAATTGATTAACCACGATTCTGCTTAAACCGCTTGACGCAAAAAGCTTATTTTTGGCAAACATCACCATTACAAATGGTGAATTCGACGCGAACGAAGTCGCGGGTACGCACTAGTATTAATTAAAACTACTCCGAATATTATCTTTCTCGAGAGCGCGAGTCGATTTCGGAAATTAAACGTGGTTAACAAAGGCTTTAATTTTAGTAAAACACACACAAAACACCGGCTTTCTCTTTCTACCCGCCATTGGTAAAGGGCGTCACCGCAAGCTTGCTGCCCCTTCTGAATAAATAATGTCCTTTTGCACCCTTATATGGCCCGACAACGCCCTACGTTCCGTCACCTCTTTTGGACCGCTTCCAAAACAATTTGTGCAAATCACCTGTTTAAAATTCTATTTTCCCTTTAGGCTCGAATTATTTAACCCGTCAACCGTCAACCGTTCGCGAAAAAAAGGGTTAAATTATTTATTCAAGAGTGCGTGGACGGAAAGAAGTATCAGCATGGGCTTAAAGAACGCCCTTGTTTTGTAAAACACGGCAGTGAAAACATTTAATGAAATCTTATGCCGGGTCCAAACCAAGCAGACAAAACAACGACAAGACAGAAATATTCATGTTTTACGACAAAATTGCGACAAATATAAAACAATGCTGCGACACTTTTGTCTCATTTTTATTTTGTTTCAAAATTCGGAGACTTTTCAATGTCCCGTCTCGAGTCGGTAAAGATCAAAGTGTCTGTTTCGTTCGTATATTTTACGACAGTGTGGATGGCGTGTGCTGCCAACAGTAGGAGACCAGTGAAATCACACATGGTTAATAAAACTCAGTCGCAACAACTAAACTTTTGACTTTGTTGTACATTTGTCTTTGGACAATTTGTCTCAAGTTTGTCTTGGCAGAAGCCAGAATTCCCCATTTTTTGTCGCAAGTTTGTCTTGTTTTTTTCTCAAAATCGTGTTTACTTTTTATCGCCTTGGTCTGGACCCGGCATTATACTTCAATAGATTTTTTCGTTCACAGTGACAATTCTACATCGTCGTCATTCTCTCTGCCAGCCAATCAGAGGCCGACGCTACTGTTGTGCATCTGGTAAATTAAACTGGTTTAATTCCAGCCAATGAATAAGACCTTGAAGGCAAATTGGAAAATATGGTTCGGGATACGGCTATATTAGGATCTTTTGTCTAGCGCGTCAGTGCTGTATAGCTGGATAACGGCCAAAAAGCTTTTTATTTTATGTTCAGCAACAGTTCATACAAGGCGATAATTTTACAGGGTGATATATTCTCTAAATTCGCATAAATTTAGTAAACTAGAGATTTTTTTTTCAAAAAAATATGACATAATTCGCTTTGATAATATGGTAATAAACTTTAATAGTTTTTTTGCCAGTAAAATCAAAGTTAGAAAAAATCGTACATGCAACGCGTTGGGAAACATCTGTTTTGTGGAGTTCATAGACAAGCTATTGTTTACATCTTGCAATGATAACACATTTCACAAGAATACCTATACCCAAATTTTCAATAATACACTTACAAATTTGATTAAATCGTAATCACCATCACACAGTAACTGAGAATGTGAACTTACCTAGAACAAAAAAAAAATCAATTAATATAATATTCATGCGTTAATCTTTATAAAAATTATTAAATTATTTTTTTTTAAATCACAGTTCAATATAAAGTCTGTCCAGGATAGTCTGTCTGTGAGGATATATGACAGTAGTAGCAGTTATGTCTGTGTTAGGGGCACGCCAATGAATAGGGCCATATTTATAATAATCATTTCATAAATTGACAGATTATTAATAATATAATTTAATATTAACAGTCTGCCTTAATTTACAAGTAAATTGAATTGTTTGGATACCACCTGTCAAAATTTTTCCTGGCTTATACAGGGTGGGTCTTAAATAAGTGCAAATATTTTTAGGGGTAGTATATTTCGACCTCAGAAACACGGCTATGAGGGTTTTTTCGCAAAAAAATTTGGAATTTTTGGAAAAAATGTTTTTATTTTTTTTAATTTTTACTTACAGAACATATTTCATCACTCATTCATCATTCATTCACTTATAGAACATATTAATAATATGGCAACACAGATAGTAGATATATTAAATTTACAAGAAGAAAAACCCAGAAAAGATCCAGTTGTTCCTAAAATTTAAGCGAAAAATATTTTTTTTTAATTTTCAAAGTAAAATAAGTATCTCGGTTTTTTTGGACTTAAAAAAGGTAAAGAGATAATATGTATCTTTTATCAAGATCTACCCTGAAAATATTTGCCCTTATTTAAGACTCACCCTGTACAATTTGTTGATGACAATATCGCAGATTAACTACAAATCAATACAATTTAGGCTTGTATTATGTTAAGGCGCATCTATATCTACTTATTTCTCTGGGGATTGTACAAAAAAATCTGACATTAATTTGTTTTTAATTATTTATATTGTTGAACTTGATCCAATGCGTTTAAATAGTACGGTATAAATAAACAAACCTGTTAGTCAACAACAAAGAATGCTGCGAACTCAATTCCATTATAATATGATACAGAACCTTGAACTCAAAGAAGGTATGTATTTACGTCGCATTCAATAATAACGATATACAGTGTGATACATTAAAAATGACGTCATAGAAGGAATAGAAAAAATGTTACTTCTACACCTACTATGACACTATGACTTAAGAAGTAATAACCAAATTCACATGTATGTCGTTTGTGGATCAAATTTTTAAGATTTATTGATTCAGACTCATCAGTCATGAAATGGACCACTTTGATTTTTGACAGACACATTTTGACCACTACATACATACATACTGCCACTGCCATTACTCGCTGACGAGTATTTGACACGCATCAGAAAATGGTCACGCAAGACGTTTTCTTTCATGAGCTTTTCTGTGACTGAAAAGCTCGATACGTGATGTTATCTGTCTATCGCACTCCGGACATTCAAAAATCTCATTGCTTTGGTGCCTCTTTACTTTTTGGTTGTCGCTCTTAACTGACTTTACAATTCTTTTCCATTACGTTCTATTGTGAGCTGCCTCTTCCCACTCATTCTGCTTGTTAATATCCTTTAAGTTTTCGTGGAAAATATCCTTGTACTTGTATAAAATATACTTGTAGAAAATATCCTTGTATAAAATATACTTGTAGAAAACCCTGTCTTTTAATTTCCAGAATGCTCTTGAGGCGCTGCTAATCCTGTGCTGAATTTCAGAGTCGACATTGGCCTTTTCCGAAATCAAACTGCCGAGGTAATTGAATTCCGCTACATATTCCAATAGTTCTTCTCCGATTTTTATAGCATTGTTGTGATCTTCCGGAGGAGTGCACATGATTTTAGTTTTATCGATGTTCAGCTTAAGTCCCAAAGCCTCGTATGTCCAGATATATGTGTTCAACATTTCTTGCACTTGCTGTAACGTATTTGCAACTAGAGCAAAATCATCAGCGTATTGAAGTACTGTGATGACATTTTGACTACCAGATGAAAGACACCACCAAACATTTTTTTCGAAAAATTTCGCATAGGAAAAAAAATATAAACCAACAGAAAATGTTTCAACAAAAGTGTTTCAATAATTTCTCATTTTTGTCGCGTAGCTCCCAGCCTAATAGCTTCATGGACTATTTTGACGGTTCTTTCTTCAGCTATATTGCGAAAAGTTACAAATGACAAACTGTAGAACCAGTCAAACAAAGCTAACATCACGATGATTGGTAACATAGTTTTATAATACATCGTCCTCAACAAAAAAAATATTCTTGGGTCTGACGTACTGACAGACATGATGTATCAATTGATTTTTTATAAACGTCTTGCAGAACTTAACATATTATTATACGGAGATATTCACACGATGTAACTAGCGCTTTTCATACTGAAAAAAGCGATCCTTTGTTTTGAATTCAAAGAATAGCTCAATCAGCGATGCCATTATTATTTTTAAGTACCATCCTGACAGTACCAGGTGAAATATTATTGTTATAAGTTGATGTTCATGAAATTTGATTCCTGTAATTAAAAAGAATACTTCAAAAATTATTTTTTAGATAATATTAATAAAGACTTTGATATAATTTACAATCTCCTAAAAGCATCTCATTAAGGAAACTCCGTAATAATTTCAAACATAAAGGGGACAAAGTTCTTTTGAAGTCTTCTGTGAACCGTCTTTAAGAAAAGACAAAGACGAAGCAAGGCAAATCTTTTTCTTGATTAACTCTCAAATATTGAAAAATAATTCTCTTTCGAACCGATTTTTGTAAATCATTTTTAAATTTTACATTATCTTCATTCCTATTTATTAGCGTAGTCCTAAAATTATCAAAATATCAGTATTTGTAGAAAATTTTATTGTAGATTCAGAAGGTACGTCTCAAGAGTGGCTCACCCTTATAACTTTTTTATTTTTTCAGATAAAAGAAACGAGATTTGGTATGTTAATATATGACATAAATTAGGATTGATTGACGTATTCAATTGTTTTAGGCCACTTCCTGTTTCACCGGAAATGACTACAACTTTTAATTTTTAAATGGCACCCTCGGTATTTTTTTACTTTATTCGATAGAAAATGACTTTTTGAATAAAATGACATATCATATGTCGACTTTTGACATTCTCGCTTAATAAAAAATTGTATTTTAAAATTCTATCTAGAGTGCCATGGCTATGTTAAAAACACTAACTCTTAATCAAGGAGCCTTGGAAAAATAGATTTGATCGTCTAATGTTTTAAATGCCTTGTCCTGGCCAGTTAGAAAATGCTCAAATCGTATTTTTATCTCAATCTATTTTAATCATATCTCAATTTTTTTCAAATGGAACGATGGTGGCTCATTAGCATATTTGGAAAAAGCATATTTTTATGAATATTTTGATACCACACACTTGGCATTTCGAGTCAAATTTTCGTTACGAACCGCAAGTTATAATTTCAAATAAACCATATGCGAAAATGTCAAAAGTTGACATATGATATGTCATTCTATTCAGAGTGTTATTTTCTATCGAATAAAGTAAAAAAATACCGAGGGTGCCATTTAAAAATCAAAGGTTGTAGTCATTTCCGGTGAAACAGGAAGTGACCGAAAACAATTATTGAATACGTCAATCAATCCTAATTTATGTCATATACTAACATACCAAATCTCGTTTTCTTATCTAAAAAAAATAAAAAAGTTATAGGGGTGAGCCACTTTTGAGACGCACTCTTCGTATACACCTTTAAAGGCTTAGATACTTTGGTTTTGTGAGAAAATTAATTTCTTGAACTCTTGTTTTTGGGCTATTTTTGATGATGGTGTTAAAACATACTTTACATCCATTACTGTTCTCCTAAGACTGCAATGGCCTATATTTTTTTATAAAATCGGTGATATCCATGACTGTCCTCTACAGTGAATGTATGAATAATCTAAAACTGAATTATGTGGCTAAATATCAATTTTCCTTCAGAGTGAACAAAATATTAATTAAATTTAAATTCTCACTGACATTCAATTTTTAAACAAAGTTCCTGGAAAATATTTCATATTAAATTAAAATAACAATGTCCAAATGATAAAAATCATAAAATTCGAATATATACATTTATATAAAATAACAATTTGACGTTGATTTGATTTAAAGCTAAATTATTCCTGATGGACTTCAGCATAAATAAACAACATATTATTTTAAAATATATTCGAAAATTTGTTATTCGCATAGTACCAAAAATTTAGTTTCTAGCTATTTTAAAATAAACGATTTTGAAGAGTTTGTATAAAAGGTTACGAATAATAAACTTCATAACAAATTTCAGACATAAAATTTTAGTAAGTTACATACTTTGAAGCTACCTTGGACTAAAATTGTTTATTTTTCTTAAAAACTAGTGAAAGCCAAGAAAGAAATTTAATAAATTAAAAATATCAGAGTAACAGTTGGTAGTATGAAGATAATTAAAAAATAAAATAATAATTGGTAACGCATGATAGTAAAGAAATTATATTATCATCTAGTTAATTTATTAACGAGTTTCATAAAATCAAGTTCTATATTATACATATACTTTGTAAGCCTATCAACCAAGCGAATCAAAATCAAGTTTTTTTCTTGGCTTTATTATTTTTTAATGCGGTAAACGGAACAAGCCAAGGCCATTGATCGGCATTGGAGATGAGATGATGTTCAATTTTTTATGATTACGAAGTAACATAAAAAATTGAACAACAGTACGATTAGTATCATGATAGAAACATATTAGTTTGGGGGCTATAAACTTATATGAGTGGAATTATTGAAATACTTTTATAATTTTTGTGTTATAGCAAACATTTTCGAAAACGTTTTGGATTGTTTTTCTCTCATCTAAAGACTACACGGGAAAAAACAGCTTTGTCCATTTTAACTGGAGCCGAGAAAAAGGCAATTATACATCGACTACTCTATTTGTTCCATTGTACGGCCAAAAAGCTAAGCTGTAATATCGCTGGGACTAAGCGTATTAATGCTTTCTTTGAAAATTTGCCTATAAAGTTGTGTCGCTATCTTAATTTCTACGAAAATGTGACATATCTGGGGTTTTCCGTGTAGTCTTCATCTGGAGTCATGAAAAAGGGGAACTTTGATTAGTCCGACGGGGGAAATTGAAAAATTAATTTTGTCGGACAAAGGTCAGTATTTCAAATCCTTTGTCAGCAAATCCTGAGAAAATCAGTCAATAAACATAAAAATATCTATAACCTTTAAAGTTACCAAAATCGACATGTTGACTCACAAACGACATGTCATCTGTGGTTCTGCATTATACCATACGACTGAAAAAAAAACGGCGTTAAAGAGGACTGGGGAATGACAATCGATAATAATTTTGGTGATGTCAAACCCTAGACCTCATTTACTTAGTCTGTACTCTTTTTATGTTTTAATGGCGCTTACTGTCAGTTGACCTTAAGACAGTAATTTATTTTTATATTAAGTAAAAATTATTCTAAATGGTATAGTTTAACATTCAGGAAAATATTTTTTTGGAAATGTACAGGGTGTCTTAAATAAGTGCAAATATTTTTAGGGCTGGTAGATCTCGAAAAAAGAAACATTTTCTCTTTAGTGTTTCTTAAAGTCCAACTTTGAAAAGTCTACTTTTTGAACTTTGAACATTTGAAATGTTTTTTTGGGTTTTCTTTTTTGTAAATTTAATCTACTATGTACCAATGTTGCCATAATATCAAAAGATATGCTTTTCAATTAAAAATTAAAAACTCCAAAAAATGTCTGTATCCGCCCCTGATGGTGACGGCACTAAAAGGGATGCAAATACAGAAAAAATCCGGTGGCTCTAAATTTTTTTCCAAAAAAAATCATTTTTTTTTAATTTTCAAACTTAAATAGCTAGGTTGTTTTGGATTGGACTTATTTGAAAAATGATAAAAAGAAAATATGTTTCTTTTATCGAGATCTACCAGCTGTGAAAATATTTGCACTTATTTAAGACTCACCCTGTATAAAACAACAAAATTAAAATTAAAATACTTTAAAAGTTAAAGTATAAAGCACTAATATTTCGAACATCAGTAAGAAACTTATATATTATTTTAAATGAAGAGTTGAAAGTCAATTAACTTATTGTCATATGACGAAACGTTCTGAATAGCAAACATTTTCCTTGAAATCAATCAGATAAACACGTCATTATCGTCAACAGGCCATATTGAACACCGCATCGACGTTTCGCCGATACGTCATCTCATTGTCGAACGCAATCGTATTCAAACAGAATTCGGAAGAAAAAAGCACCAACAAAGGAACTCGCCTCTACAGCCAAACCACCTGTCCCGACGGCTCTAAATTTCAATATTCGAACATCAGACGAGCCAATTTAACTTCGCAATGAGGCCCCAAAACCCAGCCCAATAGCTCTCCAGGCGAGGGACCGCCATATTGCCAAAGTTTTCTCCCCTTCGTGAGAGAGTAGAAAATAGGGAGAAAGAAGAAACATTCCTAAAAAAAGATAAAAATCGTATCGACGTCAGGGTTGTTGCAAACATGTGTAGTTATTTTACGTAGAACAATTATAATGATCGTCTATTTCAAAGCTGCACCTCATTGGCCAAGATAATCGTTTATTAGTTTTTATAAACTGAAATATACACGGTGTAAATGAATAAGTGTGAACAAATTCAGGAAATAAAGAAATTTCCTAAAGATAAAGAGCTTTTTATTTTATTTTTATTATTAATTAAGTATACATTTTTGTGCCGTGATTGACAATATAAACAAGTCATTTTTTGGCTAGGCATGAAACGATGCAAATAAAGAACTTTTACGCCTAAGCACAAAAGTACGAAAACATTATTAAATTGAAATAAAGTGTCAAATTCAACGAGTCTAACCATAATTTCTCGATATGTGATTACTTACAAGATATTATTTTTAAATATTTTTATATTTGCGTTTGAAATTATTTAAAAATTATTTGTTACGTTTGAAAAAAAACACCATGTTCTATTCGGAGTAAAAATGACTTTTTGTGCCTCGCCTGTAATGGCTTGGACGAATTACAGGCCAAAAAAGTAGTTTTACTCCTAATAAAACAATATTGTTGCGGACCCGTGTGGACTCGACCTAACCCAACTATATGTCCCGCCCCCAGATGACCTTAACATCGCATTAAAGAATAGACACCGTAATGATTCATTCGAATGTTCGAGAAGAATCGAGTTCCACTGGAATGGAGTAATACATACGAAAACATTCGAAACCTTCTCTATGCACCTAACGATCTATGGATTATTCGAGAAATCTTTAGCTATGGTATAAAAGTCGGCGGCTGGGGCCTGAAGAGGACAGAAATAAATAGACGAGTACAGTAGTTGTCGCGCTAAATTCAAAATAAATTCTTTCTAGATAAATAGTTATAAATAGTTTGTATATAGTTCTTTAAGTCTTTTAATCGTTATTGTTTTTGTTAATTAGTGTTAAATAAATTGTGTTTAAATAAATTGTGACTTTCTATCCACACGGAACTGATTGATGAATTTGTTGATGGGTGTCATTGACCAAATGAGCATGTCATATACAGGGTATTCAAAACAGCTACTCCACGTAGAATATTTTATTGTATTTTTTTATCCCTTGACAAAAACGAAGCTATTTCAATTTACAATAAATCGTATTTAATAACTATGATTATCGATTTTAATACAATAGAAGCATTTCGGCGATGGAGCAAAAGCAGTAACAAAAATGGCTACAAACAGTCAGTGGCCAAGTAATCTGTAGAATGGTGGAAAAATTCACCAGGGCAACGACAGGCAAAATAGAACATTTGCTAAAATTTACGGCAAACCTAATAAGCAGAGACAGGAAACAGTCAAATCTGCAGTGGGTCTAGTAACAGAGTATTGCAAGATTAATGGGTATTTAGAACTGATGGGATTGGTTCGGTTGTTAACGGACGAAGCATTCTTATTAGGGTTTGGGTATATTAGACAATGATAACATTAGCCATTAGTTAAAAACTATATGGAGAAGATTCAGTCTCCAAGTTATTAGACTTTTTGAAAAGGATACAACTGGAGAATGTTACATCAACATCAGAAGAAAACCACAACAGATCTGTAAAGGTCACAGTGGAATATGCTAATAAGCTACCTCCAAAAATCCAATCTAATCTAAGACAGAGATAACTACTAGTTTTAGTTAAATCTACATATACATTATATGCATAGTAAATGATATCAAATCAACAAAACTAACGAGAATATATAATTAACTTGTTCGTGTACTCCAGTTTTCTCCTTTTTCTTTATCCCTATATTCATTCCAATTACATTAATAATTACCGGTGATTGTAAAGCCGGCAATAGATTACTCCATCATAAATATACGTTTCAACCGTATTGGGTTTTGAACTGTTCTATTATAAATGAAATAAAGTTAGTAAGAGTTCCATAAATTTAATGTTGTTTGTGTTTAATAATTACTTAAATGTAGCACAATATAATTTTATTTGACTTGTATCGTTGGTTGTTTATGACGTCGATGGTCCCTTCCATATTCTTTTTATTCAAAGATAGTAAACGTAATAGCATGAAACTATCATAGCAGTTTTTCTAAAATATTTAAGCTAAAGTTAACCCATGACTAACATAACTACAAAATGTATTCTCTGGAGCTACAAGTGTTTTAATTCAAAAAATCATCAGTAACAACCCTGGTTCTCGATTTCGAAGCGACAAAGATGGAAGATATCGTGTCGAGTGCCCGAAAGAGACTTTAATGGAAAAAACACGCTCTGCTAAGTGATGTTTCATATAGAAAGAGGCCATTTTTGAGGACGACGAAGTGTGGCAATAACTACTATTTCGAAGTTAAAGAAAAGCCGCCGGCGGTATACAAAAAAATATACCGTCTACCGGCGGTATAATATTTCTATATCTATAAATAACGGTGGCAAATTAAATTAATTTGTCATTAACGGCGGTATGCACTTAACCTGGTAGATAACCATACCGGCGGCATACTGTATTTTTAACATCAAATACCGTCGAAATCAACTATATTCTAGCCGCTGCCGTTAACTTACTATCCGGAAATTACAATCAAAGCCGATCTCTATACAGCAGCTGACTAAAAATTTGTTGTGAGACAATCAATTTTAAGATCAAGACATTGAAAGCAATCAAATTCATACTAAAATGAAAAAAAAAAACAAAAAATTGCAAAAAAGTTGAAACCCAAAGCAATCAAAACTCATTCGCGCAACTTTGTGTCGACTGTATAAAATTAAACCTATATAAAACTAAACTTACTTAAGTTTTTTTTCCACCAAAAATACACTCGAACGTCCCAAATAAAATAATAACGAAACCTTGAATTCCAAAATTATATAAACAGTCTGGAAAAAAGCACTTACAAACCACTTACACTAATGAAATAAAGTTGAGTCGCAAAAAAAAGCCATTCTGTATGAGAAAATATAAAAAATAACAGAATTACAAGCATCGCAGACGAATGCAGAAACACGACTGGTAACTGGAAATATTATGTAAAATCGTTGAGCACAGAAAACCGAATGGTTTGATTGTAAATTAATACACAGTTGTTTACGTTCATATTAGCATAATGGGCTTTTAATCTAGACTAGACGAACGTTAAATTTCATTTCAGGCTGGAATTGGAGTTTAACAAGATTTTTAACCTTTAGCTGGAATTTCCTAAGTGTGTCGGCAAAAAAATGTACTCTGTATATTGAACGGAATATGCATGGAACATAAATAATCGTAATAATAATGTTGTCTGTGTTTATATCCATATGAATATATACAGGGTGTTTCAAAAACATGTTCCATCAGTCGTGGAGAAATTCCTCACCTGAAAATAAGATTTCCTTTTTACATACAGACCTGGTCATTCAATTACTGTGTATAGGATTTTAACGTCTGACAGTGATGTAGACAGCTCAATGGCAAATCAAATGTATTAAAAAGAGAAAAAAGTTGGGTGGGTATGGGTGGGTACATTTCTTCTGAGCAGTATTGCCGGATTTTGAATCAAAATTTCAAACCGCATAAGTAGACGTTTCAAAAAAAAAATGTTGCATCTAGGGTTGGATCTGGATTTTCGACAATTAGTTACTCATTTTACTACAACTGTAATAGATTACATTTAGCTTAGATATATTATCTTCATTTCAGTAGCATACATGAAAATTTTTAACATAGTTTTTAATTTTAGTCGTCATTTACCTACATGTCTAGAAGTGAATCGCTATGGCAATCTTGTAAGTCGGGGAGAGAAAATTATTACCTTATCTTAATCTAAATTCTTGCTCTTTTCTCTTTGTTCATTTATACAATCACAGAGTCTATAGACTCTGTGCACGACAATCGGCACCCAAAGCCGTGTGTACATTATCGGTTATAACATTAAATAAACTAACCAAAAAATATGCTGTATTACATAGTCACGTACATCCGCAGTTATATAATGGGACAGATAATCAATTAATTACATAATGTAGTAAATAGCGCAAATACTATTGTCAACCGTTTTAATCAGTATTAATGTATATCAACATATTTTTTGAGAGCAAATGTAGGTTGTACCAGTAACTATTTTTGAAGTCATTAATATTCATAACAAGCTCACTGCAATTCAAATCCTAACATAAAACAGAAAAATCAAAACAAACTGACAAGAAACAAGCTGATCTCTATGAATATATAAATGATATAGTTATAGCATTTCTATTTGATCACACGAAAAATAAAAAATAAACATAAAGATAGTACTAAAAAACGGATTTGGGGCATAATGACCTTTACACAAGACAATTAAAAAAAAATCTAGGCCAAAAATAACAGTAAAAACATAAAATATATCGTTTTTTTATCTATTTGTTTATTAGATCGTTAATAATAACAAAATTTCGTAGGATTAAACTGTATTTTACATATTAATAAGAACATTTTTTACTGTATAATAAGCGTTATGGCTGTGAGATTTAAAAGAGAATGTGAGAACCAGAAATTTCTCAGGCTTTTGAGGTATTGGTTTCTTTTACCTGGTATACAAGGGCTCCCCCTTTTAGATCAATACAAAATTTATTGTTCGGTACCCTAAAGAAAATTCCCGAAGGCCCTTTGAACTACAACAATTAATTTAGAAGCTTTTTGTTTAATATTTATTAAAAAAAAATACCGAAAAGATTTTTGGTGTGTTGTTTATGTAGGTATTTATTTAGAAAATTTTGAGACGCACTTTTGAGACGCACCCGGTATATTATAAATATCAGATTTTTTCACATTTTACGAAACACACAGTCCCAATTTTACACACTACGCAATTTGTCTAAGTGAGTTATTCCTGATGACACTTTGGACGATTAAAATGACGAAAATTGCACTAAATAATGTTTAAATATGTTTTATGTTTCCTTCAAGAACAAAAAGAATAATTAAGTTATTAAATCAGCCTTGGACTTTATGTTATAAAATCCTTCATATAAAGATAGTAGAGATCACAGCTTATTCAGTACCAGCTGGTCATCTCTGCTTGTTTTTTTAGTATCCCCGTGTGACATACTGGACCTGTTCTCGTACACATGCCGCTCTCCATCTTTTTTTTATAAGAAGATTCGATGGAGCTCAGAACACGACTTGCTACATATAAGCGATAATATCTGGGTACGTACGCAAATTTCCATGCAAATGATCGTAAGTGAGCAGGCTGGTTTTGATCAGGCTGTGGTAGAGATTCTAGACCTTTGTAATTTTTATTAGAGCTATGACAAAAAATAATTTGAATTTCAATTATTTAATTTTAATAATATTAACAACTGTATTTCTGTTTCTTACATTCAGAAACCAAATAAAAATCATTTTAATAAGAAAAACTAGTGTAACATTTAGTTTTCGGTTTTTTCAGTTGTCCAGTCCAATTACTATAATTTAATCTTAATCGGTATATTATTTATGAAATACCAAGTACAACCATTAGTGAATTAATTTCAAATTCAAACACAACGGCTGCCAAATTATTATTCTAGACATCCAAACAAACCTTGAAGATACACGTTTAACGATATTTTTCGCCGGTATATCGATTATTTATGTGATTTTTTATGCATAGATCGACTGTGCTATTATTTTGATGATATAATAATAATATATTCCACTTCTGAGTGGTATAAAAAAAGGAATCACCTGTAGTTTCGCTACCACTCCCTGATTAGTATGGACTAGACCTTGAGAACACGCCTCATTATTTATTTCGATTGCGATACTATTGGCTTATTGTTTCACAAATTTGACTTCAATATATACGGGGTGGTCCTCTATCAATCTGGAACCAATCTTGGTGTAAATGTCAAAGATGTATTCTTGTTTGTTTGCCAAGAAAGACAGTATTTATTAGTTTTGCTTAGTTTTGGATGTTTTTTCGTTGATGATACCAAGGTCAGTCTTAAATACGTGCAAATATTTTTAGAGGTAGTATATATCGACCCTAAAAACACCCTGTATTTCTGGAACAAGAATATTTTAGGAGATAAATTTATACAGTATTTTCCTTTCAAAATCATCGAAGAAAATCACTCGAATCGTAAAATTTTAGTATAGAAATCATGTACTTCATCATGTACCTCAAATCATGTACCTCCTCTGTAGATAAATTTAAAAAAATATACAATAAATCGTCTGATATCAGACGGAAAATAAAGAAACGATTTGTATTTATTATTAATCATATTCCATCGATTTCATTTAATGGAATATTTGCTTTTTACCAAACGTCTGGTTTGAATAAAATTATTTTTAATGTTATTTCAATAATTTCTACTAGAGAAAATAGGGATACCGTAATAAGAATTTTTAACATTAACTACATAATTCTTAATCTTATTAATACAAAAAAAACCTTTACATTAAATGTATAAACATAACATAAATATATAGGATGATAGGATGAATTTTATGAAAATGTTTTTGGATTTTTTTTTTTATTTTTTTTTCATCAATATCGCAACATAGGTAGTAGATTAAATTTACAAGAAAAAAAAACGCAGAAAAGATCCAGTGGTTCAAAAAATTTAAGCGAAAAATAATATTTTTGTGAAATTTTTAAAATAGAATATCTCGGATATTTTGGACTTATTTGAAAAAAAAGAGAAAATATTTTTCTTTTATCGAGATCTACCAGCCCTGAAAGTATTTGAACTTATTTAAGACTCACCCTGTATAGTAAATATGTTTTACTACTGTGGAGCAGTCGGCGATTCCTTATTATAAGAAATCGCTTAATTTGGACATCCTGTATAGTTCAAATCATTTTACTAGGCCAGAGTAGGGTTGTATAATTATCTGTTTTAATTTAAAAAAAAATGTATTTTAGCATCTCGTCTGTTGAATATTCTAAATATGTATAAAATAACAGGGAAAGGATAAAACTCTAATTAGAATATTTTGCATGTTCAGAACACGTAAAGTAGCATGGCTGAATATGTTTATAATATATGGTAATAAAGGGTTTGGGCCTTATTCAAATTAACTCAATTGTTTTTTCTTTAAATTCCACGAAGAAAAAATACCTACAATAAGATATAAAGTAACAAAAGAAAAATAATTTGAACATTATCTGTGAAAATGGTGTTAAAGCGTTAATAAATATTGTTTTAAAAATGAAGAAACATTTATCTGAAATTTTTGAAAAAAAATGTTATTCTTCTATGTATCTTCTACTTTCTAATGCTCCAATATAATTAGATCAGACCAAATTTTAGATTTTTTTCGTACATTTCAATGATTCATCCTTTATCGTCAAATATAATATGAACTGTATTCCCATATTGAAAATAGAAATATTTATTTTAAATTATAACATATCACTCTAAACATTACTGAAATTGAAGATAAAATTCAAATACGTAGGGTAAAAAAATCTGCTTTTAGGGAAGACAAATCTTCCCCTTATATTATAAAATAAAAAAAAAATAACAAGAAATATTTACAAAAGAGGCAAATGTAAATATGAAAAATTCTTCAATTTCCTAACAAAATAAAGATATGTAAGGCATTTCGTAATGTCGTTCAAAAATGAAATTCTTTATACGCTGAACCTACAATCAAAGAAGATATTTTTCTAGATATCGAGAGCGAAGTATAGAAATATCATTTTTCTTTGAGATTTTTTCATATAACACCGGTTTTCGTACTCGATAAAATCAAAAAATCTTACGTTCCCGCCCACACTGAACGTGATCTGAATATGTAGATGAAAGATGAGAGGAAAAACAAGGTGTGAGTGTCTTGGTAGCTTCTTGGTAAGCACCTGATATCGTATCGGTTTTTTGCTTTATTGGGTTACAAAGGATAATTTTGAACATAAACAGAGCAAATGATAATTATCTGTTATAATATTAAAACGATGTCCGAATGAAGTTTTTAGTCAGATATGTTTCATCCAATGCTCAACACAAACAACTGGCAATGTGAAATTTATTTTGTTATAGGCCGCTTGGTGCATTTCAGTTGATTTTAAAAAATTCCGACGGCAGCGCTCCCTACGGCAGAAATCAGAAATTTTCGCTATGTATTTCACACAGTTCCGATGTTGATCATATGGAAATCGTGGCTTAGTCATAATATTTAAGTATTTTAGTTTTTTGCTAGTGCAGTTATTGAAACTATAAAACATTCACGTACGAGGTTTGTGTGATGTAACGTTGTTTCGGGTAGTAAAAATTAAGTGAAAAAGAACTCGAGCTGGACGTCGCGTTGTGTTCTGACAATTTCAAATGTTGTTATAATCCCGTCCTCATTTTAATCAAATTTGTAATATTAGTTTAGGAATGTCCCATCTCTAATAAAAACCTTCATACCTTTGAGGTCATAAACGACCCTACAATATAATTCTAATTGATAACTTTAACTATTACTGTTGGGAATTTTGATCATAAATTTATATAGCTTTCGCAGCAGTTCGACGAAACAAGTGAGTAAACAAAGTGAATGAAAAACAGAATCAAAAAATTAAGTAGACATATACTATGAGAAGATAAAATATAATTTGAAATGAATATCTTCTAAAATTAAAATTATATTTTTGTACCTTCAACGTAAGTTTTAAACTTTTAAGTTGGCCTTTTGATCAGCATCAAATTGGGTAACTTTGACCTCGTATATATCTCTTGTAGTTTCCGAGATCTCAATGATGAAGCGCAAATTTTAGACACCCTACACATTTTTTCTTATTTATTTTGATATTCACAAAACTACAAACTTTCGAAAAAACAATAAGTATCGTATCTGTTCTCGGTTCTATAGAGAAAATGCGTAAATATTTTTGCTTTAGTACTATTAATAAATATTTCTACTCTCATTTGTTCCAATCGATGCTCGCTAAAATATATGTTTACAAATAAACCAAACGGGTGTTATTTAAACCAATTCCTGCAAATATAGATGTTAACAACGGAGCAATAAATAACCTCATTGTTTTCCGAGAATACGGACATACATCGACGTCTCCTCTAATTAGCTTCAATTTAGAAAAATTAACTTTTATGGAAAAAATTATATTGATCGGGACATACAGGGTATATCTTAGGAATGTTAACAAATATCGATATTTTCTAACAAATATCGATATTTTTGATGCAGTTGCCTTGAATACAAATGATTTTTTTAAGATTTTTTAATGGAACTCCAATTTGAGACACCTTGTTTATCGATATTTTCTATATGAAACGGACGTCCCTATGGAGAAATTTAAATTGGTACGGCGGTGAAACGTCCTAATTGAGAATTACGGGCTGTCCGATTCGAGGGCATACCCGCGTACAAGCGCCCAATAGGAAATAGAGTTAAGTGAATACGCTGCCAACAATTTCGGTTCAACGAACCACCGTCACACAATTACTTCGCACGACTAACTATATCCGACGCTACGTTATTACAGAATGCGATATTCAATAAAAATATGGCCGAGGAACGTGCCAGCATGAGAACAATTTACTTTGGTGAAGAAAAAAACATCCCCGCATAGTGAAGCAAAAAAACTTTAGGATCAAATTATAGGATTTATGTTAACACTTATAAAATCTATATACTTACAATGTTTTTAATAATTGATTAACACCATCATACGGCAACTTAACAATGTGAACTTACCTAAAACAAAAAAAAACAATTACTATATTGTTTATATTTTATTAATGTTAAGAAAATGGCATTTTATATTATTCAACTACAAAATAAAACACTAAATCACCACAATACACCAAAACACTTTTACTTTTGCACTGGACATGTGTTTCGCTAACCATGTTTAAACTCAATGAATTAATAATGATGCTAATATCTTTAGCGAAACGCGCGTCCAGTAGAAAAGTAAAAGTGTTTTGGTGTATTGTGATGATTTAGATGTTTTATTTTGCTGTTGTAACACCAAAGATTCCAACCCCCAACTTACCCCCAAACCCCTAATTATTTAACTAGGTAAATAAAGAATGAAAGTAAAGGTTTTAATGAATTGTATGGTTGGCTCTTAGTAACATGTTTTGGTTTGATTAGCCCCCTTAATTCACTTAAACTCTTCTCTCTAAAAGAATAAAAAATTACACAAAAATGTTATGGACGCCGCTGTCGAATTAAAGTAAACAAATCTCGCGTGTTTACGCGGCGCTCAAGTAAAAATTTGTACTTGGCCGTTAATGCCTGTTGGTTTAGATTATTTCGGCACTAACTAAAATAAACAAATACAGAAGAGATTATTTTTACGAGCGTGTAAGCTCTAAAAATTGAATTAAGGCTTGTACTGACAGCCACTCTTGCCTTTCGGCCATTCAAAACAAACAGGAGAAAAGCATTCGTTAAATAACGGAGATTAGATATGGTATAATGCACATGTTTCTTCTCGGGCATTTGCTAAAAACATGAGCGTGCCAAGCAAGAAGGTAGGGGCGTATATACGGGAGCGATAATGGGGGTAATTACCCCTCCCAGGAAAAAAATTATAAAAAAATTAAAATGAGGTAAAAAATATAATTGCCACAAAAAAATTAATAATAGCAATCAAAATGGCACCACTATCATCGTAAACTGAATTTAAACCTAGTGCTTTACTTAAATTTTTGCCACTAGCCCTCCAAGACTCATGAGCTGCAAAGCGGTTGGATTTAAAAAAAAATCAACTAAAATTATTGGAAAAAATGGCTATTCCTTTGTGGCGGATTCATCTCTTCAAAAAAGTCTTTTTTCGAGCGAAAAAAATAAGTAAGATAGGTGAAACATCTAGATCCTTAAATGTTCGAATTAAAGAACAAAGATTATTTAAGAAAGGGCGAGTTTCACAAATCTAAGATTTGTCAGCATTCATGGGACACAGGGCACAGAATACATTTTTGTAACGCCAAAAGTATAATGAAAGAAGCGATAGCCTCTAAAAGAAAAATAAAACAGGCTTTTTTAATACAATCTAATAAAAATAAATGTATTGCTCATGCATCTGTAGAGGTTAGTAATGTATGGCAATCGCTTCTTTGATTTTAAAGGACATAACATAAATAAACATAAGTAAAAATTATAAACAAATTAAAAAATAATCATCAACCCTAGCTTAAACCCATTGGAACGTGGTTAAAAATACGTATAAATTGTTCTTTACCCTATGACTACGATTATGTTTAATAATAAAACAACAATTGGTGTTTAAATTATATCATAAATGGCTATCAATCAAGTTGCCTCGCGATAGTAATCCGTTCGATTTTTTTCTTGGCGATCAACTTCAAGGTCAAAAAAATCGTATACCGCCAATAACCGCTCCGTCGCTGTGTTTCGATCCGGTTTTCGTCGAAATAAGCGTTAAATATGCCATCCAGAACTCGTTTCGGTTGTGCCCTAAGGGCCCAGAAAGTGGCGTTTTTGTGCGGCAGCGCTAAGAGAACGGATTGTTCGACGTAATGAGCGAAAAAAGCTTAGCGCGAACGGAGGAAAATGAGGGAAAAACCGTAAATTGAAATTGGCTGCCAGCTCTACTGTTTTTGCTGTTATAGTAGAAAATTGCAACAGTTTTGTTTTTTTTTCTCCCATTTACATGCATAAACCATAAAATTGTTTTGTATTAACTGTATACAGAGTGACCCACGATAAGATAATGTTGCTGTAAATTATTTGTTGTGTATAATTAATATAGAAGAAATCTTCCGTCAACGGCGTCAACTAGACTGGACAACAAAGGATTAAAAGTGGATGGAGAATATCTTAACCACCATTCGCTGAAGACATAGTCTTAATAGCCAAGAGTCCTGAAGAAATACAAACACAAATTAACGAACTAAATACAGCCAGTAATAAAGTAGGTCTCAAAATGCATTTAGCAAAAACTAAAGTAATAGACGAACTAATAGACAGAAAAGACATTTTAATATACAGGATGGTCCGAACTATATTCCGGAAACTTCGGAGGCATATTCTACAGATAAAAATAAGTAAAAAAGTTCTTATAAATGTATGTCCAAAAATGCTTAGTCTCGTAGATACAGGGTGTAGAAGTTTCATTTTTATTTTTATTTTTTCCAAATAATTTCTGAAGCAACGTCAATATTTGGATAAAAATTGGTGTCTGGGAGTTTTTTGAAATGAGAAATTTGATTTTCATGTCAATATGACTCCTACTTATAGAGGGCGCCACCTACATATTCCTTAACTGGTTTGAATAGTTACCACTATTCGTCCATACCTGTATAAAACTACTGAGTAAAAAAATATACATTTACCACTCTTTTTACATAAAATAGGTCTTTTGGTAAAAATCGCTACGAGTAATGGTTCTCGAGATATTTGAAATTGATATTATTAATACCAGTCATCGTTGACATAAATTAAACATGTTGATTAAATAGTTATTAGACAGATCATAAATTTGAAATGTTTTTGTACCAAAACTTCAACAAAAACTATTTTATTATGATTTTTTTGCAGAAAAAATATGATTAATTTAAAAAAATACAAATTTCTCAAATTTATCATTTCAGTGAAATAACTATCTACTTAACGTGTTTATTTTGTGTCAATTATAACATGTATTGACTATTTCCATTCTAAATATTTTGAGAACTAAGAGACATTTTTTACGTAAAAAGTCACGAAAATGTATATTTTTTCACTCAGTAGTGTTATACAGGTACGGACGAAAAATTATTACTCTTCAAAATAGTTAAACCACATGTAGGTGGCGCCCCCTGCAAATAAGAGTCATATTGACCTCAAAATCCCCAAAATTCTTATGTCAAAAAACTCCCAGACACCAATTTTCATCCAAATATTGACGTTACTTTAAAAATTATTTGGAAAAAATCGAAATAAAAATAAAATTTCTACACCCTGTATCTCCGAAACTAAGCATTTAGGACATACATTTATACGAACTTTTTTACTTGTTTTTATCTGCAGAATATGCTGCCGAAGTTTCCGGAATACAATTCGGACCACCCTGTATATAGGTAACAGAAACCTGGAAATAGTAGAAGAATACATATACGTATTTGGGACAACTATTACACAGCTCGGGATCTCTACTACCAGAAATCAACCGAATTAAGTTAGCATGGAGCACTTATGCAAGAAATCCAACCATATTAAAATATAAAATGCCACTTTATCTCAAGAAGAAACCATTCGACCAATGTGTACAACCAGTCATGACCTGTGCATGCGAAACCTGGACACTTTAAATGGACATTATAAGGAAATTGCAAGAAACTGCACAACGCCCAATGGAACAAAATATGCTGGAAGCTGGAAGTAACCAAGGGAGACCGTAAAAAAATGAGTGGATACGACAAAAAATCCAAGTAATAGATGTCATCCACAGAATCAAATCCCTCAAATGGGAATTGCCAGGACACCTGGCAAGAAGGACCGACAACAGATGGACCCCAAAAATATCAGCATGGTACCTACGAGGAATTAAAAGATCTAGACGAAGACCAAAATCTGAGATGGGACCACGAGATTAGGGAATTAGCAGGGATAACTTGGGCTCACATAGCCAATAATAGACAACAATGGGCCCAACTACAGAGAGAGTATCTAAATATGTGAGGAAGGCTACACCATAATTAGAAATAGTTGAATAAGTTGAGAATGATGACGATGACTCAGAAATATAAAGTCTAATCAGAGAATTTTAAGATAATTTTCTTATAATAGTATTATTTTATATTCTGTATTAATAACCTAATCATTGTCATCAAAAATTAAAGCTTGTGAGGTAAATATAGTGTTAACAAAGCTTACAGAATAAAGTAGACTTTGGTGTTAACGGAATAATGAAGGTTGAATATGGTGATTTTATTCCAAATATTAGTTACGTCATACTCCCATAATATATTAAGAACTATTTGATACTATTTAAATATTGACAAGACGATAAGTAAAATGCATTATACAAGATAATAATTTGGCGTAGTAAGAATCTAATAATCGCTTACAGAAATAATGAGAACAAATTTTTCAAACTGAACGATTAATAAAAAACTACAGACAACTATAACAGCAATTTGCAATTGTAACTAACCATTATCGTGCAGCGCCATATTTCCGTAAAAATGAGTTTTCGATGGCTTTGTTACACGACTTGGGAAACTTCAGTCAAAGTAGGCTGTGATGTATTATGTGCCATTGATTGCTTTCCGAATAACGAAATGATGAATTGCTCGTTTATCTAGTCGATTATTCTCCGTTTTGTAATTTTTGGTTCGTCGGCAGTTAATAAATCTTAATGGTATAGGACGAAAACACGATCAGTTATTTTGTCCCGATCCTCGTTTCCAAAGTTAATTAGTGCTTGGAAAAAAACAAATGAAATATAGAGTTAATCGGGATATTTATGTCATTGCAGTGTCATAGATCATATAATATTTCAGCCGCATTTTTTATTATTAAAACCCGAACTGCGTTGATGAGAATTGTTGAAACGTCATAAATTTTTAAAACCATCCAGTCAAAATATTGAAATAAGCGTTCTGGTTGCTTTTGGGCGTGTAAGTGTGGAATTGTACTACATTTTTGCTTAAAATTTAGCAAGTTATGGCAAGAACTCTTGTTGATATTTAGTTTAATGGACACTATATTTGATACCAATTAAACTTTAGTTACGTAATCGAGGGCGCGATTTTTAAATTCATTGTTGCCAACCATGGACATATTCGACGCCGGGCTGACTAACTGGAATTTAAATTTCCCGCTGGCGATTCAGGTGGTAGCTCTGCTGTAAAAAATGTCAAGTTGCCACATTTATTTATTTATTTCCTGACATTGTCATTCGTTTTGACACTTTAGTTTCGTATTATAAGTTTTTAGTTTAAATAAATAGTGTTGTGATACTTTAAGCTTAAAAAGAGAACCTTTTTTAGTGTGAAGATAGTGTACAAGGTAGCTTAACAGCCGTAAAAACTGGCCCTTTATGTTCCTTAAGTGCTGTTAAGAAGGTGAGTATTTATACACCCTATAGATGGCTCAAAAAAGTGTAAGTGCATCTGGATGATTTTTTTTAAATGAAACACCCTGTATATTAGTGCATTTTTGACTTCCTTTCAAGATATGAGTAAATATATTTCGATAGTTTCAGAGATATTAATAAATAAATAAAAAATATTTTTTTTTCAGCGTTTCTTAATAATTTATCTCTTGTATTTTATCGTGGCGAAACCATTAAAAATTTTGAAATACTTTAAATGCAAAAAATTATCATTTTTTTATTCTCCATATAATAAAAAACAATATACAATATTGTTCGATTTAAAAAAAAAACAAAGAAAAATTGTTTTATATTTTAGAAAGTTTGGCGTAGAATTTTGAACATCCTGTATGATTTAAGAATACGATATTTGTAGCTAAGTAAGTATAGACCATCTAAAGTAAATACCTAATATAGTATTGATTTCAGAACAGTTCTTGTATTTGTAATAATTTTTTTTAGAAATGCTGAAAAATATATTTTTTTTATTTATTTATTATTATATCTCTGAAACTACCGAAATACATTCACTCATATATTAGGATTATTATTATGTAAAGTGATCTGGAAAAGAACCCAAAAATTCAATAATATACAGGGTGTTCCATTTAAAAAAAAATCATCCCAATCCACATACACACTTTTTTCAGCCACCCTATAGAAGTTAAAGTATTTTCCTGAAATACATCCTTGTACATATTTTAGCTTTACGCTTAAACAAAATTCCCAAGTTTTTTATTCTAGCAGCTACAGATGCCCGACGCATTATTGCCGGACCCTGTATATGATTTTTCAATATTTTACTGTCAAAATTTTTAATTAGATTTCCTAATTTCATCACAAAAAAATTTTTAGTACAGTAAACCCAAGTTTAATACTACTTAAATAAAAATACTGTTTAAGAAAAACTTCCGTTCTAAATTTTATTATTACAGTTGAACGTGGAATAAATTTAATAAGTTTCGCTGAAAGAGGCCATTTTTCAAATGGAGCAAAATAAATGTTTCTGCCATTCGGTGTGCCTTTTACGGTAGTTTTATTGCAGAAAGCGGAGGAGGTCCATCAGGATTAGGGCTCTTTAAATATTGACATTGCCCGGGATATACAATCAACGTAAATCAACAGCCATTATTTATACGGCTCTGTGGGGATTTATATAGGACGCTCTGAAAAGTCCAATTTCGTTGAAGACACGGTGAGCTATAAATAAAATCTAACAAGAAATGTAAATGTTCACTAAGAAGCATAATACAGAAACTAAAAAAATTTCGAACTTCCAATTTTTTTCAAATTGAACAAGGGTGGCTCCTTAGCATATTTGATATTTAGAGTCAAATTCCCTAGATTGAAATTTAAAATACAATTTTTTAAGCGAAAATCTCAAAATTTGACATATGATGTCAATCTGTTTAGAGTGTCATTTTCTATCAAATCAAGTAAAAAAATTGGCGCCGGGAGGCACGTATAGCCGCCCATACTAAAAGATGTTATATCTCGAAAACTGCGACTTTGACTGATTTTGATGTTATTACAAATTTTGTTGCAAATATTATTCCTAATCTTAATTTGAAAACCGCGTTTCGCTAGCTACTGTAATTTTGGAGTTACGATTTTTTTTACTTTTTAACCCCCTCCTAAACCTTAATTTAACCCCCTCCTAAACCTTTATTAAGAGGTCTATATAGCTAGCTAAAAAATGTATTAATAAAAAAATTAAATTAAATAAAAAAATAATTTAATAAAATAAAAAAAAATAATTTAATAAAATAAAAAAAAATAATTTAATAAAATAAAAAAAAATAATTTAATAAAATTAAAAAAAATAATTTAATAAAATTAAAAAAAATAATTTAATAAAATTAAAAAAAATAATTTAATAAAATTAAAATATGTAAAAATTAAAATGACAAACGGCAACTGTCGCAGTGGTATAAAAAATAAAATAAAATAATAAAATCTTATTTTTAAAATAGTTTTTCTCGAATATTAAGTCCCGCTACTAAAAAGTAAAACACCCTAAATTATAAAATTTTTATACTTGTTTACATTTTTTAAGCCAATCAACTGTTTCTTTTTTATTAATATACTGTTACAGTATTAGGCCCAAAACCGAATAGTAAGAAACCAACCAAACAAACAAAATCAGCTCAGTCATCTACTTCAATCATTGCTGATCGCTCTGTATAATTTTTATATTATGTTACGTATTTCGTTTAATATACTAAAAGTTCACTACAAAAAAACGAGAATGACATTATCTGCACGACTGAAACGATAGGCTAGCCAGAACTAAACCAAATTCATCCGGGGAAATTGTATTTCCAGGAATTCCCTGGAAACGTTCAACGTCCCGGCTTGCTGCTGCATTGCTGAGTCGCCCGGGGAAAGGGCGTGGCAGGTTTTTTAATTACGTAGGTTCTCGAGAGAGCAGCAGCTACCCTCGCTCGCTACCTCTGACTGAAGATGGCAACGAGAAAAGGGACGAAACGTCGTGTAACGAGGGAAACGGTAGAATGAGGGTTGACAGGGCATTTAGAAGACGTTTATTAGTTTTTTCTCGTTTCTGCGATGTCTTATGCAGAAGATAAAAGTGTTTAGATGGTTATTAGAACAAAATAGGTCTAGTTTTCTTTAACTAAATCATTATTTGAAAAATATTAACAATATTTTAATAGTATAGTCATACAGGTTAATGATTCACAATTGAAGGGGTGGTTAAGAAATGTTGCTCCCAGGACCTGCCCTGGTTTTTGCTGTAAACTGAAAGCAAGTTAGCTCCAAATAACGTTGTCATTTACTGACTGTTAAAATTGAGTTATTTGATTATTGCAGGAAACGGTTCGATTATTTTTTAAAGGGCCAATTCAGTAACAATCCCATTATCGTAAAAAAGTGGAGCTGCGTGATTATTGCAGCCACCCCTTGATTTTTTTTAAGAAACTTAATATTATTTCTTAATAAGTTCCTATGCACATATGCCCTAAAATGCTTTTCGAAGAATTTACAGCCCTCGACAGGGTAAAAAAATAATATTTTATATTTTAGTTAATTTTTAAGAATATTGGTAAATTGTTTTTCATGAAATTTGATACCCTTATACACATTTTAATGCCAAAGCGAATGGCGATAGTGTAAAATTCCGTAACAGACGTTAAAGGGTACTTTCCATTAGGGTAGAGGGTACTATGGTGGTACTTTTTTATCATTATAGATACAGTCATTTCAACAATGAATGCGACTTTTTTACGTAAGAAAGGTGCTAGGGCATATATTATGTTCATAGTTTATTTTTTTTTTGTTTTTTTAGTGTTTTATTTTTATCTGTAGAATCAGCCACCGAAGTTAAGTACACTATATTTTGACACCCTGTTCTTGCGTCGATAGACAGGGTCGATCGACAGTGTCGACTCAGTGAGGAAGCAGCTTAAGAATGGAACTGAAGAAAGAAAGGAAGATCTAGGCCTGGCACCACATGAGAAAACTCTACACAACTGTCTAACCATAGCACATGATCTTTGAAAATTGTAGAATTGTAGAAATGTTCTTCATAACACATTATATGTTTAAACGAGAGACTCCTGTAATTTAAATTTACCACAAAAAAAAACGATATTGTGGGCAATTAAGAGATCACCGACAAAACCATACATCACAGTGTCGAAATGAAAACGACCACAAGAATTATCGTGTTCACCATGTGGAATAAAATCGAATAAACCGCCGGTCGCGTCGCCAGACAGAAGAAGGAAGGCCTTTCGTGACATCCCTTCTGATGGCGGCAGCAACGGAAGTAATTACAAATACGGCCGCCGCGCCCAGCGAACAACTCTACAGGGACTCGGTGCTGAATGGGAATCATTAGTATTCCTGGGTGTGCAGCCAAAAAGAACGACCAGTCATATTCATTGTTGGTTTACGTATATATTCGTTTTTTAAATTGATATTTATTTCTTTTCACCAGTTTAATTTGGTGTGTATACGGGTTCAAACTATTCTGAACTAGTATGTTTTATGAGATGGTTATATTGGCCCTATTTTACTCCAATCTTCACAGATCTTTTCAAAAATTGACTTCGTCTGTCAATCCCATCAGCGCGTTAGTTTTTGTTTTGAAACAGATTAAAAATGGCATAATAATATGTTGCTCTCGGGTATCAGTGAAATTTGACATGGCTAAAAGTGCGTTTATTGGTAGAATTTTGAAAATCTTCATTTCAAAAAGTTGTCTATTTTTTAATTTTATATAAGTGTACCAATTTTCGTCATTTTTAACCAATAGCAGCCATTCTCGTTGCAAAACCAAAAATAACTGATAGTAGAATGTTTGTTAATCAAATATTTATATACCTAGTGGTTATACAGTTAATATCATATAAACTTTTGTCACATGATTAAGCTTGACCGGCACAGCGTTGCCACTTTTACATATTTTATTTTAATCAAAATATTTTAGGAAACAAAAATAAATTAGTTATAAATATATAAACATCTGTTATTTACATCATTACTTCATCGATTACGGCCTTTATCTCTTTTATCTCTTTAGTGACATAAAGGGTCATTACTACCGCTTTCCAGTTCAAAATACTCTAATAAAGTTGCGATGATTTTTACGGCTATTAAGCTATCTTGTACACTTCGCACTAAAAGAGGTTCTAAAAAGAACAATGTTCGACTGCAACGTCTGCTAGTAAACATTTTTAAGGTGGAAGTATCGCAACCCTATTTGTTTAAACCAAAAACACGTAATACAAAACTAAGATGTCAGATGTCATTTCAGTTAGTCAGCCCAAAATTGGGAACTGCTGAAAAATTTGCTTTGAATACAAACAGGAGTGGTCGCAAAAATTTCCTTATCTTCTTTCTTGAAATTTGATACCCTTATACACATTTTAATGCCAAAGCGAATGGCGATAGTGTAAAATTCCATAACAAACGTTAAAGGGTACTTTCCATTAGGGTAGAAGAACAATGTTCGACTGCAAGGTCTGCTAGTAAACATTTTTAAGGTGGAAGTATCGCAACCCTATTTGTTTAAACCAAAAACACGTAATACAAAACTAAGATGTCAGATGTCATTTCAGTTAGTCAGCCCAAAATTGGGAACTGCTGAAAAATTTGCTTTGAATACAAACAGGAGTGGTCGCAAAAATTTCCTTATTGTTTTTCGTACAATCCAACCACACATCATCATATTGTTTTCTCTCGGCATTTTTAAGAAACAATTAACAATTGTTAATTTTAGGTTAGTGCCAATCACAGCGTATCCACTACCAGCTGGCCATCTTCGTCTCGATTTTTCTTTTTTAAACGAAGCTTCGACGGAGAAAAATCAAACCGACTTGTTATAGTAATTCCAAAGTCAATTGGACTGATTGGGACTCCTAATTATTTTGTCTAGTCGATGGTGAAAATGGGGACGATAAAAGCAGAGCAGAAAGTAAGAGTCCCTAAACTGGTCCAAGTGACTTTAAAAAAACTATACATAACATTAGACAAACTACTACTTAAGCCGTAAGACAGAGTATACAAAAAAAAATAGAGAAATAGTAGGCATTTAAATAAATTTGTCTATAAAAGTCTTACTAAATCTACAGATATTTTCAATTTCATCAAATTGCCGACTGCAAAAAAATAACTTATAATTGTTTATAATTCCTGTGTTATAATCGGCAATTTAAGAAATATCTTTGAGAGACAAATTAATCGGCGAATTAATATTCTACTATCGTAAGACGTCTCTGCGTTTTAATTTATTTATTTCTTATAAGTAACATATCAGTCTGACACAAATACTCTACATTTTTTTCGATTTGCGTTGTACGTTACACAGACCATAAACAACTTTAACTGTTGTTGTAACTAGTTTAGTCGAGTCAAACCAAAAAAGAAGCTTCAAGCATGTAGTAATTAAGATTTTTTATGCCGGATTTCACAACTGAAACAGAAATCTTAAAAATAAAAATGTTATTTTTTTTGTAAAATGCAACAGCCTAGATCCAAACGGAAATTAGCTTGTTAAAAGTCTACTTTGTGGCCTGTGTCCCATGAATGTTGACAAATCTTTTTTAAATAACCCTTGTTCCTTAACACCAACATTTAGAAGTCTAGATACAAAATTTCTCACATTCCCATGATATTTTACTTTTTATATGGTAATAAACACACAAAATTTATATTTAAATAACCTACAGTACTTATATTAAAAATTTAGAAATATGAATCATTAAAACATAAATAAAGTAAATCTAAATATAGTACCAGGAATTATTATTACAAAAAAAAGTTGTTTTTATGATAAAAATAACAAAGATATTTGATGCAATGACAATTTAGAGGTACCATTGATTTAAATTAACATAATTACAAAAAATAATATTAATAAACGTAATTGCCAGAATTAATTTTAATAAGGCAATTAGGTTTTCGTATTAAAGTGCCCTTTAGAACAACCCTTTATACCAAGCCCCACTTATATAATCCTACAAATACCCTTTTAAATCCTGATATAAATACGCACCCTCATATTGCTATATTAAGAATTAATTTCGAAGGAAATTCGAATAAATTCTCATTTTATGTTAAAATACAGTACCTCTTAAGCCCAATTTACACTGGGAAATTAGGGTAAACGTCGGTTAGAAATTATGCCGTGTGTTAACAAAAACCCTCTTGTGTGAGGAAGCCTTGAAGAAGGCAAATTTAAAAAAATATTTTCGTATAGTACAGGGTTGTTCACCACATACGTCACGGAGTATTGTAGCTAAACCATTAGATTTTTACAAATTGTTAAGTTTTGGATTCGTTAAAGGACTATTATAGAGCTACAATTTAAAAATAATTTTACAAGATACAGAGTGTCCCAAATAAGTAAAAAATAGTATAGTTGTATTTTTTTTTTAATGGAACACCCTGTCTATTCTATGTCACCCTGTGTATAATTCTATTTTTCGATCCTGCGATTGAAATAAAGGTAAATTTGATTAAGATTTATCGTACTTAAACCTTACCGTTTTTGAAATACTTTCAATTTTGTGAAATTGTAGTAAAAAATTCTTCAATTCTCCAAGGGTATCAAAGTTTTTAATACTAAATATTTACTGAAGATTATTTATTGATCAGATATTGTGTTGTAATAATAAACAAAATACTACCTTATGCAGAGTGTCTAAAAATTTATATTATAAATAATACATACATTTCAAACATAAAATCAAATATTTTCCTCGTTACAAGAAAAAAAAGTTTTTTACATAAAAATATTTCAGTTTTTAAAATTTGGAGGTTCTGTACTGAAACTCCATAAATATAATTCCTAGAAATCTACTTAAACCAAACTGTATTCCATATTAGCATCAAAATTATAATTAAAAGAATGTATCCAGATATCAAAAGATCTAAAGTGGCTCGGATAAAAACAAACGCTGCAAGAGAAGGGAAATAAGTGGAACTAATTAAAAAACATCGTTGCCAACTTGAAACTCGCTAAAAGCGCGGTAAATTTAAATTCGAAATGAGGGAAATTAGATCTCTATTTGTTCGCTTTGCATATTCAAATACTTTTGTATGTGGAAGCGTGGAAGGTAGGAAAGGAATTAAATTAAAATAGGCCGTAACTTTCGGATCTAACGAGTTTTGCAAACTTTTTAATGAACGTCAGATGGGAAATTATTTTTATTAGTCTAACAGATTTAGCGGTTTAATATTACAAAGTAATATGGTTAAGCATGGTCTGTTTAGCGAGATATTATATTTCTTATTTGTACAAGAATATAATACGAACAAAAAAAATAAAGCAAAAAATAAGGCAAATTAAATTGGAAAGAAATCAAAACAATAATTGTAGAAAATAGTTATTTTTCAGATTCAAACAAGAAATTTTCAAACAACAATGAAAGAAGTCATCATCATCATTTTGAACTTATTCAACCATTTCCAATTATGGTATAGCATACTCTCTTTGTAGTCCATTGTTATCTATTGTTGGCTATGCGGGCCCAAGTTATCCCTGCTAATTTCCTAATATCATGGTCCCATCTCAGGTTCTTCTAGGTCTCTTAATTCCTCGTGGGTACCATGCGGTAATTTTTGTGCTCCATCTGTTGTCCGTACTTCTTGCCAAGTGTCGTGCCCGTTGCCAGGGCCGTCCTGAGGGGTGGAGCAGAGGAGCAGCTGCTCCAGGCGGCCAAATTTGAGGGTGGCCGTTTCGATACAATTGTAGTGAATTACAGTATAAACTTAATAAACAGTATAAATGCAACTAGTAAACTGCTTCAGAATGAGAAACTCAACACCATTGAGTCCACAAAAGCTCTAAAAGCTATCGACGACTATTTTGTCAAAATAAGGACTGACGACCATTTTAGAGAAATATTAGTGGATGCTGCAGAGCTGGCAGAAGAGCTGGAAATTGATGCAGTTTTTACTAATGACATTAGAGCTCGTCCCAGAAAAAAAAACTAGACAGTTTTTGTTTGAATCAGTGGATGAGCCAATTTTAGATCCACAGGAAAAGTTTAAAATCGATTTTTTCTTTGTTGTTCTGGATACAATCTATGAGGCTATCCAGGAAAAATTGTTAAAAGCTCACTCGGACTATTTTTCGTTTTTGTACGACTTCATAGTTCTCAGGAATATCAACGAGAGGAAATAACGAAGCATTGTATAGATCTTCATCTCTATTAACGGACGGAGACAAACATGATCTTAATGGCCTAGAGATTCGGGGCGAGATATTAGCTCTAATTGCTCTAATTCCAAGGGACAATAACGAAAACTTCAGCTGTCCAAAACAAACACTAAAATATTTAAAAATTCACGATCTAATTGGAAACTTTCCAAATATTTACATCTCCATAACAATCTTAGTAACGCTGGCGCACAGTGCTTCGTCCCATGGACAAAAATCGAAAAAAAGTTAAAATTTACTAATATCTGAACATGTAATTTTATACTTATAGCAATGTTCAACCATCCTGTATATTATTTTTCATAAACAGCGTTTTTTGTTAGCAAATATTTTCACTAAAAATACATTTTTCGATCATTATCTTATCAGTGAAAAGAATAACATTCATAGTAATTCTGTATATTATGGAGTTAAACGGTACGTACTTAATTGAAAGCCACTATGGATATTGTTAAACAAGGTATGTACTTTAAATGTATTTCTAAACAAGTTCGTGATTGTTTAGTTTTTATTTATTTTTTAAGATGATTCTTAAATGGGTATAAAAATTTTACGTTTTCAAACTTCAAAAAGGCATTTAAAAAAACATAAATCAAATATTTTCGTTACAAGAAAAAGTTTTTACATGTGCTTCAGTTTTTAAAATTTGGAGGTTCTGTACTGAAACTCCATAAATATAATTCCTAGAAATCTACTTAAACCAAACTGTATTCCATATTAGCATCAAAATTCAATTAAAAGAATGCATCCGATATCAAAAGATCTAAAGTGGCTGGGATAAAACAAACGCTGCAAGAGAAGGGAAATAAGTGAACTAATTAAAAAGCATCGTTGCAAGTTAACTTGAAACTCGCTAAAAGCGCGGTAAATTTAAATTGAAATGAGGGAAATTAGATCTCTATTTGTTCGCTTTGCATATTCAAATACTTTTGTATGTGGAAGCGTGGAAGGTAGGAAAGGAATTAAATTAAAATAGGCCGTAACTTTCGGATCTAACGAGTTTTGCAAACTTTTTAATGAACGTCAGATGGGAAATTATTTTTATTAGTCTAACAGATTTAGCGTTTTAATATCACAAAGTAATATGGTTAAGCATGGTCTGGTTAGCGAGATATTATATTTCTTATTTGTACAAGAATATAATACGAACAAAAAAAATAAAGCAAAAAATAAGGCAAATTAAATTGGAAAGAAATCAAAACAAAAATTGTAGAAAATTGTTATTTTTCAGATTCAAACAAGAAATTTTCAAACAACAATGAAAGAAGTCATCATCATCATTTTGAACTTATTCAACCATTTCCAATTATGGTATAGCATACTCTCTTTGTAGTCCATTGTTATCTATTGTTGGCTATGCGGGCCCAAGTTATCCCTGCTAATTTCCTAATATCATGGTCCCATCTCAGGTTCTTCTAGGTCTCTTAATGCCTCGTGGGTACCATGCTGTAATTTTTGTGGTCCATCTGTTGTCCATTCTTCTTGCCAAGTGTCGTGCCCGTTGCCAGGGCCGTCCTGAGGGGTGGAGCAGAGGAGCAGTTACTCCAGGCGGCCAAATTTTAGGGCGGCCGTTTCGGTACAATTGTACTGAATTACAGTATAAACTTAATAAACAGTATAAATGCAACTAGTAAACTGCTTCAGAATGAGAAACTCAACACCATTGAGTCCACAAAAGCTCTAAAAGCTATCGACGACTATTTTGTCAAAATAAGGACTGACGACCATTTTAGAGAAATATTAGTGGATGCCGAAAAACAGTTCCGGTTCCGGAAACCCTAATTGTAATGTAACGAATTCGCATTGGTATAAATTTTAAATTTAAATTAGATCAGTCACACCCCATTACCCCTTACGTAAGTTACGCCTCTGTCAACTGTAATTAAACCCGATCCTCGGATTTTTTCCAGCAGACTGGTTCTACATCTGCATCGTTCTCGAGAAGCATAAAGTATTTCCGTCTCTTTTATTTCGTCTCTTGGCTGTTCTCGGGTACGTTCTCGGCCTTTGATGTAGGTCTCGGAAAAAAGGCACCCATAGAAGTAATAATGGCCTTAATCCGTTACACAGAACTGCGTGTAGCTGCAGTAGCTGTTTGTCATTTTTACGTCGTTTGAAAGTCGAGTGGTTCAAAGAGGGCGCTTTTGTTCTTGTACGCTTTGATTCTATTGGGTGGTCTTAGAAAATTTCTCTCTGTGCTCTATATTACGTACGAAGTGTTCTCTATATTTCTCTGTTTAATTTGAAATAAAATATATTGAAATTAAAAATCTTGGTCTTCCTAAAATTTTAAGATTAACTGAAATGAGGGATAGACAATAATGATTTCCAATTTGCAATTGAGGGGCTTAGAATAAAAGGGGTATAAGTGACTTTTTGTTTTGAATGTCTAGTGAGCCACCCTGTCTATAGGGTGGCTCAAGAAAGTGTGAGTGTATCGGGACGGATATTATTATATAACTTGGTAATATTTGAGGGGTATAGTTTCATCTCGTTGGAATTTGACTTTCGAAAAATCCGTTTGCGAGAAATAAAGCTTTTTACGTCATGCAGTTTAAGCAAAATCGTGGTTAATCAATTACCCAACTTTTTGGAACACCCTGTATGAGATTTTAAAAAATTTCAAAATATGTAAAAAAAACAAAATAAATTATACCTGTCCAAGCGTTTTCCCGAGACTAACCGTTTTTTAAATAACAAATATTGTAATATGAGGGGCGTTTTCACCCTCTTGGAATTTGAGATTCGAGAAACCCCTCCTTATCGAACCTCTACCCCCACAGTCAATCCGTTTACCAAAAATCAGCTTTAAACGTCAAGCAGTTTAAGCAGAATCGTGATTACTCAATGTCATATTTTATGAAATACCATGTATAAATTTTTTAAAAATCTTAAAATATGTAAAACAACAAAATAAAATATTTTTTCCGAAAAACTCACCGTTTTTTAAATAAAAAATATTGTAATATTTGAGGGGTGGTTTCACCCCCTTGGAACTGGAATTTCCGAAAATCCCTTCTTATCGAACCTCTACACCCTAGAATCAACCTGTATGCCAAAATTGAGCTTCTTACGTTGAGTGGTTTGAGCAGGATCGTGATTAATCAGTGAGTCAGTCACTTAAGGATTTTATATATTAGTATAGATTATGTAAAATGACCTGAAAGGAAACCAAAAATGCAATAATATACAGGGTGTTCTATTTAAAAAATCATCCCCCTTCACTCACACTTTTTTGAGACCCTATAGAAGTTAAAATAGTTTCCTGAAATACATTCTCATACATACTTTACGTTTGTATTTAAACCAAATTCTCAAGTTTTTTATTCTGGGAGCTACAGATGCCCGACGCACTATTGCCGGACCCTGTATAAAAAATAATTTTGTTAAAATTATCTTTTTAATTACGTTATCAGCTCCCGTACTATAATAAAATATTCGAAGTAGCAGAAAAAACTGAAATTCTTTGGATTACAAATTGAAATAATATCAAAATATACTACTAAAATTACTGAATTAAGAAAGAATCGATAGTTATAAAAAATATATCCCAAAAAAACGTTGATATATACGTGTATATGTAGGTACCTACTTACGTAGATAATAAAATCTGTTTATTGCTAAAGTTAACGATACTAAAGGGTTTAAAGCTATATTTTATGGCGTTACAACCCTTTTAGCGTGTCACATACCCTCAAGATTTACGTTAATGGCAGGTAGTTGAACTTATAAAACTCTTTTCTTTAATAACCGATTTCTACAATAATTTTTGAAAGCGACTATTTCAAAATACTGTTTATTTCTACCAATAAAAAATAAATTTTAAAAATTATTTTAGTTTCTTCTCAGTTTTATCCTAATTTTCAAGAAGCATTTGTACGAAAGTCTACTCTGCTTTACATTGTTACAAGAGAAAACATCCATTATCAGCGAATATTACCTCGATGTTTGTTTTTCTTTGTACGATACGTACAACGCCTTCAAGAATTTGCGCTAATAGATTTTTAATGGCTCCAGAATGAAATTACGCAGATTAAGTATTTGTTTATTGTTCGACGTGTAGTCTGCCCGAGATGAGCCATTCTGTTATGGAATTGCTCGTTATGCTACCAGAAAAAAGTTAATTTCCTGGTTATTACTTGGTTTCTCTTTTGTTACGAAAAACTTAAATTAGGGGTTCACAAATATAATCTACTTTCACATTTATTATCCTTAAAAAAATTAAAAAAACTACACCATTAAAAGCGATCAACTCAGTAACCATCAATTTGAAGTTGGTCAAAGAATCCTAGAGAAGCTGAACAAATTAGACAAAGATAATAAAGTCCTCTTACTCTGGGTGCCAGTCCAACAAGGGATAGAAGGCAATGAAAAAGCAAACGATCTAGCTAGAAAAGGAGCGAACACCCCACTAACTGGACCAGGACTGTTCTGCTTCCCAAATGGAAACCAACTTGAAGCGGAACTCAAGAAACTAGAAGACTCCATCCGTAACCTGGAATGAGAATCCTCCAAGAAAGACAAAGATTTTCCTTGATTTAAGTAAGAACAATCTTCGGATTGTTAGAGTTCATAACAGGACACTGTCTCCTCAACAAACACCTCAATAGATTGAAGCTAAGAAACAACGGTGAATGCAGATTATGTAGGGAAATGGGGAAACACCAGAACACCTCATCACTGAGTGCGCAGAGAAGACAACCATTCGTGCCATGAACTTTGGTACCACTGATATTGGAGATGGAGGACTAACCTCTGTAAAACCGTCTCAGCTACTGGCTTTTGTCAAAGCCCTGAGACTGTTTGATTGATGAATTACGTAGGTTGCCTTTTAAGTTTTTACATCGCTTGTTTCTTCGGTTGTACTGGACACGTCGTCGCAACCATTCCATTAGAGGATCGAAGAACTGATAATGCCGATCGCGAGAATCGCATCATTCTTCATCACGACAATGCCACCTCCCATAAAGCACGTCAAACAACTGAATATTTGAAGGAGAAAAGCATCGAATTAATGTCTCATTGCCCGTATTCACCTGATTTATAGTCTATGACTTTTTCTTGTTCCCCACTGTCAAACAAAAGATGCGCGGATAGCACACAATGTGTGTTCGTCACTTCAAGAAGCTGTCGAAGACTTTCAAAACCATGTTTCTATTCTAGATCATGATATATACTTAACATGGATAAGTAAATCACTATGGAAACTGTCGCAAACATATCAACGACTTCCATTTATCTTCTTTTTTTGTTGCACACGCGGTGCTTCTACTCTGTCTATCCTGGTCGAGGACCTACCGTCCGGCGCCAAGTTTGACATTAATTTGTAAAATGCTTATATTTGAACAATAAATTGAATATTTACTGCCACAAAAATGAAATTATATAAAAAATACATTTAGCCACTCCGTACGAATATCAATATTCTTAGGAAATCTAACCAGAAAGTATGCATGTGGCTTAACATAAATAAAAGAACAACTGAATACATTACTTGCCTATGAAAAGATAATTCGGGGGCCTTTATATTAGAACTTTCACACACTAAATACTCTCCAGTCATTTTTACGAGTATTTAGAAAGTCCAACGAAAAAAAATAGAAATATAATTGCACATATTTAAAATTAACTGAATACACTTTGATAAAAGCGTAATTAATAAAATTTTTAAATTAAAAAACGCAAAAAACAAGCCTCGACACAATGGAAATAAGATTATGACATGACATATGAGTATGACATGAGTTTGACAATATGATGACAATGAAAAGTTGGTTTCCATAACAATGGGTAATTTGTACTTTCTAAAAGCTTGATTTTCGTGCATCCGTTGTCCGACGATACGTTGATACGATATTAATTTTATTGGTAGAATTTAAAGACTTTGATTGGTTAGAAAATAACGCAGTTTTTAAATTTATTGCATTTTCATGCCGGTGATTACCCCCCCCCCTCCTATACATTCTGCATTTTAACCATAAAATGAAATTAAAAATATAAAAATCAATAGTTCATAAAAATTAACTTTCATCGCCTTATATTGTATCATACATTAAATATATAATAGAACAAGTAGCTTTCGCCGCACGATGGCTTTTATGGCTGTTGCCACTAAAACTGGCAACAAATCAAACGAAATTATTGTTTTTATTAACTGGCACTGCAATGAATTGTAATTTCTAAACGTTCAATCCTATTACTCGAAACCGCATTCGAATCGCTTGATGTTTAACGCGCTAATAATATGCGGCTGCCTTACAATATCACACACTCATCTATATTTAAAAACATTGCGTTGAAAAGCGGTACTACGCCTTTATTGCATTATAAAATCGAAGCTTATCCTCAAACTTTATTTCGAGCAAACTAATATACAGGGTGAGCAATGCAGTGTTCTGAAAAAAAATCCACATCAGATTCCTGTTTTTCAATACCGTATGATCGAAAAAAAAACAGCGTCAAAGACGGCTGGAGAATGACAAACGATGATAATTTTGGCGAGGTCAATCTCTAGATTCATTTACTAAACATTGACATAAAACCCAAAACTAATTAGATAGAAAAGAAGATTAAAAAAGGATAGAACGTTTCCACGCACACAAATCGTTTTTAAAAAATATTTTTCTTCTTGAATTTTAAACTACACCACATTTAAAAATCATTTTTACTCAATATAATCACAAGATTAAACGAACTTACCTGAAGTGAAGTTCAATCTTGATTATATGAAGGTCTCGTCGAAATAAATAAGTTCCCTCCCACCCTCAACCTCATTTTACAACAACATAATAAGTATCTTTAAATTGACTAAATAAGAAATGATGCAAGGGCATATAATGAGGTAAGGGAGCAGGGAAGCGAGGGGCATGTTGAAATTTGTTTGTTTAGGCTTTAAAATGTGTGGTCGCAGCACGCAGAAAAGGGTACTACATTGTACTTATTTATGAGACGAGACCGCATATAAACATAAATTATACTCTCTTTTATTACTCAGATAAGATATCGACAGACGATGACAGAAAAAACGCAGATGACATCCATACCAATCCATTTATTTCACTAAAAAAAGTTTTTAATAATTTTTAGGTTAACTATGGATGGGTTTATTATAGATCCCAACCAGTTTTATTGGTTTATTTCAAAAATGACTGTTCATATTTCAATATTATTGGAGTTACGGAACGATGAACGATGCACGGACGCAGATGCGTATGAACTCTACTTAAGATTTTTGAGGCTTGTCAAACTTTTGCCAAATTATAGGTTATAATTTGTGTCAAATTATGTCAAATATTGTTGTTTTGTGTTTTTTGAACTTAATTGGAGGGAAAAATAGAGGGAAAATTAACTATAGCAAATAATTAACTGTTCAAACTAATAATACTGTCCTAAATTAACTGTCCACAGAGCCACCAATAAAATTTGTATACTATCTCGTATATGGTACTAAAAACCGGAGTAACTGTAAAATATCAGATTTTAGTACTCCGCAGAGAGATGTCAAAAGGTACTGATTTAAAAAAAATAAGATTAAAGTTAATTAATCAACTTTTAAGGTATAAAATCAGTAAATGTTAATATTAATAAAATATTTTGTTTTATTTATGTCCTGTTTTATTTATTCCTGTGCAATATTAAAAAAAATTATTTGTACAGAAGTTATATTAATAAATATAATAATTGTGGGAATTTTTTTGAAGTTTGAAAGTAAGAAATACATAGTTCTTTTGTTTAAAATACTCACTTGTTTGTTTTATATTAACATAGACCATAATTTTAAAAAAATGACTCGATTAATTTTTTTCAGTTTAATACAGTATTTTTAGAATATTGTGAAGTAATCACTAGACATTTTAAAATATATTAATTTCATTCTATGCGTTCCATTTGTACCAACTTATTTCTTTGTAAAATAAAATCTGTCAAGGATTTTGTCGTTGGACACACTATACAACCATCATCTAAGCCAAATTCAAACAGTGTGAAAATATATTTCAAACTTTTTTTATATTTCTCGAACACTGGATCACCCTGTAGTCTCTCCTTTCTTATAACAAACGTTGTAGAGATGAAAGAGCGTTATTTTTAGGTAGCAGATACAACGAACATTAAAAAATTTACTATTAGACTACAAAATTCCCAAAATATTGCCGTGTGTTTATTTTAAAATATATATGTTGGAAAATAACACGCTTTTAGTGCTAAAATACTTTAAGGCGTGACCTTTCAACATTCGTTCGATTCAATATCGATCCAAGAAATCATTTTTGAATCAATTCCAAGCACACGCAATAAATTCTAAAATAAATTGAGTATTAGATCAATTTTTTGACTAATTAGATTTAAATAAAAAAATACTATTATTTATTTTATTCCTTTTTTACCCTTCTAAATAAGGGATGTGGACAACATAATTTCTAATTTTAGTTAAATAAATCTTCCATCTAGTCGAAATCCTACAGAGTACCACAGAAATATGCTTTAATTTACATAGAGTAATTATGTTAAACAGTGCTGTTATACCAGCCGCAACAGATAGTGTTAATGCGTTTTCTATGTACGAGAGAAATGTATGCTCTAGAGACGACATACCAAACATTTTGATCGATCTATTCATACCCGTCGGATTATTGTCGATGCTTTTGAAACCAGTTTCTGTTAACCAGATAAACCAACAAAAAGAAAATGAACTGTTTTTTTTTAATACCGAACGAAATGAAGAAAGAAAAAAGTTTTCAAAAAATAACCTCGCCCCAAAGGTAGGTACAGACATTCTAGTACAGGGTGTCCCAAAGAGAGATCAAATTACAAAACGTTTAGAAAACATTTGCCATAATATTTGACCTGCTTCGTATATCTTACGATTGGGACACCCTGTAAAGATATTGTTATTACTACAACAAACTAAATAAATAATATTTAACTTTTTAATTATTATTTCGCCATTAACTAATTTATTGAAAAGCTAACACTTATCGTGTCCTTTTTCTGACCCCTAGAATCGTTTTAAAATTATTAAAATCTGTGATTTCTTTGTAATAATTATTTCAACTAAATATTAATTTTAAATTAATAACGTAACTATATATATTTAATTAAAAATCGAGAGTCATTTTAAAGACTACGTTCATTAATATAATATTTGTTCATTAAATAAAATAAATTTCCTGTTTGAGGAGTTAATGATAAAATTATCAATAATTATTAATTTCAATAGAGAGAGATATTTCATATACAATTTATATTCTATGTTTTAATTATATTTTTTGAATATACACTATTCTGAAAGGTATGTTAAAAACAACAAATTTGTTTAGTAGGTCTGGTATTATAAAATCTATATACTTACAAGGTTTAGTAATTTATTAACACCAACACACAGTCAACTAACAAGGTGAACTTACCTAAAACAAAAAAGAAATTATTAATACAATATCTATATAAACTCTTACAAAAAGTTGTTTTATATTATACAGGGTGGCAAACGATGTTATAAAATCGCTTTTGTTTATTATATTAATGAAGAAATTTTATACATGATAGTGCATCTTTATCACTAGATGGGCCTATATTTTAAATAGCAAATCTGACGTTTCGTTTTCGAGCCATTGTCGGTATCATCTGGACAAACGAATTAAGAGTGCCAGTACTTCCAATTTACTTCAAAAATTCAATAATATATCTAGTATTTGGAACTTAAAAGCGTCAGATTTGTAACTTAATTGCACCATTCTTATAAAAGAAAAAAAGTGACACAATAACGAATTGGTATTTATTTTAAAATATGTCTTCAAGTAACCCAAAGAAATATTAATGATTTTACAATATTTAGTTTTTTTTTCGAATATCCTGGAAAGTATTCGGATATCTTTAATTTGCAAAATGGCATTGCATCGGCGATAAAAACGCGCAACTTTACCATAATTTGGCCTTTTTAGTATCTCTTATGGTATTGTCTATCATCCCCGACTTTGGTCCCTCTACATCTAGATTTAAGAAATAAACCCAGAGAACCAATATCATGATATTTACAGATATGTTTTGCCTCTAGCTTAAATTTCTTTGATGTATTTTCTACATACTCATTACTTCCAAATTATGTTTCATATTCAATCGTCAAATTTTTCTTCATTAACTTAGATGAGTTTTTGCCTTATACAAATAGATTTACATAAAAAAATAACGAGTTCAAGATCCTATCAGGACAGATAAACCGAATCGATGTCTAAACAAACAACTGCCTTATCGAAAAGAAATGTTTCACTTTGACTCGATCGAGGTTAGAGATCAATAATATCGTTATTGATACAACAATCGAAGACTTTTGAAGAAAAACAAAAGCCTTCTTGGGATATCAGGGTAGAAAATACAATGTGTACGTTGAAACGAGGCATTGTTAAAGTTAATTAGTACAAGATTGTGGTGTTTGTCGTTAAATAGTAAATAAGCTTAATTAATTTGAACCAACATTGATACTAAGAAGGTTTAAAGATTAATAAGGCTTCTTGTTATCAAATAGTAAACTCTACAGATACCAAGAAATCTAAAGATAAAGAGCGATTAGTGTATTAAACAGAAAATATATCAACTAAAATTGGCAATTCATAGTCTTTTAAGAATTGTTCATTACTGTCAAAAGTGCTTCACAAAGAAGATGTAGAATGTAGGATGTTTAGGAGAGGGGTTAATCACCTTACAGATCTATTGTACGTTCCCCTTACTTGACAGACGACATTCAACAAATGACAGAAATTACAATTTGCCTGTAAAATAAAATGACAGACACAACTGTCACTGTCAGAGATCCTCCGGTTGGACAGACTATATTAAGAAAATTACAAATTTCTGGATATTATTCCACTAAAACCAACCATCTAAAAATGAAAATATATTTTCTCATTTTGCAACTTCCTGGTGATACAAATTTACTTTTTCTTTCACTTAAGCTCTTTGTTCAACGAAGACGTTTAAATTCATTAATTTTTAAGTGATCCATCCTTTCATCTTCTGTTGATGCAGCTTATTAGAATCGTTTGCTTCTTTTCTACGAGTCTATTTGATAAAAGAGAGAACCAAATACAAAGTTAATTTTCTATTAAACGGTCTAAAGATCTGTTTAAACAAACCAGGGCGGCGCGGCTATTTATGTGGCTGGGTTTTGTTTACCTTGTCAACTTATTTGTTTGCTTCATCTTCTTTGGATATCGATAAATAACGAGAGGACATTCGAGAAGCGATATTGTAACGATCTTGACGGTTGAATCATTATGAGTTTTTAATGATAAAAGTAAACAAATTGATTGGTACTTGAAACGGAGCGAATCAACAATGATTAACGAAACAGTTATGATTTTGTTATTTGTAAAATCGACATATTTTTCAATGAAAAAATATTACTATTTTTCAATACAACTATACTGTCCAGTGTTCAATAACGGCTTATTTTTATCCACACTGAAAAAAATGATCTCTCAGTCGAAATGAATATGACTTTGATCTAAAATATTGGCGCTTTTCAATAGGGCCAAGAACGACGTTTCTTTGCCCAAAGCATTAACTATCTTTTCATAAGCTTTAAAAAATTACTTTAGAGAATAGAAGAATCTATCTGTCCAAAGTATTTCACTCTTGACCCAAAATTAATATGCAAAGAAGTTCTTGCTACAAGAACAATAGTCTCTTTGATTCATGCAAAAATTCTTGATTGAAAAGGGACATTTCTTGATTAAAGAGACACTTTTCTTAAACCAATAGCGAATACCATTGACTCAACTAAAGTTTATTTTAATCTAAGAGAAGTCTATACATCATATACAAACATATTACGAGGTATATTATTTTCTGATAAATTTAGGTTTTCCTGGTCTGTAGCCAGTAAAGTGATATTGTTTTCCTCGATAGTAGTTATTTCTGTTAAAATTCCATGGACAGCCCATATCACAAATATCGAAGTCTACAACAAAATAGGCAGAGAAAGAGAATTTCTCAATATAATAAAAATAAGAAAAACATCAAACTTAGGGCATATATTGAGAAATGAAAAATACCACGTCTTACAATTGATAGTTAAGGGTAAGATTGAAGGAAAGAGAGGTCTCGGCAGGAAGAAACTATCTTGGTTGAGAAACATCAGAAACTGGACTCACCTAACTTTTGAAGAACTCATAAGGAAAGCCGAGAATCGTGAAGGCTTTGCCAATGTGATCGCCAACCTCCACGAAAGAGACGGCACGTAAAGAAGAAGAAGAATAGTCGTAATTTCCAAGCCAACTAAACGACTTTTTCGATCAATTTTTATTTTTGTTGTTTATTCTATGTTTAACACGAATACACTTTCAATACATAAACGCGGATTTTTCATCCAAAGATATTTTCGTCAAGCGTATTACAGATATAACGCATTTTAATATGGCAACACTGTCGCTTTCAGTTCCACACAGTCTTCGATATGCCTTTGCTAGCCGAATTAGAAAAAATGAGTGTTTTATGCGTTGGCCGCAGAACGAGTAGAGGCTCCACCGTACAGCACTTGAGACGTAAGGGAAAATCAAATCAGCCTTGTCACGAATTTGTCCATTAGGTTATGTATCTTAAGAAACAGCCGGGATGATCCCCAAAAAGATGGAAAACCATCAACTATTTCAATCATTATTGGTTGCTCCATACAACGTTGCAAACAAAGTAAAATAAATCCGTACGGTTCAATATTAAATAAATAAAAACAAACAGTAAACAAGTAAAATCGGTTTAAAAGTGAACAAGAACCTTGACTCTTGCAGACATCTGTGTTCTGATGTCACCTGAATACAATAATTTGCATCGACAATCAGACGCATTGTCTGCAGCTTAAAAATTATATATTTCCATTATTCATGACAAAAGAGGATGGTCGCCAAGCGTAATGGCTAAGTTATTTCAAGTTCGTAATTATAGTATTTATTGAAAATCGCGCATGGCTTACTCCATAAATGCGGACATTCGAAAGTTAAAAACAAGCATATTATGTCCTCTATATTAGTGAAAAAAAACCGTGTATTCAACTAATAATAAAATATAGGCCTGACTGTAAAGCGCCTCTACTTTTACTTATTTTTCTGAGATATGTGTACGTTGTCCTTTATATTATTTTCTTTATATTATGTAAAACAAGAAATAGTCATCTTCAAGCAGCCTTAAGAGGGATCAACTCAGTAAACATCAATTCGAGGTTAGTCGAAGAATGCCTAGGGAAGATGAACAAGCAAGCCTACCAAGAGAGAGAAGGCAATGAAAAATCAAACGAACTATCTAGAAAAGGAGCGAACACTCCACTAACTGAACCAGAACCATTCTGCTTCCCAAATGGAAACCAACTTAGAGCAGAACTCAAGAACCTGGAAGACTCCATCCTGGAAGACTACCGGTCTAAGACACTCGAAGCAATTTCTCAGAACTTACGGCCGAGAAAAATCAAAGATTTTCTTTGATTTAAGTAAGAACAATCTTCCGATTGTCACGTGGTTCTTAACAGTTAAAATTGCGCAAGAGTGCTATCGTTTAACAATAAAATAAAATCAGGTGATAAATTTTGCTTGTTAATCAGATAATTCTTTTCTCTAAAACAGAAGTTTTATGTAGAAGAATACCTATCTATAGTGTCATAAAAACACCGTAAAAATCGTTAAAACACCATGTATGTCTTTAGAAACAGAAACGAGAACATCTCACCAAATATCGACACACAAGGACAAGAGAACAATTTTGTGTTTATTTCAAATTAAATTGATGACAAACACATGTTTGATTTGAAAAAAATATGGTAAAATGAAGAAAACACTATAGAGCACATCTGTGTAGTTTTACACATAACAATGTAATTAATACTCTATAATATATCTATATAAAACCAATGAACAAACAAGTACCTATATCTTTACATTTTATTAATTTATAGAAATTTTAAATATTTTTTTTGAAAATGTTACATCCCCAGTTAAATCAAATTTTATCTTGATTAATTTTTATGAACCATAACTTTTTTTATAAAGAAAAACATATATTTGCATGCAATGGTTTCATTTCAAAATCAGCCATAATTATGATGGTACAACATATACGATTTAGAATAGATTCTAGATACTAATGTAACTGGTTGGTGTGGAGATACGGTTTATAACACAGACAGGTCAACGTTCTTCAGGAAGGAAATTTTTCAACAAGAAAAAATTACTCACATTAAAAAAAGGAACCTGAAATGTGTATCATTTGGCAAAGAAACAACGTGTGAAAATAATTATTACAATTATGTCGAGGATATAGCAGAAAAAAAAACTAGATTCAATTTAAAATAACTGGAGCATTACCGTATAATGAAATAAAACATGAACTTAAGTTATGAATACACGCAAAAAAATTATAGAGTTCAATCATAATAATACAAAAGTAAAAAAGTCTTTAGGACTTAGGTCGGGACTGTATGGAGGATGGTCCAATAATTCGATGTTTTCTTGCTTTAAAAACTCAATTGTTTTTCGAGCTGTGTGGGAACTTGAATTGTCTTGGTGGAAGATCATTCGTCTTTAAGGGTTGGTTTTTCGACACTCAGCAAATACTTCCGGCAAACAAATAGATATGTACTAATCAGCACTAACAGTTCTTTGATATCCCAGAGGAATTGTTGCTACATCACCCGTTTTTGAGACAAATGTTGCCACCATTTTTTGTAAACACTTCGAGAATGGATAACTTTGGTCGGTTTTGGTTAATCTCATTCAATAAAATCTCATTTCAATAAATGGCCAAAAAATAAATAATCTACTATCTTTGCAGATGATACAGCACTACTCGCTAGCAGTCAAGATGAGCTAATCAATTTAGTAAATAGGGTAGAAAACGAAAGCAATCGGCTCCGTCTGGAACTAAATACACAAAAAAAAAACAAAATCATGATAGTTGATAGGCAACATAACAACCATCCAAATATAAGTCATATCGACCGCTTTGAAGTCGTTAAGTCATACGTATACCTGGGATCACTATTGACAAATACAGGCACATCGGAAGAAGAGGTGAAGCGTTGGTGCAACATGGCAAAGGTAGCTGTTGGGAGACTGACCAAGATCTGGAAAGACCGTCAGAATTCAAGAGCCATCAAAAACCAGCGAGTCAACTGTTTGGTACTCCCAATATTGACGTATGGCTGCGAACCGTATCCCATCATGGGATACTCATCATGGGATCCCCATGGACTGAACGCCGTACAAACGTTTCCATTATAAATGAACTTAATATTACCAACAGGCTTTCCTGTAAAATCCGACTAAAACAATTAAAATATTTTGGACATATAATGAGGAAAAGTCCGGACAATATGGAAAGACCCATAATTCAAGGCAAGGTGGAGGGACGTAGACCACGTGGCCGCTCTCCGACTCGATGGATAGACCAGATCACGACTAGATGTAGCAAGCCAATGCACGATGTCATCGAGATGACAAAAGACAGAGGCGCATGGAGAAAAATCATCCATGATGTTACGCTGACCACTACACTCCCTAATGGGAGTCAGGACTGAAGAGAGAGAAATGGCTATAATTGCTTTCTGTTCTTCTGTCAACAGATGCGGTATCCAACAAAACTTTTTTTTTTGAATTGAGGTCTCTAAAATGCCCAATAATGCTTCAACTTCACGATATGTGGCATGTCAATCTTCTTGGATCAGCTTACGTATAGTATCTACGTTTTCCTGGGTTGCTGCCGTTGTTGGTGGACCTGTTCTTGGATTGACGCTAAGACCAACCTGTCCACGTTTAAATTCTCCATAGCAACGAGAAATTGTCGACTAATATGGTGTTTCATTGCCGAAAACAGAAGCCAACTCGGCAAAGCATTCTTGTTAAGATCTGCGAGTAAAAGGTTGAGGCAACTGTCTTCGAAGTTTGTAAAAAATGATTGCCCGAAAATTTTCATATTCTTTATGTGATAAATTCAGAAAGAATGATAATCAATTTCTAACTACATCATTATTTGAAAAACATGTATTCAAATACAATTCAATTAAATAAAATCCTCGATATTCTCTGTAAGCTGTACGTCAGCACAACGTTACATATAAACATTGTTCGTCAGAGAAGACGACAAGAAACACTACGATTCCCGATGTTTTGTTTATTTGTGCAAGGCAGAACTGAGTAGAACCATATGTCCGCCTTATGCATCCGTTTGTACGAAGAATTTTATGGTTGTCATGGAATTTTCAAAGAATCGACTATATGGGGGGTTTGCTTTTTTAAAAAATTTGAAACCTGAGCTATACTTGGATATACGGACTGATAGAGATACAGTCTACCCTATGAATAAAAATATTAAAGAAAGGAGAGCATATCTACAAAGTTAGGTGAGCACAAAGTGGGATTAAAATGGCTGAATTAAATTCAGGTTCGCCAGTGGCGTCCTAATTTTAGTTAAAACGTGTTAAAAAGTAGTTTGTTTTGTTTTACGTTGTTAATAAATGTTTTTAGTTGGTAAAAAATTGTTAAAAATACATGTTTCTTATTAAAACAGATAAGTTATAATAATTATTTAACAAATAGATAATAATATCAATAATAATTAATATATAAAAATATCAGATACGCTACTGAAACACCAAAATCACATTGACGTACCCTAATTATTTTTAATTTAAGGAAGTTAATTCTAAGGGAATTTTATAATTGATTGATTTACACTGCACAACTATTTTACAGTCTTTTTTCTGAAATTCGCAATATTGTCATTTTAAATTCTGACAGAATATCCGTCTACATTTACTATCTCTAAACAAAACCAATTGTAAAGTAAATAATAAACAACATAAAATAAGCTCAGAAAAACCAATCCGGAAAATTTCAAATCAAATTGAAATGTGTCAATTGAAACGTCAAACGGAACTGTCAAAAATGGATCGTCGATTCTTTTTGTTCAAAGAATCGACCTTATAATGTGACGTTGTATACCTAATTTGGTTGTTGTTTATTAGCAATTCGATTGGCAAGAAAGAATATATTTACTCCTCGCAGGGTATAGTATCTATTTGAAAGATTCATCTTGTTAACGTCTCTATTTTCTTGGCTCTGGTGCACAATAGGTCCCCACGCATTTAACACTTTTTTGGGATTTTTTTGCAAGATTATCTTAAACTGAATATTTTTAAACATAAAAATTGTTGGATGAATGTGTTTTATCTTTAAAAAGCGGCAAAAAAACGTATTTTAGGTACAGGCGACGGACAGTAAATATGTTAAATTTTCTACACGGATTCAGTAAAAACATCACATATTAGTACTTTATTACCTTATATAGACGTGGAATGATCTAATTTAAGCACAAAAATGTAACGAATCTTCTTTGTAAGCATAAAAATAAGAAAATATATTTATTTACATCAGCTCAAGCTAGCAATTTTATGACTTTTTCGATTGACAGTTAATCGATCATCGGTATGTCATCTATGGCCTTCGCATAGAATTTGCGACGTTGTCAATAAAATTACTTTATATGATTTTCTTCTGAAATAAAGTTGTTGTGGAGGGACTTAAAACGGTAAGTTATCACTTTAGTGCAACAAAAATTGAACTGTCTAGTAGCTTATTCGTTAGTGTGGATTATTTTAAAGCAATTTCTGAAATAAAATTTGCGGATTTTTCAGGTTCTACGAAAATATAAGTTTTTTTAATATATACTGTTTTTCGACGCGTAATCAATGAAGTTTTGTCATTAGGCTCAATTAGGTTAGCCTGGTTATTTGGAAGGTGGTAATGCATTGGTTAGCCTGGTTATTTGGAGGGTGTTAATGCAATGGTTAGCCTGGTTATTTGGAGGGTGGTAATGCATTGGTTAGCCTGGTTATTTGGAGGGTGTTAATGCATTGGTTAGCCTGGTTATTTGGGGGTGTTAATGCATTGGTTAGCCTGGTTATTTGGAGGGTGGTAATGCATTGGTTAGCATGGTTATTTGGAGGGTGTTAATGCATTGGTTAGCCTGGTTATTTGGGGGTGTTAATGCATTGGTTAGGTTAGGTTAGATAGGCTGGTTATTTGGAGGGTGGTAATGCATTGGTTAGCCTGATTATTTGGAGGGTGTTAATGCATTGGTTAGCCTGGTGATTTGGAGGGTGTTAATGCATTGGTTAGCCTGGTTATTTGGGGGTGTTAATGCATTGGTTAGGTTAGGTTAGATATTCTGGTTATTTGGAGGGTGGTAATGCATTGGTTAGTCTGGTTATTTGGAGGGTGTTAATGCATGGTTAGCCTGGTTATTTGGGGGTGTTAATGCATTGGTTAGGTTAGGTTGGTGGGGAGTGTTTGGAAGTACGCAGATCACATCCATTTCGGAATCTTACTGAACAAATCCGGGAAAAATATATTTTTAAACAATTGTGCTAAATACTGTGTAATGATTTTATTGTCCATTTATTTTTATAGTGTTTTTGTTTTGCCTCGTTTATTATATTTTTAATTTTTCGTGTTCTTAAAGTGCGTACTAAATGTAAAAAAAATGAATATAAAGTAGAACGTTTTCGTCGATTTTACACAGGATGAGTATGGCAACACTGTGCATAACCTTGTATTTTACTGTCTTTATGAAGGTTATAATAGGGAGTTTTCGCATTGAAATGTAGTGAAAATTTGGAATTCTCAATTATTTTTTTTCGTAGAAAAAGTGGTTCATCCAACAATTTTTTTTCTTTTAAACCATTCCATTAACTATGGGATCCACATTAAAAATTAAAAAAACCACGATTTCGTGGGGACCTGTTCTGCACAAGACCCTATTTTCTTTTTTGTTTAAGTTATTTTGCGTAAAACTCGTTGATATTTGCAATTTTCCTCCGAAAACCCCATCAGAGTTTACGATAAACTTAGAACTTTACGACTTTCCTGCACCAAGTTGAAAGACCTTATTCGTTTTTCGCATCAAACTTAAACGAGTTTACGATTTAAATTTAGTTGAGAATATCGAACGAAAGCAAAATGGCCGAAAAGCAGGACCGGGCTGAAACGTATAAGAATTTTTTGGTAAAAAAAGCACACTTTCTTTGGTGCAAACTATTTTATATGAAAATTAGACGTTATGTTTAAGTTCAATATTCATTACAAGTGATCAGACGTACTTCATTATGTAAATTGTATGGGAGGAAGGAAGTTAATCACCACGACCTTATAGATCTATTGTATCCCCCTTTCTTGAGTTATCACTCAGCATACAGTCTCAGGGCTTTGACAAAAGCCAGTATCCGACACGGTTTTACAGAGGTTAGTTCTCCATCTCCGATATCACTCTTACCAAAGTAATGTCTTCTAGGTGATGAGGAAGATGATGACTCAGAACCAGTCTCTTCATTTTTCCTATTACCCACTGACACACGGGAAATGTTTTCTACTATAAAAAATTTAAAAAATAAGAGAGCAGTGGGAGATGACGAAGTTCCTATTTTTGTCCTAAAAGAAGTAGCAAATAGTATCTCAGAGCCATTAGCGTATATTATAAATCTATGTTTTATGACAGGGACATTTCCAAATAGCCTAAAAAATGCATATATTCGGGCAATATTTAAGAAAGGTGCAAAAGATGATGAGAGAAATTATAGGCCGATATCTTTATTACCAAACATCAGTAAAATTTTTGAGCAGGTCTTACATAAGCGTTTGATAGATTTTGTTGAGAAATACGAAATTATATCGGATAAACAAAACGGTTTCATGAAAGGAAGATCAACAATACGAGCTTTATACCAAGCATTATCTTTTGTAATAGAGTCCTTAAATAATGGAAAACAAACTTTAATAATGTGTTTAGACCTTTCTAAGGCATTCGATAGTGTCGAACACAAATTTTTATTAATGAAATTGGAGCGATTTGGAATTAGGGGAACTGCATTAAAATTATTCGAATCATATCTAAGCAATAGAACTCAGCAAATCGTAGAATATGATGATTATGGCAAAAGAGTTATCCCAAATAAAATAGTGCTAAAAAAAGGAGTATGGCATAATATTTTGGGGAAACTCGAGCGATATCGGGAGAATTTTGCTTTTGCAAAAGAAATGCATACGTTCAATATTTAGAATGAAACCCACGGAGAGCTGTAAAAATTATTTTATTGAACAAAAAATACTAACAATAACAAGTATATATGTTGTAGAGTGTATAATGTTTGTTTATGATAACTGGCAATTTTTCAAAAATTTGAAACTAACTCACAATTACCCTACGCGAAATAAGTCCTATTTAGTCGGAGATAAATATAATTTTAGCTACCTACAAAAAAATGTTGATTTCTCATTAATAAAAATGTACAATTTCCTTCCCGAATGTGTTCGAGGTTTGGCAAGAAACAAGTTAAAAGCCACATTAAAAATCTTTCTAGCAAAGAAAGCCTTTTATTCATTAGAAGAATTTTACAGATCCGATAAAGCTGTGTTTATAAGTCTGATATCTAATGTGTAATATTTGTTGTTTGTATATATTAATTCTATCGTTTTTTATTTCTTCTATGTATTTGCTTATTTTACTTAGTTAAGATCTTAGTTTAATTGTAGTATTATCTTAACTGTAATTATATTATTTTGGTGTGAAATATTCTTATTTGACAATGTTTCCATGCCTGTTTGGGCTATTTTATGTGTTTTTATTGTAAACATTGGAAATAAATAAAGAGGTGTTCTGGTGATTCCCCATTTTCCCCACAGAATCTACATTGGCCGTCGTTGCTTAGCTTCAATCTAATGAGGTGTTCATTGAGGAGAAGGTGTCCTGTTAAAAACTCGGTGACAATCCCAAGAATTTTCTTACTCAAATCAAGAAAAATCTTCGATTTTTCTCGGTCGTAACGTTAAGTCCTGGGAAATTTCTTTTAGTGTCTTAGACTGTTGGAGGATTCCCATTCCAGGTTACGGATGGAGTCCAGTTTTCACTTGTTGGTTTTCCCTTGGGAAGCAGAACGGTTCTGGCCCAGTTAGCGCAGTGTTCGCTCTTCTACGTAGATTGTTTGCTTTTTCATTACCTTCTATCCCTTGGTGAGCTCGCACCCACAGTAGGAGGACTTTATTTTCCTTTTCCAATTTGTTCAGATTCTCTAGGCATTCTTTGACCAACTTCGAATTGATGGTTAATGAGTTTTCGTCATTATAACGTACAGTCCATTATTCAGACCCGATGTCCGTCCCCAAAATTCATCCGCCATTAAACATACCCGTAAATTGAATAAAATAAATTAAAAATTATGTTCCCTTAGAAAAAATTAACGAGTGGAAACAAAAATTATACTAAAATAGATATAAAATGGGTGAAGGTTTTTCAGCATTTTTCTTTGGAAGATATTTCCTACTTTTTAGCCGACCATACCAATAGGTATGGTAGGCTATTAAGATCGGCAAAGAATTTTTTTTTTAATTTCACTCAAAAAGAGTTATTTGGGTCATAAATGACATAAATACAAAATATTTTCATGGTGTCTGTCTGTCTGTCCGTCTGTAACACGATAACGCAAAAACCGCTGAACCGATTTTAACTAAATTTGGCACAAAAATACTGTGGCACCCGAGAATCTGGCCATTAGTTTTTGGTGGGGGTGGGGTGTTGGTAAGGGGGTTAAAAATTTTAAAAAATTGTAACCCCAAAATTACAGTAGCTAGCGAAACGCGGTTTTCAAATTAAGATTAGGAATAATATTTGCAACAAAATTTGTAATAACATCAAAATTAATTAGTGTAGATATATTACTAATATTAAACATATTTTAGTATGGGCGGCTATACGTGCCTCCCGGCGCCAATTTTTTTGTTTGTTTTTGCGATGACTAATGCCGCTCATAAAGAAAGGGTATTTACAACGGTCAATAAGTTTTAGAGAGGTACAGAAAAGATACAATTACCTCTACCTACTTTAAAATGCATGGTACCTAATTACAAAATGCAGAATGGAGGGGTTCTGAGAATATTTTGTCAAAAGAGATATTCTATTCATAAAAAAGATTCATTCCTCCGAAAATTATACAAGCGTTTTCGACAGAATGAAAATTTTTGTAGTTTCCATCATATTTTTTAAGGTTTTAGTTTTGTTTTTGTATTTTCTTAAATATATAAATAATAATAATAATAATAATAATTTTATTTTGAGAAGTTAAAAAAAGTTTAGCCCAATTATTTTTTTTTGAAGCTAGTCAGTACTATTCTTGTATCCGCCATTGGTTTACTCCAAATCTAATCACTTTAACCATAATGTAGCATTAAAACATTCTAAAATTTATAGATGAATTTAAATCCATTACAATCTAGTATTTTTAAAATGGTTTTGTCGTTTTTTTACTGTTTATAGACGTGTCCCTTGTTTAATTCATTATGAATTTTAATTCCTAAATAATAAACTTCAGATATATATTTTATTTGTTGTATCTTTACAGATATTTATAGTTAATAAAAAAATATTAAAACACAACAAATTACTTTAAATTTTATCATACAAAAAAAAACTAAAACCCAAAACATGACTAAATAAAATAATAGACACAAAATCAATTGTTTACTGTAGGAAAATCAGAAACCTAACAACAAATAATTTAAGAAAATTCTTTTGTTTCTTACTTCCTGCCAAAACCACACTGAAACACCATAACAATATACCGTAATTATGTCAGGATTGATTATTCATAACTTAGATCATATCGTATCCTCTAACGCAACAAAGTAAAGAAACAAAAAAAAATGGCTTTGGAACACGTGTGGGAATAACACGTTGTTTTCACCAAACAAAAGAAGCAAAACTTTACATTTATCCAACCAAGAATGTTGTTTGGACAAAAATGTAAACAAAACGTCTGGTAGATTTAAACCGGCAACGAGGGAACAGAAAAAAACGGACACGCCACTGTCGCAGGGCAAAACTATTGAGAAAGGTCGTCGAAAAACCGCTCTACCTCTGTCTGACTCACATCTGGACCGATCCAAAAACCTATCTCCATCTCGGACGGGACAAAATTAAAAATACATCGCTTTTGCCGTCGTGTGTCTGTCTCGGTAGCTTTTTCGATGAATTTTAACCTCAACCTCAAACCCAATCGAAGGTTAAAAACAGACATTGCCAAAACAACGTCCGAGTTTATTCACGTTTTCGTTCTTTCTCACACACAAAACTTACCGGGTAGTACATTCCCTGGGGAGGAAGAAAAAAAGCTCCGGCGCCCCACAGTTTGGCTGCTTTTCTGTAACGACAGTCTCGAAAAAAAAACACTCCGCACAAAGGCAAAATAAAACTGTTTGAAAAATTGGCACTGGCCTTCTTCTCGCTGCTGGTCTTGCTTCTTTTCACTTAATTTGTGTGTGTTGAGGGCCCCAAAACATGCGGATAACCAACGCCCGTACGGGGTTGAGCTGCTTCTCAAACTATACGGCGAACTACCCTGGCAACTAACAACATGGGGCACGCTTGTGTTCAAGCGGCGACTGTGTAGTGGGGTCAATCAATGAAACGGCAGATCGCGCGCATCCCATCCGAGTATCGTCTAGGCTACGAGACGCACATTGGAGAAGGACGTAGGTCAACTGGACCTGGTTTTTCTTCGTCGAAATAAATGTACAGGGTGTTTCAAAAAAAGTGCCGTCTCTCGTGGGGAGATTCCCCACGTAAAAATATGATTTATTTTTTTATATCAACATAGGTCCGATTCGGCTTTGTTTCGTAGTTACAGGGTGTTAAAATCTTCATTTTTTCGATTTATTATAATTTTACTCCAAATGTTTTTAGCGATTCAAATGAAAATTTGAGGGTTAGGTTAGGTATGGGTTATTACTGAAATGTGTTTTTTTTTTGCGCCACTGACTTTTGCGCCACTGACTTTTTTCTCTTAGCAAAATTGTGTAAGCCGTTTAATGCCGATTAAAAGTTGTATCTTAATATTTTGTAATTTTCGACCTCCTTGATAATCACAATTAGGTTACAATAAAAATAAAATTAATAAATTATTTATTTTATTATTAAATTTTATTAAAAATTATAACACTATACCGGGTGCGTCTCAAAAGTGACTCCCCCCTATACCTTTTTTATTTCTTCAGATAAAAAACGAGATTTCATATGTTAGTATATGACATAAATTGGGATTGATTGACACATTCAATTGTTTTTGGTCACTTCCTGTTTCACCGGAAATGACTACAACTTTTGATTTTTAAATGGCATCCCCGGTATATTTTTACTTTATTCGATAGAAAATGATATTCTGAATAGAATGCCGTATCATATGTCAACTTTTGACATTCTCGCTTAATAAAAAAATGTATTTTAAATTTCAATCTAGAGTGCCATGGCTATGTTAAAAACATTAATTCTTAATCAAGGAGCCTTGGAAAAATAGATTTGATCGTCTAATGTGTTAATTGTTTGTATTACACATATCGTTACAGTGTAAAAGTAAAAGTGTTTTGGTGTATTGTGGTGATTTAGTGTTTTTATTTTGCTGTGTAACACCAAAGGTTCCAACCCTCAACTGTAATAATAATTGAGATATCCTCGGTGTTCAGTTCTGTTTTCTGCTCATACACAGATAAAATTATTAAAAAATCCTAATTTTCTTGAATATGGACCATTGTGTTGATGAGGCTCAAACCAACATCTTTTTTTTATTTCAACACGCTGTATTTTTAAAACAAATCATTTTTAACCCTATGTTGATATGAAATTTTCTTGCTAAGCTCTGATAAATTTTAAGGCAAAATAAAAATTGCTATAACAAAAAAAAACAGTTTCTCTGAACTAGGTAGTAGCCTATAGTAGCTAGGAAGAACTTCCAAAACATTTTTATTTCGAGTTACGAAATCGATAGGTAGATGTAAAAGCAGTAAAAGTAAAAACTTTTTTTGTTGTAAAAAAGTCTAATAGCAAAAAATTGTTTAAAAAATCTTCTACTTTATTTTAAAACTGTAAAAATTACCTTAAAAAGATATTTACTTACCTATATAAACCAGACTTATAAATAATGTATATTTTACATGCGTATAAGCACAGAATATCTAGCTAGTATAAGTAATACATATAACTATAATTTATAGTATTTGTTGCCATTAATAGGTAGGTATCTAATAAGGTAATTTCAGAATTCAGAAATGTATATTTTCCTCTAATCAGAACCAGGTCAATGACCCCACAGCATGCAGTTTCTAACAACTGTAGCTGCATTAAGTTATTATGATTAATTACAGAGATAGTTGTTTCTTGGTGCATTCAACGTATGAATACCAGATAAAATCAACGATAAGTTTGATACTATCTCATCTAAATTACCATGTTCCTTCGTCATTTTACTTGGATGAAAAATTTTAAAAAAAAATTGAAAAGAATCTTTATCATACCCAAATGTTCGAGTTGAGCGTTTCCCATTCTTTGTTCAGCTGTACGTTCATTAGTTCTTTGAAACTTTTCACCCGTCTAGCCATAATTTTTTTATTTTATTAACTCCAATTTAATGGAAAACTAAATAATTTGTTTATTTATACTTACGCTACTATTTTTGGGTAAAATACAAATCCACCGCTCACTACGATCCACAATTAACACTTGCGTGCTAACCCAACACAAACACCATCAACAATGCCGCTCATAGAATATCTTAAAAAGTCGTATTTGATGCCGACTGTGATGTCTAATTATAAGCTCAGACTTGATATTTTACATAGTCCCATAAAATTTGAATTCGTTGAATTGTTGTTCGAAATGCGTAGGTGTATAGGTATAAGGATTAAATGTTAATATGGAATATTTGGTTTAAAACTCGTAGAAAATTATATAAATAACATAAAAGGGGATAATCTACATGCGACGTACTAATAACAAATACATGTTTTTATACGCCAAGTACCGATTGGATTTAATCTCATTTTTAACACCGCCTGTTGCATTCAACGTATTCTAGACCGGTTTCAAAGAAACTCGTTTAAATTATTTACATCAAAAACTTACCCAGAGCATTCAGAATGCTTATCTTATTACGAAATAAGTTAAAAGGTATTTATCGTTTAAAGTTCTGCCGAATTATCACTGCATTCGCATGGTTTAAGAGAGAAAATGCAAATTTATTACATAGAATTAACTAAAGGAACTACTTACAGTGTAAAATATGTGTTTGGGTAAAGATTTCCACTGAAAATCGGCGATTTTTCACAGAGAATCCGCAAGTGGTTGGGAGATACAACAGATGACAAATAATACTACAAAAGGAATTTGTTTATAGTAGAAAGAAACGAAAGGTCGTTGAAAAGAAAAGCAAAACGAGCTAGGAACGTGTCTAGTGCTTCGAACAAAGATAGGTGCAAAATGAACGTCGCGCGCATACAGATTTCCATTTCGAATATTGATCATGTTCGGTTTTCTGGTGAAAATTGGATGTTCCGGAAGAAAAAAATACTGTATTTATTATGCCTCATTATCTAATTTTTCTGTTTAGTTATATATTAACAATCAAATCAGGTTTAAGTGATAAAATTACGTATACATTTCCAGAATTTCCATATAAAGAGACGAATAAAAATGTGCGTTTATTGAAGTTATTTTTTTCTATATTAAAAATCGAATCTTTATTGTGTTCCATAGGAAGCCACCTTCAGGGAAGTAGAAGCTGCATGTGAAAAGGGCTGTCTAGGAAAAAGTGGTTTGCCAAAAGTGACATGTATCAGACAATGCGTCTCGCCTTCTTGTTACAGAGATTTATATCAGCAAGACTTAGTAAGTTCATTAAGCTTAAACATAGGAATTCACAAAAAAACATTTTAAAATTTCTATTAGTAATTTAAATCAGTACTAGCGTCATCATTAAAATATATACAGTACGACTAGTACGACCCAGTATTCCGAAAATTAATAGCTCCATATCACATACCTATTTCTGTTTGGGATTTTTACCTCAATTATTTTGTAAAAATGCGGGCAATAGAGCAGCGCACATTTTAAAAATATTTTTTACACTAAATGTAATATACAGGGTGATCCGAACTGTATTCCGGACACTTCGGCAGCATATTTTGCAGATAAAAATAAGTAAAAAAGTTCATATAAATGTATGTCCTTAAATGTTTAGTTTCGGAGATACAGGGTGTAGAAGTTTCATTTTTATTTCGATTTTTTCCAAAAAAATTCTTAAGAAGTAACGTCAATATTTAGATGAAATTGGTGCCTGGGAGTTTTTTGACATGAGAAATTTGATTTTGATGTCAATATGACTCCTATTTGTAGAGGACGCCACCTGCATATTTTTTAACTGATTTGAAGAGTAATACCTTTTTGTCTGAAGAAAATGAATTAATATATTGAATATTTTCTTTTTCCAGTTGGAAGAGGGAGAAGTAGATGTAAGACTCAATTCATTCAAAGGATGTTTTATTCAAAGATACAACAAGTCCCGCCTGTAAACTGGCCATCCACGTCGACTCTGTTAGTTCAACAATAACTCATGAATTACACCTAGACTAATAATTAATAAATATATTTATTATTCGGAATTACAATGGAAAACATCTTTCACTTTTAGAATTAGTTAAAAACAGCGGATTAGATTTCAAGATATATGCGCAAGAAACGCCAAACATATTTTTTTAAGTATAACATCCGGAATTTAAAAAATAATAATACAAAGTATTATTTCCCTGTAACAGTGAGTTCCAAAAATAAATTATAGATATTTTCTCATAATCTCATATTTACATCATATTTTACAACCTAACCAAATTTCTGTATCTCTATATAGTTTAAAAAGTGGTCAAAATGCAAAAAGAATCTTTGGTAGTCACTGTCACTACGAAAATAATTAAAAATCTCAAAGCCACAGTTAGAAAAATAATACACAAAAAATATAAACACATTTGTAAATGCAATGATGTACAAATAAAAATAATATCAATAAAAAAAACAACCGCATCCGACCTTAACGTATAACGCATAACCATTTTCAACATACCACCGTACCTTGTACTGGTATTAATAAAAAATCAACTAACTATATACTAAAATCTTTACATATCACAATTAAATAATCATTTTCGACTATAGAGAAACTATATACAGTTGTAACTGAAATGTTTAACAAGTGAGTTCGCTACTGTTGCCGATATACAGGGTGTCCCACTTAAGATAGATACAAGCCATTATCTTGGTTGTTTGTTGAGCGATCTTTTTCATTTTTGGCAGGAGGCTGTATGGCTATAGGGTAGTTTACTCTTGGCTCGAAAAATATCAAACCCCATTAAAACGTACGTCTATGAGGTATCGCATTTCTTACCCTGGGCAAAATGTACGCCTTATAGCCATACAGCCTCCTGCCAAAAATTAAAAAGATATTGGCTTGTATCCATCTTAAGTGGGACACCCTGTATATCGAGGATACATCAAAATGACATTCATAGCACTCTGTATGTTCTGAAGATACAAAAATATATTTAATTTCTCAAAGGTATATGGCTATTTTCATTCTAAAATATATGTGCATTATTCAGACAAATATAAAAGATCATAAAATGCAAAAAATATTTTTAGAGTTTGTTAGTAAAATTATGAATCAGGTACTATAAAATATTTTTCTATTCATATATTACTTCTTGCCTTGAAGGTGATTAAATATAAAATGTCATAATAAATTTCTAAGGTTTAAATGATCATCAGGAAGACTGTATCACAAAATTCCTTAGACATACAGTGTCCCTAAGTGTTATCTGTAGGTATAGTGTCACTTCTGTAGTTAGGTAATTTTGTGTATATTGATCTGGTCAGCAAAACTGCGTGGTCTGGATTTTAATGTGTAAGATTAGTGATGTAGACAACTTAAGTGAAAAATCAAATGTATTAAAGAGATAAAAGTTAGGTTGATACATTTCTTCTATGCGGTATGCCGGATTTTTCATCAACGTTTCAAACCGCACAAGTAAGTGTTTACGAAAAATGTTGCATCTAGGGTTGGAACTTTATTTTTCAAAATTAGTTACTCGTTTTACTACAGCTGTAATAGATTCTTAAACAACTGCCTAACAGAAATGAGCATTATTGAATAGCTTAGATATATTATCTTCGTTTATTATTTTATTTCTCGTACGAACCGGCAACACTGTATGCCGCTCTTTATTTTGTCTCTCTCTCTGTCAAGAGGTCGTATATATTTATCTCTGTCATATGCATTAAAATACAGACCACGGAGATAAAGTGACCAAAGCTAGTATATTGACACAAAAATGTGCATACAAAATTTAAGAATATGTTGATAAAAACAACTCTTTAAATTTGACCGCCCTATACATTTTTTTTGTATAAATACAGTCCTGTGTTTCATTATCTTTCCTTGCTGAAATCTACCCTCGGCAAATCCTGTATGTAAAATGAATATTACAGTAAATTCTAACTTGAGATTCATAATTGTCTGAATATTATGAAAAAAATCAACAAATCTATGTATTTGTATGTGGTATTTCTAAATAGAATAATCATATCTATTAATCTTCTTATACTCAAATTTTCATAGATAATCCTACATTTAATATAATGCATATTGCCTATTTATACTGATTCTTTTTTTAAAATATAACCTGAATAGAAATCTATACATTTATAGAGAGTGAGGCCTTATGACGTATTTATAGTAGTATCTATTCATTTCTTTTATATTTATTACCTACTAATAGAAATATATTTGTATTAGTATACCCACTTTTTCATAATCTAAAAAGGAAGTTATCGCTACACTCTTGGATTTTACACATGCACAATATCTTTTACATACAATTAATAAAGTAAAATTTTGAATATTCATAAAATGCCCTAAAGAATTTTGTAAATTTCACACGAAGTTTGTTCTCACTACAGTAATAATCCCTTTAATATAACAAAAAGTTTTGTTTTAATCAGAGTGGCTATAACTACTGCAAGAACAAACCTATTATGTAATGTATTTGATGCATATTTTTATGATTAGGGTTAAAATAACTTTGTTAAATACTTATCAAACAGAAAAAAGTATGGCGCTCATTTAGTAGATTCCTCTCAAACAGCACTAACGTGAACAGCATTATAATTATTATCATTGCAAGAACTATCAACAGCATCAACCGTTGACGTCATCTCCACGTTTTGATCTCCTTGTAAATTGTTTTTCACTTTTTCTTTGTGCTTTTTCGTTAAACCTGGCAACTTTGGTAAGTGTTTCAACACTGTTTTATTTTTTGATTTGTCACCCTCTTCTTGCTCCTCTGTTATAGAATCTAACGGTACATCTGATTGTTGTTGCTCATTTTGAATTGGAATATCATCTAAAAATAATTTGACATATAAATGAAAGTTCTCTCAGAAATAATTTAAATATAAAACATGCCTGGTAATTTCTTAGTTCTAAATGAAGCATTTGTTATCATTGATTTTGATACACTGTGAACATGAGAAGGTCTGGATGTTATTGATACTGATGGAGAATTCTGTAGCAGATTTTTTACAGCACTTGCAGCCAAAAGTACATCTAAAATAAAAGTAATAATAAAATGTTTCAAATCATTAAATTGTTTGTACATGCCTGAGTATGTCTCATATGTAGCTCTTTGAATAATATCGTGTAAAGCTTGAATAGCCCCATTTGCACACCTCTCAGCACCATGGTAAACTATATGTAACAGTTCTATAAGTAATGGGCCCGAAACTTGAACACGTGGCAAAATGCTGATTGGTAATTGGTAACTACTGTCACTTGCGATAGAGCTTCTTGTACTATCAGAATTTAGATTGAAACCCTGAGTAACCAACCTACATTTCAACAGTAAACAATTTTATTATTTACTTATAGATATATTAATATCACCTTGATATACTCCTGCAAGTATACTCAATGCCTTGGATTAGAACATTAGCTAATTGTTGATTATATAAAAACATAAGCGCTGTTACAACCCTTTGCCGGTTCTGGGCATTCAAGCTTTCAACTTGAGGTAAAGGACCCCAACTAACCAACTTTGTATTACACTCTTCCCATCTACGTAATGAGCTCTCAGCAATAAAAGTTGGTTCCAGTGTATGCGAATCATGATATATAGAGGATTGAGCTATACTTGGAATTCTAAACGATAATGTAAGTGGCTGGCCCTTTGAATCAACAACCTATTTTCAAAAAAACATGTAAATGCAGAGAACACAAAAATGTGTATTTTATTAATTACTAAATAACAATACAGCCTTGGACGTTGTAATGTAATTTTAATATTACTTACCTCAAGGTTATATAGACTGACTAATAAAGTTTGTACGGCTGTAAATGATTTGTCAGATAAATGTAAAAACACAAGTGATGGTATATACTGAACAGTAAACTTCCTTAATTCTGGTTCACCTGATCTATAGAAATTTAAGAGTTGTTGGCATATTCCATCAATTAACTAAAAAATAAGATATATAAAACTAAGGATCATATCATAACATGTTGGACATACATTATCAGACTTGTACTTGTGTGGTTCAGCTAAAATATTATAAAGGGCTAATATAACTTCGTGATTATGTTCTTGTTCTGCTGCATATGTATGAATTTCACTTTCAGTTAGCGATTCAAATTCATCCATCCACTCAAAAACCATAGTATAAGCCATTATTGTCTCCTGTGACCAAAATAAACAGAATTAAATAACCCACTTATATAGTGTGCATTTTGAATATTAATAACGTACCTTGCAACTTAAAAGTTATCTTTAGATAAACTGTGCCGTAATAAAGCTTGAAATTATAGATTGCAATTAAATGTTTTTAAAAATTGCACGAAATCATTATGAAGTGACAAAATAAATTTGACATGCCAAACAGAGACGTATATGATTTTCGACCATAGATCATTTATTTGTAGAACTAATAGACACGTTGAATATGGTTTGACTCTGTGGGATATATAAAAAAGAAGAAGTCATATCACTTTTTGACAGCCGTATAATCTTGGCAGCTAAGGCCGTAAAACCAATCAGGAAAAAATCACTTTTAGTCATATATAAAAATTAAAAATACAGCAATTTAAAATTAATTCTGTAACCTGCATATTCCTGCCCTTTTCTATACATATTAGTAATAAACTAAACCAGTCTAAACCCCTAAAATTTAGACAGTTTGGTTTTTTCTTACATGTAGAAAATTAGATTTTTAATTTTTAAGTGAAAGTTATATACTCGCTCATCCCTGACATAAATTAACTACCTACATCCACAGAATAGATATATGCGTATAGCCCTATCTGTGGTTTTATTTTCAAATTTTAAAATATGTTAAATTTAAAAAAAAAATTATTCCATGAAATTTGATGAAATTAGTAACGTAAAAAGTATAAATAATTCGATAAGTATGTTATGTTTAAAATTCTTTTATTTAGTAAAAGATCTCATAAATCGAATTATGTCTAAAATTTTGGAATTGATACACAATTTATAGATAAAAATAAGTAGATATATTTTTTTATTTCTTTAAATTTGGTATTGCTTTTTAAGTAACTTTATTAGTTGTGCAGAGTAATATTTAATACTAATATACGAGATTAAACAGTAAGGTTTATAATTTCTTCTAACTGTGCTTTTTGAATAAAAATATATCTGTACTTACAATGGTTGGAAAGAAATGAGTATTTTTAAAATAATTCTTTAATAAATCTTCTTTCATCTTGGTACAATACTAACAAAATCTGACACAATAAAACAACAAATCTGATTATAAACCATCATTTAATTATTTAGAGTTGATTGATTACAATAAAATCAATATATAACATCTGTTGTTTCACAATCATACTAGACATAGAATAAAATAAAAATATCGTATAAGATTTAAAATATAAATATGTATATACCACCAGTCAATTGTACCATTTTCACTAATAACGTTACATACTTTATCTTGAAGGTCTGTTCCTACCAAAGCATAATGTAGTAAAAATAAAAATATATTTTTAATTTTACATAAATTGCATTTCAGCTAAAAAAAAAGAAAAAAAAATCAAATTTTTGCCACGCGTTCTTGCCATTCATACAATCAAATTTATACTGTATACATTTAGAAATACAATAATAATGTACCATTAAGCATATACAGAGTAACAAAGAAACATTGAATTACAGTTTGACAACACATTATGCTTAGCCATATAAATTACCGGGAAATTCTTGATCGGACAGACTATCCTCATGGTCCGATTCAGGATCTTTCCTTTTTCTACCATAAGCCCTTTTACTGGTTGTGGGAAATGCATCCGTTTCTCCATGTAATAATGAATTTCTGTATAAAACCAAAGGTTGCCAATCTTCTCCTCTACTACTTGGCATTCCTAAAATTTTAAACAAGATTAAAAATCAAAAATAGTACTCTAATTCATAATGTTGAATAAAGGATCGAATTTTAACAGTTAAGCCTATGACAGAAGCATTGATAAATAATTTGAAGTAATTATACCGGGTGCGTCTCAAAAGTGGCTCCCCACTATAATTTTTTTTTATTTTTTTAGATAAAAAAAACAAGATTTGGTATATTAGTACCGTATGATCGAATAAAAACGGCGTCAACGATGGCTATGAAATGACGATCGATGACATTTCCCATATAATTTTACATATAAAATGACAGCGATCTTCATTTCATAGCCATCGCTGACGCCGTTTTTATTCGAAAAAAATTATATTCAATAAATTATATTATTATATTCATTATTATATAATTATATTCTTATTCAATTGTTTTTGGCCCCTTCGGTTTTTACCGGAAATGACTACAACTTGAATAGAATGACATCAACTTTTGACATTTTCTCATATGGTTGATTTGAAATTGTAACATGCGGTGCATAACGATAATTTGACTCGAAATACTAAGCGTGTGGTACCAAATTATTTGTAAAAAAATTCCTTTTCCAAATACGTTAATGAGCCACCCTCGTTCCGTTTGAAAAAATTGAGATATGATTAAAAATACGATTTGGGCATCTTTTAACTGGTCAGGGCAAGACCTAAAAAATATTAGACGATCAAATCTATTTTTCCAAGGCTCCTTGATTAAAAATTAGTGTTTTTAACACAGCCATGGCACTCTAGATTGAAATTTAAAATACGATTTTTTTTAAGCGAAAATGTCAAAAGTTGGCATATGTATGATATGTTATTCTATTCAGAGTCTCATTTTCTATTGAATAAAGTAAAAAATAAAGTGGGTACCATTTAAAAATCAAAAATTGTAGTCAATTCCGGCGAAACAGGAAGTGACCAAAAACAATTGAATATGTCAATCAATCCTAATTTATGTCATATACTAACATACCAAATCTGTTTTTTTATCTGAAAAAATAAAAAAGTTATATGGATGAGCCACTTTTGAGACGCACCCGGTATAATAAAATAAAATAATGTTCATTTTTATACCGTATAATCCAAAAAAAAACGGCGTCCAGTTGGCTGGAAAATGACAACCAATGACATTTCCCATATAAATTTACGTATAAAACGACAGCGATCTTCATTTCATAACAATCGCTGACGCCGTATTTTTTTCGGTCATACAGTATCCTAGCAAAATATATTTTATTTTAGGAATAATACAATAAGATCGAAAAAAAAAGAGCGTCAGGGATGGCTATGAAATGAAGATCGCGGTTATTTTATATGTAAAATTCTATGGGAAATGCAATCGATATTCATTTCCTAGCCAGCTGGACGCCGTTTTTTTTCGATCATACTGTACAATATAAGAAACAACAAAATTTGTATATCATATGATTTAGATTGTGAAAAAAAAACGCATCACAGAGGTCTTTCAAATGACAAAAGTAGGAGGTCTTCCAAAAAGAAAAATGTTATACGGAAATATCCGCTTATTTAAAGAAAAACATTCATTTACAACGTGTATATTATGGATATAAATTTCTAGGCAATAACGGTTATTTTTTTAAAATACAATTATGATACTTTTTAAAAATATCACAAATATTTAATTGGTCATTTATTGCCCCTTATTATATTGCCTAACAGGTAGGTTGTCCCTGAATTTCCAGTACCAATTCTTAAATATTATAGTGAATAATTTTTTTTTTAAACCATAACAACTGTCCTTTTTCTTATTTAACCATAATAATGATCTATTTTAACCTGTAATATCAATTTCATAGACTACCCTAATATATTTCTTTTATAAAACCACAAAACAGAAAGGCTATATAATAACACTTTAGATTGCAGGTAACAAGGTTTAAATTTTATATTCAATGGTAAATGAACTATAAACACAATAAAATATTTCTTATACAACGTGAAAATAATTTATTGCTTTATTAAGAGTAAAAATGATACTTTTTGTGGCGTGGCTGTACGTTTGACATTACATTTGAGGCACATAAAGTATATTTTTACTCCCAATAGAACATACTATTTTTTTCCAAACGTCATAAATCATTTTTTAAACAATTTCCAACGTCGCGAATAATAATAAATATTACCTTGCAGTAAATATATATTTGAATTTGACACTTAATGTTAGTTTAATAATATATTTTTGTACTTGCTTATACGTGCTTATAACACTTAACACTTTTGTGAGGTTCGAAAAAAGTTACCTGTGTGTATCCTCCTATCTAGAAAAGTCATAACGACTTTCTTATCTTGTTTCAGTAGTTTGTTGGTAAATTCGGTTAATATTTCTAAAAATGGTAAATTGGGAGGAGGTCCTGTAGGATCTTCCGAATTTTCAGCTCCCGTAACGGCAAACAGAATGCCCGCCCTATGCAATGCCGTTATGGCCTCCCTATTTTTCAACGCGTCCAATCCAAACGACAGGGCAAATCTTTTGGCCAACTCCTAAAATAAAAAAAATAAAAATGATTTGCAAAATTCAAACTAAATTTTTTTCATTATTTGGCATAATAAGTGTTAAATTTAGTAAATATTTGGCACATTTCATATTAACTGTACCTTTAATGCAAAGAATTCTTCATGCTGTCTGGTGTTTCTGCCCCCGCTGGCTCTCTGAACCTCATTAAACATCATATTCAAACTGAGGCACATAGTTAGGGCACAGTTCACTTTATTAATTTCCCTTGCTTTCCCTAACGTAGTTTTTATTATATCTCCGTATTCGTTATAACATTTCACATAATTTTTAAACACATCAGCACCTAAAAGATGTTATATTACTCCCAGAAATCCATGAAATGTATTAATTTTTACCAGCTTTTGTAGGCATTATGTTGTATACAATCAGTTTACAATAAGCAGCTAGGAAGTTTCTCTTTTTGTGAAGTTCTTCAATTTGGGGCTCATCACTATCGTTATCTGTCTCCAATATAAATACAAAAGTTTGAACAAATTCGTTTAATAATTGTTGAAGTTCCTTGCCAGGAACACAGGCTAATTCCCCCAAATATTCATGTCCAGATTTTAGTTGATCGCTAAAAATAAGAAACATCAATCATAAATTAAATGGGACAGCAAAACTTTAATTTTAATGTTCCGAATTTTGTTCCTTTTTCCACTAAATGTGTTTTCTTGTTATGTTTTAAGTTAAATCATTGTGTTATATCACTTTTCTTGTATTGTTTTGTGGAAAATAAAGACAATACATACCTAAACACAATTAACAAGTCACACAGTCCTATATAAGCCTCCTCCTTAATGAGAGTGTGAGGTGAAGACCTAATTAGAGTTTGAGATGCTTCAATAAACTCATTTAATTTATCTCTCAACTCCTGAACTTCTGAATGTTGCAAACCGCCAGATTCTTGAGAAGACTCCAGATCTCTCAAACCCCATAAAAGATAGTAATAGCACGAACTCAAACAATATTTTAAAGCTTCTGGAACTAATTTACTCTCTATATCCTGAAAGTTATTGCAAAAAATTTATTATATTATGTATGTAACTGCTATTTTTATGTATTATACCTTAAAATCTTGAAATAAGGTATCCCATAGATCCCACTGGTTTAAATTGTGACAAGCGTAAAACATTGAAACCTTTTTTAAGGAACTAATAACAGTGAAAACTTCATCTGCATTTGGAGTTTCTTCTCCTAACAAGAGATTTCTCCAGTCATCTATAGCATCCTTGTATGTAGATACAATAACATCAATTATAGTAGATCTTGCAACGTCACATTTTGTGAATATAGAATGACCTTCAGTACAAAGAATTTCAAGAGTTTTTGCAAGTGTTTCTAACACCTATTAAAATAAATAAAAAATAATGATCCTTCAGTAGATTTTAATAATATTTACCTCTGCTTCATGATGAACTTGTACTATATATTTTAATTTATTCAGAAGGGCTTGTAAAGATCCTTCTTGTCTTCCACTTGTATATAAGTCAAGATCAAAATACTGTGGTATACTTAAGAGATTTACCAATTTCTCTGGATCTGCTGAAAATTTGTCCAACAAATGTGGAAGTGTTACAATATAATGTTCAGTCAATTTCTGCTTATCTTCACCAGTCTGAAAAGCAATACCAATAATTAAAAAACAAATAAAAAAGAATGCTACTACAGAATCACCTGTTTGATTTCTCTTAAAGAAGAAACTTTTCTGTTAGGCCCTCTTCCTACAGGTGGCTCACCTGTAGCAGCCTGTTTCACACAACAAACCATTATTTCTATTAAACTCGTCTCCTGCCTGTAAAAAAAATCATTAACACTGTATAAAAATAAAGCATCTAAATGATACCTATTATCAAGAGGTTCTTCTTGTGGTCCTGGTTCTTCTAGCAACAAATCTGTCATGCACTCCCAATCCTTCATCATTATATTTGATTCAATTAAAGAATCTACTAAATATGCTGCATGCTCGTGTAACTCTGACTCAATAAAGAACTGAACCAGATCCCTTATAAAAGGGGTATTGGGAAGGCGTCGTTTTCCTCTTTTTGTCTTCCCTGCATCCATATCACCCGGCTGGAACAACCGTTCGTTCAAAAACTCACCTGCTGCCTGTGCTACTGCTCTGTGTGATGAATAAACCTGTAAAGCAGTTCCAAAAGTATGTTAAATTCTTTTTATTTTTACTCAATTATATTATTTACCAATTCATAGACATGTTCACAGTCTTTATCTGTCAAAATTTCATGATGGTGTTTCAAAATTGAAATCACTAATCTGACTGCTTGCACTGCAACATCATACTCTTTATCTAAGGTCATAGCAACAATCCTATCTTTGAATTTGTTGGTAAAAAGTTCCAACTTCCCTTTCAACTCTTCGCTAGCGTACAAAGGCTGTAAAGCCTGAAGACATCTCAGTCTTACTTCACCAACTTTATCATGAAGAGTCCAACCAATATATTTTAAATACGAATCGTCCAAAAAATTAGCATGAAACTTATGCATCCAGACACCAATTTCTGTCATAGCTATGGCCCTAATTTCTGGCAAAGTGTCACGGTAACGGTGCACAAAAACTGATTTGAACATGTAGGTTAACATATTCTTGATCTCATCCATGTTTTCTTCTAATTCTTGACGTTTTCCGAGAAGAGCTTCTAACCTGTCACTTGCCCTTTTCTCTCTTGATTTTTGCCTTTCTGCCTCATACTGTCGCTGGGTATTGTCCAAATTTATGGAAACTGTAAGAGCTACGTCAACCAAAGCTGTCATTAGCTTCATTGCACCTAATGTAGCCGTATGCCTAAAGGCTCTTACTTGGGAATCTGACAATCCAGTTAAAAGTGAAATCACATTGTCCATTAAAAACTGGTCATAGATAATTGTGTACTGACATTGTTTTACTAGAGTTTGTACAAAATCACAAAAGTTTTGTCTAAATTTCTTCCAAATTTGCCCAGCCATAATTAATGGATATTCTCCAGATTCTTCATCAAATTCTTCAGTCATTTTTCTGATAATTGCAGCATGTTCCATTTGCGCCTGCATTTCTTGAGTAATATGACCTTTACAACCGGCAGCATTAATAAAAAACTGCATAAGTGAAATTAATGCATTTTCACGATTTGCCTTAAAAATAATATTATAAATTATTGTATATCAAGAAAATTAAAAATTTTACTTTATAACTTTCAATCCAGTCATCTACAATATTGGTTAGAGAAACTCTTCCGTTTTTGATAATGCTATAAAGTGATGCATCTTCATCACTATCATGTCTAAGAAGTTCCACTGTAACATTATTCTTTCGTCCTGGAGGTCTACCTCGACCTCTACCCCTTCCTGGTCTTTCAGGTGGTGGAGAATAAGACGGCGGTGGCGGGGGAGGATTCGTTATACCTCTTGCTCTAGCCCTATTTAACAAAATAACAAATGTAGAGCATACTTCTAGAAAAAAAGTAAAAAAAACAAATAAAATGTTTTAAACCTGGTAATGCGTCTCATTCCAGGAGTTGGAGGTGATTCAAACATTGTGTCCGAAGCAGGGGCTTGCTCCTGGTAGGCCTCCCCATACATCCCCGAATGTCCATAGTTACCCCCGTAATTTTCTTGCTCAACTTGAGGGGTCATCGGATTTTCGTATTCTGGTGGTGGATCGTCGAGACGAATTCTTTTACCTCCTCGTCGATGCATATTTAAAATTATAAATTAAATTATTATTCTAATTCACTTAATCTGTTACATCCAAAAAATTAGAAAAAATGTAAACAAAGTAATAGACGCTTGTCATATTATGTTGACTTGTCAATTGTCATATGTATAAAAGATCATAGATAAAAAAATCTTATGAATCACGCCTGTTAACATTATATATGATCCAGGGTCATACCTAATATTTTTATTACAAATTTTATGACATAATTAGAGATATGAAAGTGGAAGTGTATAAAATATACAGCCATATATCTCTGTATAAAATTAACTTTTCTGCTTATATGGCGGAAAATTTGAATATACTTTATTACTCATTCATAATACTTTTTTATAGTTTATTATTAATTTACTTAAAGCTCGTTTGTGAAATAAACCTTAAACTATTCTAGGCTAAAAAAAAGACATTAAACTGAAAGAAAATAAGGTGAAACTGATTTTTTATTCTTTCTATGTTATGTTAAAGATTTCATAATTAATTAGATTATAATTTCATTGCAATTATAGAAAAGGTATATATTCATCAAAAAATTAAAAACAACGCCTAATATAGGTATAATATAACATATAAACAAGAAATAGAATATTTATATTTATTTACTTACAAACTATATTACATATTATATAAATGAGGTCTTATACAAGTGAAAATAAAAAAAAGCAAAGTACAATAGATTAATCTCTACGCTTCTTCTTATCTCTGTCATCTCTTTTCTCAGGTTCCTTCCGTTTACTGGCCCTTTTAGCTTGCGACAAGAACTGATCTAAACCGAATGGATCTTCCTCCTTTTCAAACTGCACAGGTCCACTGCGAGCTGCTCCTGACCTATCGGTACCGCCAAATTCCTTATCTGGTACAAATCGGTTTGTTTTTATTGCCTGCTCTAGTTCTTCTCCACCATACGCCTCCTTGTCAATATTTTTGTTAGGCCTGTACAAATGATTTGCCATTGAACCTCCATCTCGCCATGGTTTATCGTAAACGTTATAAGCTTCATCGTCGCCATATCCTTGACCCAAACCTTTGGCTTGACCAAACAAACGGGAATCAAATTGAGTTTCATTTGAAGAAACGCCTCTTGCTGGCATTCCAAGAGCAACTTGTTCAGATATATCTCTTTCTCTTTCGCGCTGTAATTTACTTCTCTTGTCGGGAGCCGCTCTAGCTAGATTTCTCTCCCTGGCTCTCTCTTTGTGTCTATCCTGCCTAAGCAATTCTCTCTCTTGTTCTTCATCGTCCATGTTCTTAGAATGACCTGCTCCTGGTACTTTAATGCCGGCCCTTTCATCACGCGCTTTTTGGGCCAGTTGCCTTAAATGCTCTTCTTTGGCTTCTTTTTCTTTCTGCGCCAATTTCTTCTCCAGTTGTGCTCTTGTTTCAACAGCTTCACGAGCTTTTCTGTCAGCAATATACAAAGCTTCTGCCAGTTTTGCAAAATTTTCATTGATATGTAACTGTTGTAAACCTCTTCCATCTGCTGCTAATCTTTTATCTAAAGGCACTGTGTATCCCTTGGCGTTTTTCCAGTTCGATATGCACGGTGGAATTTTCCATTCTTTCTGTTCCTTCACTGTTACTCTTCTAGTAGGACTATGTAACACAGGTGCAGGGGGAGATGGTGGCCCTCTTGGAATTTTCTTGTTGATTTTAAATCTCGGCGGCTCCATAGGGTCAACTTGAGCTTCAACTAATCTGATAATCCTCTGCTTGGCGCCAGAATTAAAGGCAGCTCCTTGTTGGGAAGGAGTGTAACGAATAAACTGTGCAGGGCCTAATTTCTCTGCAGCACGAACTGGCATAGCGGCAGCTATTTTGGAATTAGTAAGCCTCATCAAAGCCTGTCTCGTTTTTTCAGTGGTATCTTCTACCTCTTCTTGAGATGGTTTTTCTAATGAGGGGTCGTTTTCAGCAACTACTTCGACTGGCAAAAGATCAGAGAGTTTAGAATATACAATCTTGTCTTTGGAATGTCCTTGTCTCGCCAAAACGTCATATTTAACTTTTCCATCCGCATCTAACTGTACAGCCAGAGCATTAGAAGATGAGTTTTTCTTGCGCCCCATTTCCAACGGATATTGGGCAACATGAATCTCTGGAAATGCACCTCCATCGCCATAATCGGTAACATTTCGGGGGACCCAGCCTCGTCTTTGTCCGTATGGCGGGGCTATTGCTTGTGCGGAAACTAGTTCCATGTAAGGCTTTAAAGCGGCTCTCTTTCTTCTTTCATCGTCCCTATCCCAAACGGGTTGCACTGGGGCAGGTAATATAGTTGAAAGTTCCATTGTATATTATATGGAAACTAATAAACACTTTACTACACTATCTTAAAACTGAAGTTAAAGTAAAATTTCAAAATTTGTTAAACTACAAAACTTAACAATTCCAAGACCAACGACTGGCAAATGGTAAATGGAAATTGAAAACTGAAAACTGAAAACGTCAAGGAAAAATCGCTGCCTTTTAAAGCCGAAAACTTAAAATGGCGTCCTGTCATGGTGTCATGGCGTCATCAAACTGTCAAATTATTTTCAAGAGATGCGCCACAGATCAGTTTGATTAATAATTTTCTTATGTGTGAGGCAAGGATATATAGAATAATGAGGGTTGTATGTTGTAAATAATAATTTGATGTCTTTCGTAAAAATATTTTTTTACTACCTACTTATTTTTTACACAATACTGTGTCCATAAAGAAGATAAATATTATTTGATTGGACACCTATATGTTTTGTTTCAATAATTCATATAAATTTATATGATCTACGCAACTAATAGAGTCGGGTAGTCCTAGCAGCTTAGGCCATCAAATTAATAAAAGAGAGGTAGATTTCTGTTTATAGCCTTAAAAATTGACACGCTAATTTTATAAAAACAATAAACATGCAGTCCTCTAAAGAGAGTCAATTACAAATTAGATTGATAACAACTCAAGAAATGTATGTCTGTTTTTTGTATGTTGAACCAATTTTAATATATTTTTATTCTAGCTATGCTGTACCAGACGTACCGCTTACTGTACCTTCCACTATAGATATTAAAGCATTAAACCAACTGTTAAATGAATTGATAAAAGAGAGCAATCCTGATTTTTTAAAACCAAAGGAATATGATTTTCTAGCTGTAGGCGAAATAATAAGACTTCCTTTAGCAGAGCATTTACAGGAGCATAATGTTTCAACAGAGTCCACTATCGACATTGAATACATCGAAAGAATCCCAGCTCCCGAACCAGAAGATAGTATTTTACACGATGACTGGGTCTCTTCTATTGAAACTACTGACAAATGGTAATAAGAGGTATTTTTTCCAAACTAAAGCTATAATGGTAATTTTTTTAGGATACTATCTGGAAGTTATGATCATTCAGTAAGCATATGGACTTCCCATGGAAAACCTGTAGCATTTGTAAAAAATCACACTGAAATGGTTAAAGGTGTAACTTGGATTAGTAAATCTGATATAACTAAAGGATTTGTAAGTGTATCTCATGATCAGTCCGGTATAATATGGGAATGGAAAGAAGGTACTAAAGAAGTTACACCAAAAATTCATTTAAGGGGTCATGAAAGGGGAATAGATAGTGTCGGTGTAAGTCCTGATAGCACGAAATTAGCAACTGGAGGGTCAGTAATTAAAAAAGTACAGTTGCAAGATTTTTTAATATTTTCATTATAGATGGGACACAAATTTAAAGTTATGGTCAGCTTCATTAGAAGTGGATGATTCTGGGGAACCTAGCACTAAAAAGTTAAGAGGTCTAGGAAAAGGAATTTATACCAGAGTTCCACTGCACACATTAAATGGTCATAAAGAAACAATTTCTGCGATAAATTGGATTGATAATCACACAGTTTGCACAGCCTCAATGGACCACACCATTAAATTCTGGGATTGTGAAGTATGATAGGGGTTTTTAATAAATCTTGATGGTTTATACTAATTTTATTTTTTTAGCTGTATGGAATTAAAAATGAAATTATTGACCAGAAGGCTTTTTTAAGTGCCTCATGGTCTCCACTATCAAACACATTGCTAGCCACATCTGCAGACAGGCATATACGCCTCTATGATCCTAGATCTAATGAAGGTTCCATTTGTAAATCGATGTTTACTTCTCACGTCTTATGGGTAAGAAAATTATAGTATTCATAGAGCGACCCAAAAAGAATCTTTTTACAGGGATCTTAAAAAAACATGAAAGATATTAAGATCATTTTTTTAGTGTTTATAGAGTACTAAAAGGATCTTAAAAAATACAAGACCTTAGGATGAATAATTTTCTTTAGTATTTGTACAAGGATTTTTAAAGAACTAAAAAAGAATTAGATCCTTAAATGAAAGAAAGTTTTGAATCCCTATTTTTAAATTAGAAAATTTATATTATTTATATCTGTTAAATGTATGTCAAAATAACTTTTTTATTGGTGTGCTATTGTATTGAAACATTTTTGACACCCTTATTGTATATAAAAGTTTCTCATATTTTTTTTAGGTGAGCTGTGTCACGTGGTCAAAATATGATGAACATCTCTTTTTATCTGGAAGTTATGATTCAACAGTTAAACTGTGGGATACAAGAAGCCCGAAAGCTCCCTTGTACAACTTACAAGGACACGAAGGACAAGTTCTGGCAGTGGATTGGTCAAATAATAAGTATATTTTATCTGGTGGCACTGACAATAGTATTCATATATTTAAAAACAATGTATTACATTAATTTATTACATAACATTGAAAATAATCATAGTTTCTTTTCTTCCTTATTTATTAAAAATTATAAAAATCTCTTTAGATGATGTAGAAACAGTTCATCGCCAAGTTGAAAATGATGAGCCTCTGTAAAGGTAATTGTTAAATGTTAACATTTTTATTTTATACCACTGATTCATGACATTTCTTACCCTGAAAATGGCATGGAAGTTGGTGTATTGGCTTGTTGAGCCAAATTACCAAAACCTATGGTATTCTGAGAAGACATATTTCCAAATCCGGTATTTGGCTGTGCTGTAGCCATAGACCCAAATCCTGTAAAAAATTTAGTATAAAATATGAAATATAGAATAGCCTATGATCGAAAAAAATAACGGCGTCAAGATACTTTAGAAAAGACAATTGATGATATTTTCCTAAGACATAAAATGACCTTTACTTCCAAGCTGACTCTGATACCGTTTTTTTTTCTATCATCAACCAATCTCTACTCACCAGTAGGTTGTTGTGAAGACCCAAAAACCTTATCTGGAGAACCAAAAGTAGGTGCCGCTCCAAACGCAGGCGTGCCTCCAAAACTTGGTGCCGCTCCAAAGGCAGGAACAGCAGCTGGAGAACCTCCGAATACAGGCGGGCTTCCAAAGCCGGTAGGTTTCTGGAAAGAGCTTGGAGATCCGAATCCAGACTGTGCCACGGAACCACCACCGCCTGCACTAAAAGCGCCAGCGGTTTGAGATGCGCCGAAGCCTGGAGACCCAAATGTCGCAGTTTGTCCGAAAACTGACTTCTGGCCAAAACTGGGACTGGCAAATGTATTTTGAGAACCAAAATTTCCATCTTAAAGCAAAAAAACTATTCAGTACATTTCTATAACAGTGAAATGATGTGAATGTTAAATTTTTCTTATTCACTCTCAATTATTCTCACTATTTCTGTAGAAATTATCTCACGGAATCTGTGACAATATTATAATTACCTGAACTTCCAAAAGCTGAGCCAGTATTTGAACCAAATATAGAAGTGGTAGTTGCAGGAGTACCAAAAATACTTGTAGATCCAATGGCGCTAGTGGTTGCTGGACTACCAAAAATGTTTGTAGAACCAATGGAGCTAGTGGTTGCTGGACTACCAAAAATGCTTGTAGATCCAATGGAGGTCGTTGTTGCCGGACTACCAAAAACATTTGTAGACCCGATCGAACTTGTTGTCGCTGGACTACCGAAAATACTTGCAGACCCGGTATTTGAAGGAGCGCCAGCAAATATACTTGTACTGCTCGAACCGAAAGCCGGTTTCACTTCAACTTTGCCAAACGGATTTTCATTGGGTGCTTGTCCAAACCCAGTGCTCGTTCCTCCAAAGATACTTCCAGATGGAGTGGTACTTCCAACATTAAGTCCTCCGAATCCAAAAGTACCCGTCGAAGCGCTCGATGTGGGAAAACTATTTGAAGTGGTAGTTGTTGAGCCGAATCCCAAAACATTTGTCGTTGATTGGCCAAATACGGAGGTAGTAGTCGCCTGAGGCTGCGTCGTATTAAAAGGTGAACTTCCAAAAACTGGCGATTGACCAAAAATACTGGGCGGACTTTTTGCAGCTGACACAAATATTGAATTATTTTGCGAACCAAAAGACGCAGTTGTGGCAGGGCTACCAAAAATACTTGAAGAACTAGAAATAGGTGCTGTTGTACTTTTACCAAATATACTTGGAGTTGAAGTGGTAGGAGAATTAAAAATACTATTTTGTGTTGTGCCTCCGAATATATTAGAGGCGCTCGATGTGGCTGCATTACTAAAAATATTTTCTGGAGGCGTATTAAACACAGTTGAAGATGTTATTGCAGGAGGTGAAAACACCGGTGCGGAACTACCAAAAAAATTCGAGGATTCCGTAGCAGTGACTGTTATACTTGGTGAACCACCGAAAACAGACGCACTCGTTTTTGGTGTGTTAAATATGCTGGTTGTTGTAACTGGTTCGACCTTTCCAAACAAAGACGCAGTGGTCACCGTTGCAGTACTCTCAGGCTGTGTAGATGTTGCCACACCACCAAACACTGTTGCTGTTGTAACTGGTTGTTCTGGAGTTGTTTTAGCTATTACTGTAGATCCAAATATAGAGCTAGATACGCTACTTGGTTGAAAGAGAGAAGGTTTCTCTGAACTGCTTTGAAAGATTGATGGTGTACTAGTTGTTAGACCTCCAGGTACTGAAGATGGAGCTGCTGATGTTAATGTAAAGTTTCCAAATAAGGGGGATGCTGCCGTAGAAGTTCCAGAATTTTCAGTGGATAATGGCGACGTGGCTGTACTACCTAATACGTTACCGAACGTACTTTTTGGCACATTACTACTTGAAGTTGAAAAACTGAAAGGCGCCGATGTTGTTCCTTGCGGTGTTGTACTTATAACTATAGGTTTTGTATTAAAAATGGACGACTGAGTCACAGTAGTCGTGTTTTCAGCAGATTTACTGACGGCAGCGAACAAACTTGAACCACTAACAGCTGTAGGTTTTCCAGATGAACCAAAAATATTTAAACCGGAATTTGTCACATCTGTGACTGTGGGCTTGGCACTTTCTGAAGACTGTGACGTCAAATTAATGGGAACTGTATTTGCGGGTTTGAAAAGGGCCTCAGAATTTGAAGTTACTGAAGATGTACTAGTAGTAGAAACTGCGGATGATATACTGGGGATAGAAAATGAAGGAGGGGTAGAGGCAGCGGGGAACCCAAAACTAAGGGCTGGCTTGGGAGCTTCGCTTTGATTGAAACTAATAGGAGTACGTGTTTCCCCTATAAATGGAGTGGCGCTAGTGGACTTTAGACTAATTGGTTGGGTAATTGAAGCCGATACTGTTGTGATAGGCGTGGTCGCTATAGTAGATGACTTAGAAGTACCAAAAGAAAACAATTGAGAACCAAAAGCGCCTTCACTTGCTGTTGTGGTGGGTGGCGTCTGTATAGGTTTGACCAAATGTGATGAAGCATTTGAATTAGAAGTCTTGCTATCCGGTATGTGCATTTGGGAAGGTTCAGTTTTTGTAAGCATAAAAGTACTAGATGGAGTTGAGGAAAATAAACTTGTAGCCACTGTTTTTGTTGTAACAGGAGTACTTCCTTGTCCAAATGAAAAACCAAAGCTTGGGGTTCCTTGGGAAGCAATCGTTTCTTTTGGAACTTTTGGCTGGAGTTTCATTGCTGTATTGCTTACTACAGGCTTAGCTACGAAAGCACTGCTATCTCCTGAAGCAAAAGTCGACGTTTTGGGTACATTAAAAGAGACAGTTGAAGATGCACTACTACCTATGATGCTTGATTGACTTTTTGCAATATCAACTCCCTGTATAGACCCAGTAGGTGCAAATGCACTGCCTGGAGTACTAATGATGCCTGAACCTGTTTTTGCAAGAGAAATAAATCCTGTTGTTGAAGTTACTGAAGAAGATTTAAACATAAAACTCGACTTTTGAGTAGTATTATCTCCTAAAGATGACACTTTTGAATCTAATGGTATTGATGGTGTGGCATCTTTTATTCCCTTTTGGGAAGCCAATTGAGTAAAATCTAAATTTCTGGCTACAGCAGCTCTAGAAACTGGTGTAATGTTTACCCCCAACTTTGCAATTGACTCTTTTAATTTACTTGCAGATGAGTTCACAGGAGCAGATGGTAACTGAGGCTTAATAACTGTTACCCCTCTCTGCTTTACAAGTTCTTTTAGTTTGTTGATTTTAGTACCGGTTAAACAATTGGTGTAATGGCGTATTTTCTCATATTGCAGCTCTGTCACATCGCGGGTACTGAGATGAAGATCTTTCAAATTATCAGCTAATTCGTTAGCTTTATCAAGAGACAGTAATAAAGAAGTTGATTCGGAAGGTTTTTTTCTAAGACGCATTGCTATATCTTTTAAAACATATGTTTGTTTCTGAAGAACAGCACTATGATTAACCATAGTTTGAAAGATTGTTTCCATTGTAGGCATTTGCACCCGATATTTTTTTTTGGCAAAATTCTGAAAGTTATCCCATTGCTCATCTAAGGTTTTACTGGCTTGTGATAACTGTGATTCAAGATAGTAGATCAGCTGTTTTATGTCTTTTAATTTTTTCTCAGCTACTGAATCAAGAGGTTGTAATTTTATAAGGAGAGCAACAGTCTCATTTTTTGAAGCATGATAATGAGATCTGGCCTCTTCAAGCCATGCCCAAGATTGCAGCAAACTTTGTTTCAAGGCGTGTATTTCGCTACTTTGTCCGATGCTAATATCAATAGCTTCCTTAACAAATTTCTCCAAATTATCAATTTGAAGCACCATATCAACCTTTTCTTGTTCAGTCCCACAATCTACCTTTACCTTAAGACATTGCTTCAGTAAAACTTTTAGTTCTGTGTCCATAATAAGCCATTCGTCTTTTATCATTTGATTGAACATGGCAGATGATTCAAATTTCAAATCAGGATCGACCACTTCTGTCTCTTGTTTGGGTATCAACTTGTTAAAAGTATCTTGTTTAGGTACAATTTCTGGTGTAGGTTTCTCTTTGACTTCTGTCTTAGGCTGTGTAAAAGCATTAATTACAATTGGCTTCACTGGTGCAGCGGCAGCAGGTACTTGTGGAGCTATAGACGCACCCAATGAAGAAAAAATTGAAGAATATTTTTCATTTGCTGGTAAAGTTTTTTCAACTGAAGTTGCAGTAGTAGCCTGAACTGGTACTTGAGCTAAGCTAGTAGTTACAGTAGGTTTTGTTACAGGTGTAATTAAAGTTTGGCCTCCAAATAATGTAGAACCTTTTATAGGAGTTAAAGTTGTTTGATCAGGAAATGGAGCAGATGTTTCTGACAGTGTCATTCCAGAATTAAGAGGAGTACTTTGAACTGGAGCTGTAAAAGAAAATACTGGCTTTGGAGTAGAGGCAACAGAACTTCTAACAGGTTGGGTATCAAAGATTGGCTTAACAGGAGTGGCTTGACTTATAACACTTTGTCCTGAATTTGAAGACGTAACAAATTTAGATAACCCACTTTGATCTGCTACAGAATCTGGTGGAGTACACACCGATGGAATACCATCTTTTAAATATACAACATTGAAACAAGACAAAACACCTTGATGAGAAAGGACACAAAGCAAAGGACATGGTGGTATACTAGATTCACCCCATGGTAATGGAGTTGTAGAGCTAATATCTAATGACAAGCCAACTGGCAATGTTTCTTGGTAATCTAAACTTAAGGGTAATTCTGCTCTTGCAAAATCAGGCATAATCCATTGTCTCCAAGATTCCCCATTGTTTCCTAATACTCCTACTTCAGTGCCATTTGCTGATGCTACCATAAGAAAGTTCCTAGAATGTAATAATCATTAAAATTCAGTATATTGTAATATAAAAATTTACTTACCAATTTTGTTGAAAATTAAGGTAAAATTGAGGTGGCCGTGAAGAACCACTGTAACAGACATCATCGTAATTTGTGTAAGAAGGCTCACCAGCTTTTGGAGCATCAACTACTACTAGACGGGAACCACCTTCAGGTACCTCTTGATAGACCCCGATAAACTGGTAATTTGAAACCCATTGTAAACTAATGAGAGAATGTGGGTTTCCAAATTTTGGTTCACCAATAACTTTAACAGCTTTCAAGTCTGGTTTATACTGTGTTATTTTACCATCCCTAGAGCCAACAGCAATTTGTTTGCCTTTAGGACTCCAACAAAAACATGTTGCACCTGCTGCTGATGGAAGCTCATTAATATCTACTGATTCGCCTTTAAGTTCATATACACCCAAAGATCCATCACTTTTGCATGCTGTAAATATTCCCGGTATAGATGGGTTCCAGTTAACTTCCTTGACATACACATTTGGAGTTGATGATAAGCGAACCTCTCTTAAAACTTTAATATCGTTTTTGAGAAAAGACAAAACATCATAGAATAAGACGACAGGGCACTGGTCTTTTTCAATCACCACTGCTAAAACTGTACTATCACAATTAATGCAAACATGTTTTGGTAAGGATGGAATATTAACAATTCTTCTTGGATAAGTCTTTATCTCTTTATCCTTGGGAGAATATTCCTGAAGATTTTTAGTTTGTAAAACTACAAAATGATCTTTAGAATAATTAAACCTTTCAAGTTCCAAAACATACCTTCAAAATTATTATCAGTGCGTCCTACAAATAATAGACCATATCGGCTCGCACAAGAAACTAAACTAACAGGATTGAAGAATAATGAAATATCATTATTGTGAAAAATTTGCAATCTACATTGTAATTTAAATTGTAGGTCCTACAAATAATTCGGGTTTTATTAAGGAAATAGGATATATATTATATTCAAATAATTCCACTTACGGTAACATCTGTAGAACCTGGGCACGATTTAATCATATTTCTATTATTTTTAAACTAATTATAAGTACAATAAGCTAGAACAATAAATTTCTGTAACATTGAGAAATAAACAAGACAAAAATAACATAACCCATAACCTATTTTTTTGGCTACCACCTACCACAGATTATGCACAGATTCACAAACAGATTTATTTATTTACTTTCTGGTTTACTTGTTTTAAGCATGTTTTAAGGTCTTTTTAAAGATCTCTGGGACATAAACAATCAAATATTTATGAATTAAATCCATTTAATAGGTAAATGCGGTATATGGCTATGGTTATATGGGCATGATCAAGAATAAAACCTTATTTTTTATGGATAAAACCTTTGTTTATAAAATACATTATACAATAAAATGAATAAAAACATAAAACTGCCGGCTGCTGTACGAAATGAAAATTCTCTTTTTTATAAAACTGAGATACAATTAAGTGTATAGAGTGTATAATTAAAAATATTTTCCGACTAAGCAAAACACCTCATCTTCAGGGACAAGTGATCTTGCTTTATTATGGGATGGGATCAACTCCAGTAATATCTGATGGTTGATAAAAATGCCTTGTCTTTCATAAGCTTTTTTCGTTTTCCTTTTATTACCGATTTTGAATCGTCCTAGAACTGTGATGCGTATGTGCCAGAGAAATAGAAGGGATAGAGAATGAGCGTCAACATGCGCAGAAGGTCTAATCAAGTTGGGCGCCATATTCCAGGTCTTCCTGTCATTTTGTATATAGGTGATAATCTATAAGTAATCAAATATCAATTTGCTGTTTTCAACCATACGGGGGTCAATTTAAATTTAGTGAAATTCTATCATTCATTATGGTTAGTTAACATTAATATGATTTATTTAATTATCAGTTTCAAAACTGCGTACAATATTGGTATATAATACACTAAATATACGAATATTCTGACAAAAGACGCTACGGACAGATGACCTTTTCGTCGTAAAACACTCGAAATGATATTAAATAAGTATTTACAATATTTCATGTTTACTTGTACTGAATTACGCGTTTCAATTTAAAATTTTTGCAAATTTGGTAAAAATTGTTCTAAACAACTTTTTGTTCAAGTTGTATATTCATAAAAAACATTTGGTTCATAATTATTTTTGATGATTATCTACCTTGTATTTTTAATATAAACCTAGAAAAAATATGTTTTTGTTTTATTTTTTTTATTCGTCCCTTCAAATTATGTTTCAAAAACTGTTACATAACATGTCCTCTAACAAATATTTTCATAATACATAAACATCATTGATTTTATTAAGGGTATTATTATTAGTATTTATCCTGGTTTTTGTCGACAATAAAAACTCAATCTTGTAATAGAACATCAATTTTATATTTCGTAAAATTATTTTGATACAAATTCGATTTGTCAAAATTCAAGTCATTAATATATTGATAAACAACCCAAATTATTCCTAAATATTTTATTATAAACAAAAACTGTTACCGGTAAGTTTGTAAAACACATTATGGTTTGTCGTAATACTAGAAAAAATCATTTATTTTTTGCACAAAAGAAGCTTGTCGATCCTTATTTGTCCATAACAAAATTCTGTATGTACATATACCTAATTTATTATTAAGAAAATTAGATTATATGATCTCAGAATTTTAAGAAATTTTTTTTTAAGATAAAATAGTTTCTTCTCAACTGTAATATTGTCAACTTTGGCCTGTATTTTATCTATTTAAAAACATGGGATTGACAATCCCCTTACTAAAATACATACTGGAAGGTACCGATTAAGTTTCATTGCATCAAATACCTTTACTATAAATCCTGGCTCACAACTCACAATTTAAGGCCATTGCAAAATGCTTTTGAACTTCATCATAGATTTTACAAGAATAAAAGTGTAATATTGAAACAAAGTAACACGGTAAGCTTCATGACTAATAGTCTCATTTTTAACACTCTTTAAATATCATTTCGTTAACAATTATGAATATTATATGATTTTTCTCAGTGATTTGTGGTACAGATACAAATTAATATATGCCCCATAACAGTTTTTAAATAAGAAACTTCTGCCTACAGATTTAATTTTCTTATTGGCACACCCTTTCTTCCTATATAAATCTTGCCATTTTTTCAGTCCAATGTTCCTTGTTTTTACAGTTGTAGGAATACTAAAAATGTTGACTATAGAACTTGATACTATGTTTGAAAAAGCCTTCATACCTGTAACTGTGCATAAATCTAATTAACTGAATTCTCCTCCTCTTGACACTCTGAACACTGCTGCTGCTAATGTTAGAAATATTTAGCATAAAACTACAACTACCTACAACAAACTTTACAATAAAAATGTTCAATTTTCGCTGTTCGATTAAAATACCCTATCTTATGTTTTCTTTTCCTCCAAATAATCTTCTTGTCAAGTAAGGACCAATCTGTTTGCCTGAGTGATACAATATTTGACATATTTCTGGTACACTTGAACTTGTGCTTTCATGGACACTATAAGAGTGCACTGTTTTACAGAAGCACGAACATTGATTCCAAGTATCTTCTTCCTCCACACGTAATAAAAACATCCTCTTTAAATGGCCACATCATATACTTATTTTTGACCATTCCCAATTACAATCACGATTTTTTTGCAAATCGCCTTTAGGAAAACTAAAATAAACAGTTTTGGATCATCTGTAAACACGATTATGTTGTATAAACTTACACATGAAAACTAATCATTTTTCCCGGCGTATTAGCTTTCTTAGAATGACTATGACAATATACAACAAGCCTTTTTGAATTAGTGTTTAGAATAATTCAGATAATAATAAATTTTAACTAGATAACAACACAAACGAAAAAAAAACAAAACAAACAGATGTCAATTAAAAAGGGGAAGTGACAGCGAGACCTGGAAGATGTCTGCCATCTTGCCGTCGACAAAAATTTGGATGCGCACTCGTCGAAGCTCATTCTCCCACTTCCATATCTCTGGTATGTGCAGAAGGAAATATGAAAACATTATTTCATTTGCGTATGCGCTGCAGAGTTCTAGGACGATTCAGAATCGGTAATAACAGGAAAACGAAAGCTTTGATTAATATCTGCAAATATTAACAAACAGAACAATTTGTTCAACGCCAACGCATCAGATAAAAATCTTATCCACAGCAAAAGGAGGTGTGAATAAAATAGAGATTAAGTATCATTAAGTTTAGGAACAGAAATATGTTTTAAAACACTGTAGATGTTAAAAAAGCATATATTTCTAATAATAGTTTAATTAAAAATAGAATACTAATTTTTTTTAAGATCACATACAATTCTTATAATTATGGACTAATAAATATGCACTTACAAATTTTTTTATAAGTTAAATAACATTACTTTAAATAATATTTAATCACTTAAGAGAGATACAATTCTTAAAGCTATTATAAGAGCCTCCCGCAACTTTAAAAGCATACAGTCCTGTAAGAACTACAATAGCATATAAAGGTATTAACGAGGCTGAATATACATGGTACCTATTTAATAATGTTAAACAGGAAGCCAACAAATGCGATACAAGTACATATCCTATTTGTAATTTATTTTTCGTATCAAATCCATTAAAAAAGATTACACCCCAAAATGTATGCAGTAATATAAAACACAAAGTTGTAGCTGAACTGGTCAAAAAGAACATTTCATTTCCAGCTTTTAAACCCATAGTTGCAGGTCCTACTGCATCCGCAAGGATATTTACCAAGGAGAATGCTCCACTTATTATGGCAAAGCCTAATCCACTCACATAAGCCAAAATATGCTTATTGTCAATAAGGGTAGCACTATCATCAGTTATTTTCTTCAAACCATTTTCAGCTTTGCGTAATATTTTATAAATAATGTAACGAAATACTTCCTGAAATATCACTGAGAATATAAGTCCAAAAATTAGATACTGTCGTAAAGGGACAACGGCAAACCACAATAATGAGGATAAAAGTAATGAGAGAAGCCAGAAGAACGACGCTGCTATCAGAATTATGACTCGTACAGGATCTTGAGCTATTGTAAATATAAACATAGCAAATGGGGGTCCAAAAGCTAAAAAGGCGCATCCAAAAAATTCAGTTACAGTCATTTTTCACTTCAGAAATGGTACTTGAACATACAATAAACAAATACAAACATCTATTTCTCTTCCTCGAATACAAAATTGTGAAAATAGTGAAAATTATGGGAAAATGAAAATAGTCGGTGACACTTAATAGACAATAATGACAAATGACAATTGACACTGACTACCACATATCTTCTTTTTCTAAAGGTGGCCATCAAACAGCCCAAAAATCATGATATATAAAAAGCAACGGCCCAGCTACGTCGAAACACCGGTTCCCATTAGAACACCGAAGTTAAGCGACGTAAGGCGATGCTAGTGGATGGACGGGTGACCGGTTCGAAACTTTGCATCGTGCTGTTGTCCAAAAAGGGAAAAGTGTAAAATCTATTGATACACACTGCTCATTCACGGCCGGTTCAAGGCCGGATGAGATCGGATATCTCGTGAGTAAGAGTTAATTTAGACACTTCCTAAGTCGGTAGGCCATTGACCATGATATGGCCGAGGACCGCGGTTCGGATTCCGCGTAAACAAGTAGGTCCCGTCCAGTTTAGCCATTGCAGCAGAAAGGAGACGTTAACTTGAACCTCTATCTCTATCTATGATATATAAAATTTATATATGATTGTAAACTATACCATAGATCAGAAAATTATTGTTTAATTCTATCTTCGTAGTAATTTATAATCTAAGTTTATAATCATAGATAAAATTTAATTCTGTGATTGTGATTCAATTTCAACCCAAACGTGAATGATTAATAAAAAATTGTTATTAATATGGTAAAAATAAAATAAATAATTCAACACAGGTATTCTTATATGTCATTTACTTTTGTTTTAGTCAGGAAACGTAAATATATGTGAAATAACAGCTGATGTAAAGGAAGCTCTAAAAAAGTTTAGATTTAGAAAAGAGCAAGACACTTCCGCCCTCGTTTGTAAGATAAATTTAGTTAAATCCATTTTTCTTAATAAGTAATATATTATTTTAGTAAAAGTTGATCGCGAGAAACAGCAGATTATTATAGATGAGGAATTTGAAAATATTTCTATTGAAGACTTGCAGGAGAACTTACCAGGCCACCAACCCCGTTTCATAATACTCTCTTACAAACAAGAACATAAAGACGGCAGAACATCTTTTCCCTTATGTTTTATCTTTTTTACTCCACGGGATAGCCACGCTGAACTCCAAATTATGTACGCAGGTTCGAAGATCTCTTTGCAGAAAGAGGCTGACGTAAATAGAGCTTTTGAGATTAGGGAACTAGAGGATCTAACTGAAGATTGGTTATTATCAAAATTGGGTAAATAAGAACAATGTTGCCACTTTTTTTTACCCAAGTAGATTTATTATATATAAGTTGGTCATTTTATTGGTCAAAAATTTAGTTTAACAGTTATTGTTTAAATATTAAAAATAGTCTTTTTCCACTTTTATGTGCAAACTGAACTATGTGTCAAACGCTTTGATCTCCAGTGTTTATGAACTCTATCCTTTATATTGAATATTGACCTACTATTTTGTAAAAAATTATGATTCATGTATGACTCATAAAATTAATGAAATTTTATTCCTAATATACATATTTATATTATTTTACTTTTATGTATGAAATATTAGTTATACACTGATGAGAGTATTAATATAACCAAATGAAATGTATAGATATATCATTCCAAAGAAATTCCAAAATAATAATTGTCATTTTATATATATTTTCTGTAATTTTTTCTATATTTAATATATGTTATACTAAAATGTAATTTTATTGTCCGCCCCATTTCAGTATATGTATTTAACTCTGAAAATTATTAAATATATAGGACTGGTTTTTTAAAAAACAAAAAATGCTTAGTACACATTTGTTATAAATATTTATTTACAAAATAAGCCTAATAATTAATGAAATTTATATGCCTGAAACATCTAAAATTAGATATACAAAATATTCAAATGTAAATTTTCTACTACTGACACAACTCAAAACATAAAAAAAATATTAATACAACAAATCTATTTGAAGGTATATCAGTTCTAAAACTTATGCATCACTAAAAATTTAAGTTGAAATAATGAAAGGCATAAATTTTTAGAACCGAAACCTTAACAACTCATCTTTTTGCTGCTTATTTCACCTTCAGGTTTGTTCTGTTTCCCAAGACTGCACTAAGACGAAATTAATGAGTAAATCATTCTGCAACAAACAGATAAAATACAGATTTCGGTTCTAAAAAACTTCTAATGAATGATGAATTAAAAATTTTATTAGTCTTATGGCGTTGAACTCTTTTACGCTGAATATATTATAATGAGATATGAAAGAAACATGCAATGCCTAAGTTTAGATTTAACAAATGTCATGAGAGCCGATTTTATCGAAATAATATTGCTTTATAAAAAATCTCACAGCCATATCACAAAAAATAAAAACCTCAATCAACACCATAAGTTAGTAAATTAATAAATTTTCAAAATTTATTAAAATTAACAGGTTTAACTATCTAATTAATAGTTGAGTTTAAAGTTACTTATAATAATAAATTTGTATAGCTTAAAATTTAAGTTTGTTCTAAGTGCTCTCTTTCTAATGCTATTACGTACCCATATAAATAATAGAAAAAGGAGAGTAAATAAAAAGCTAGCTTAATCCAACCTTCCCGCTGACATCTCGTTAGCTGATCGGCGTTCATAATACTTGTTGGATCATAGATACCATAACCAGACATCACCGGTCTGGTTCGATATCTATTGATGTGATAAGCTATGAGAGGCAAGTTGAAAAATAGTGACAACCATTCTCCAGAGGCAGCAAAAAGGACGTTAAACACTATATGTAGAATATATTCTGGGAGTACGAGCTAAAATAAAAACATTTTATTTACAAAATTTTTCTTATCATGTATAAAGTATAGAGATGTGTTTGTAAAATGCAAATATTGACTGTTCAGTAAAATGCTTCAGGGTTTTATTTGCATTACTTATTTTTCAAGTCTAATGTCATTTTCAGTTATTCCTATTATTAATATTGAAATTCTTAATTACAAATATAAATACATACCGGATTTAAACTGTTACATTGCTCCACTGGGTTTTTATAATCGGTTTTCAGTTCGTCGAAGGCTATAACGTGAAATAGGGAGAAGAATATTAAGAAAGCATCAACAATTAACGCGATTATATACGAAAATGCTGAAAAGTTAAAAGCCATTATTTAGATTTTTGTATTATATCGAAAAATTTAGATTCGATTAAATATTAAATGGACGAGCGAGAATAATGAATAATGACAGATAAGTTGTTTAAATGAGGTTAGGTTTGATTTGTTGGCGTCAAAATGGCATTGTTTATGTTCTATGGTTAACAGAGATTTGAATTTTTATTATTTCGGACATATGAATTTTATTTCCGCGAACTATAAATGGTTTCTGTAAGATGGCGCTGCCTGTACTAAAAAAATTATAAAAAATTATATTAAATATATTTTAAATTGCTGTTTAGTTTTGACTATATATTAGGAATTAATTAATAAATATACAAGGTAAGTCTTAAATAAATGCAAATATTTTCAGGGCTGGTAGATCTCAATTAGGTAATCTCTATAATGATTTGTAAGTTTAAGATCTAAACGATAGATTTAAGCCGGCAGGCCAAATCTGCAGACCAAAATACAAGAGATTTTTGTACATGACAGGCCAAGTCTGCCTACTAAACTTGCAGACCAAGTCTGCAGGCCAAATCTTCTAGTGTATGGAGAGCTATTAACTGAACAAGAAAAAATAATCACTGCATATTCACGGGTAGGTGATGTGAAGTTGTTTTTAGATGAAGAAAGAGACCAACACGTTACTAAACCTTCTAGAAAAACGACTTTAATAAATACGAGCGTTGTCTAACGACAGATAACGATAATTAAGAAGCGGAGACGTTGGGAAGGCGATAAAAATCGTGGAAAAAAGTCAAAATAAGCTGCGGCGCGGCCGGAAAAGTTAACGACACACGCGGGCACATACGCGCGGGCATTTGTAGAGACGCAGACGGCGCATTCCAGACTATTAAAAGAGAGATTTACGGCCGAAAAAAGTTTCGCTCCTAAATGTCTACAAATTGTCGAGCCGGTAAATGAGCGCCATTTGTCACGGGCGCTAATACACTGCCGAGTTAATTTCGTGAACGCGTCACCCACTAAATCCACACTCACACAGCAGCGCGACTCAGAGTAACAAAAAAATGTCTCATCAAAATAAGTATACAGAAAGGGATCTTAACGTAGAATAAATAGCCTAAATATTACAAATATTCTGTTTTTTGCCTTTTTTGAACGAAACAATTGTATCGTAGATACTTAAAAAAATTGTAAATGTTCTACGCTCAGTGATGGTTGAATATACCCTTTGGGTAAATTTCCCATGGGTATATGAATAAAATCTGGGTATATATCTGTGCATTTAGATGGACAACCTAATTTTATTAAAGGATTTTCCAACGACCACATTGTAAATACTCAGCATAATACCAGGAATATACCAGTATATATCAGGAATATTGTAGATATACTCTATATTACAACTAATATACCGGGTGTTTCTCAAAAGTGGCTCACTTCTCACTTCTATAACTTTTTTATTTTTTTTCAGATAAAAAAAACGAGATTTGGTATGTCAATATATGACATAAATTAGGATTGATTGACGTATTCAACTGTTTTCGGTTCCTTCCTGTTTCACCGGAAATGACTTCACCGTCGGTACTCTTTTACTTTATTCTATAGAAAAAGACACTCTGAATAGAATGACATAGCACATGTCAACTTTTGACATTTTCGCTTAAAAAATCGTGTTTTAAATTTCAATTTAGAGTGCCCTGGCTGTGTTAAAAACACGAATTTATAATCAAGGAGCCTTGGAAACATAGATTTGATCGCGGATTTTTATCATATCTCAATTTTTTTTAAATGAAACGAGGATGGCTTATTGGCATATATGGAAAAGCATTTTTTTACGAATAATTTAGTACCACACACTTTTGTTATTTCGAGTCAAAATGTCGTTATAATTTGCATGTTACAATTTCAAATAAACCTTATGCGAAAATGTCAAAAGTTGACATATTATATATGTCATTGTATTCAGAGTGTCGTTTTTTATCGAATAAAGTAAAAAAATATTGTGGGTGTTATTTAATGTCGTCGATTTATGTCGTATACTAAACCTACCAAATTTCGTTTCTTTATCTAAAAAAAAAGTTGTAGGGGTAATTTATTTTTGATAATCACCCGGTATTGGTAACTACTAATATCTTTTTTATAATAGGATATACGTTTTTATCTATAATTTTATTTTAGAATTTATCACTCTGTAGTGAATTCTAATGTGTTGCTTTTAATCCTTTGCATTTTTGAGGTTTTCACGAGTTCTTTAAAATTGGCAATTGCAATTTAGTTCATGCACACCAAAAATTTATATTTTTATCATGAGATTAAAGAAAATAATTCCTAATGAATGATATATTTTTCCACTATTTTGTATGGATAATGTTAAAAAATGTTACATGTTAAAAAACACCCTGGCACCAATTTTTATCCAAATATAGACTATAGTTCATAAATTACTTGGAAAAATCCGAAATAAAAATTAAAATTCTACACTCTGTATCTCCGAAACGAATAATTTTACGACATATATTTATACGAACTTTTTTAACAGAATATGCTGCCGAAGTTTCCTGAATACAATTCGGACCACTCTGTATAATAATGATGATATTAAAAACCATGTTCTGAATTTTTTTGTAGCAAATATCGACACAAAAATATCATTCATCAAATACAAAAAAAAAATCCATTTTCCAGTATTTAAAACTATAGATTTTCAAACAAAATAAGCTCGTTAACGGGAACGATCCAGACCTGACAGAATATTATTGTTGTCAAGTCGTAAAACTTAATAGAGGAGATAAAGCTGTCGAAATCGGGCCACATTAATGTCCCCAATGATTAACTGGGAAAGAGAACGGTCTCCTTTATTTTCGATCATCTCGTTTTTCCAGATTATACGATATTTAAATAGTGTTCGACCACTTCTTTTGCTTTAAGGAACTTCCCATACACTTCGGTTATTTTGCACGGTTTTAACCGAACGGGTAGGACTGTTCAGTTAAAAACGTCAAAGTTAGAACCGCGTAAAATTTCCGAAGTATATAGGGCCTTTAAGTGGTGTAAAACTCTCAAGTAATTTGTTTTGTCTTACGGTTTTTATTTTTAATCCGTTTTTACCTGACAGGAAATGTCAACTTTTGACATTTTCGCGTAATATGGTTTATTTGAAATTGTAACATGCGGTTCATAACGATAATTTGACTCAAAATACTAAAACGTATGGTACCAAATTGTTCATAAAAAATGCTTTTTCCATATATGCTAATTCCGTTTGAAAAAATTGAGATATGATTAAAAAATTCGATTTTGGGTATATTTTAACCAGTCAGGACAAGACACTAAAAACATTAGACGATCAAATCTATTTTTCCAAGGCTTCTGAATTAAAAATTAGTGTTTTTAACACGGCCATGGCACTCTAGATCAAAATTTAAAATACGATTTCTTAAGAGAAAATGTCTAATGTTGACGTATGATATGTCATTCTATTAAAGTGCCATTTTCTATCTAATAAAGAAAAAAATATCGAGGGTGCCATTTAAAAATCAAAAGTTGCAGTTTCGGTGAAACAGCAAGTGACCGAAAACAACTGAATACGTCAATCAATCCTAATTTATGTCATATAGGTACTAACATACCAAATCTCATTTTTTTATGTGAAAAAAAGTTATAAGGTGAGTCACTTTTGAGACGCACCCGGTACTCAATCGAAAAATTATTAAACAACCGTCGAAAAGAAATATACATATTACAGGGTGCTCATAAAAAGGCGAAAAAAAAAATAGAAAAAAATGTATAAAATTCGATGATTTTTAAATGGAAACTCCCATTTTTCTTCCTCTTGTTTGTTTTTTCCACAAAATATAGGCAAATTTCTATAAACGACAATAATTTTTGGAAAGTATAAATCGAGTGTTAACATCATACCACAGATTATAAACTTTGTTTTTTCTTTATTGTTCTTCGTGGTTCCAATTTTCGGAATCGGGCACTAGTTAGGTGACTAGTTTGCGCACATAGCACGCCCACTTATGGCCTGTAAAATTGTGCACAGCGCCTGACCGGCATAGTTATTAGAGAGATATCGGAAAACCGAATAGCGTCATGCAGTATTTACGCGTACCTTATCATGGTTACGATATGCGCGAGTCAATTTTTAACGCAACACCCGTTAATAACGTTACCGCCTGACGTAATTTGCGGATCAATTACACCAAGCGCTATTTCTAAAAACGTTTAAAAATTGCTTAAATGGGCATGTGCGGGTATTTGACAACCGGGGCCGGCCGGCGAGATCTTTTATTTTAGGTTATGTTTGAATTGTTTTGAATTATTACTTTAGTTTTATTAGGTAATTTTTAAGTAGCTGGGATTAGTTTTAATTAAATAAATATGGCCCAAAATATGGATTCCACCTCTTCCAATATTAAAGAACCTATAAAGAGGCTTAGGTTTACAGCAGATGACGACTTAGCCCTTCTAAGAGAATTTGTTGCTTGTTGCCCGGCCTAAACCCATTGGCAGACGTTGGACAATAAAGCACTGGAAATAAGCACTTTAGCCCTTTAGTTTTAAAATACCTAGTAAACAAAACAATTTCAAAGTTTTAAATTCGAAGTTAGGTTAAGTTTAAATAGCGGACGCGATGCGAACAGAATTCTTTCCGATCCGATAGCTATAAATGAACAGAGTTAATACCACCTCACGCAAAGGAAATAACACCTGGCCTTATTAACGTCCATGCACGCTATTCGGTTTAGCGATATCTCTCTATTACGCTGTTTATTGTTATTTTAGGCGAGTTTATTTTTGCGCACAGGAAATTTTACTCGTTTGCACATCGTCATAAAAAACAATTTTCGTACCACGAATTAGGGACAAGATTTTTATCTGTATACTTATAGGATACCTAATCTGTGATCATACTGTACGATTTATTTAAAAAAACTTTTAATAACAAAAACAAACAGTTTTTATATTGTTTGGTTGGACGATTGGACTTAACTCTAAATAATAAATATTATGATATACATAAATAATATCACCCTAAAATCTTGTATAATGGCAAGTTCAAACCGAGTTGTAAGTTGTAATATGCTCAAGTGGCTCCACTTAGTTGGTACGCTTTCGTATTTTGAAAAGTGTCATCCGAAATCTTTATGTTTTGTAAACTCTCGTTCGGTATTTTCAACAAACAGCTATCCGTGTATTACAAACATATCGTTGTTGGGTGTAAATCTCATTTTTAAGAGCACATCGCAAGTGGAAAAGCTTATAAACTTTGTTCAAATCTATGACACTAATATCCTCTAATATAAAATAAACCAACTGATTTAAAATAAAACAACGTAAACTGGTGACTTCAGAGTCTTGAGGCCAATAATAATGTTAAAAAAAATAGTATAGTATTGTTTTATTATTTTTTTACTGTTTTTTAGGCTGCACGTTTGACGTTACAGGTGACTCGCAAAATGTACATTTTTACTCCGAATAGAACATGCTATTTTTTTCAAACGCCACAAATGATTTCCAAATCAAACTATTTCAAACGTTGCAAATGATATTAAAAATAATACATTGTAGTAATTATACATTATGATCGAAAAAAACGGCGTCAGTAATGGCCAAATGAAAATCGCTGGCATTTTTTATGTAAAATTGTATAGGGAATGATAGCAATGTTCATTTCCAAGTCAACTGGACGCTCTTTTTTGATCATACGATACATCCAGAAACTATGGTTACACTCGTTGAATTAGACACTTAAAGTCAGTTTAATAATATATTTTTGTACTATTTATGCCTAGGCCTTTGGTCTAGGCGTAAAAGAGCTTTACTTTTATGCCTAGGCGTTAAAATTACATTTTTATTGTCAATCACGTCGCAAAAAGTTAATACTGTTGTGATGTTTGAATATAGTTATTTCTGTATCTATTAGTGCGCTAAGTGCTACTTTGGTGATCGATACTTGCAAAATTAGTCGAGATCACCAAAGTAGTTCGCGCACGAGTTGCAAACAACATTTTTTCTACAAACATTAAAATCGGCATATCCATAAAAATTATTATTATTATATATTGCACATTGCTATCAATTCGCGAACCTTGTCATTTTTTGACGTTTGTAGAAAAAATATATTTATATGATTTTTATATGATTTTTTTTAAAGTTTAAAAATAATACAATATAAATATATAAAGTATATATTTATTAAAGAGGGGTTATTTTATACATAGTTTAATACATTTCAAATTAAAATCTACTCAATTCATACGTTAGGGCGTTCGATTGGTCCATTTCTGTCTCTCATGGCGGGGATGAAATAGACAGTGACAAATGGAAAGCTCAGCACACAAAAGCCCATAAAGGCCGCATAGGCGAGTCTTTTGGGGCCACTTATTCTTACCTTGGGCGCAGCGGCAACGATATGAGCGGAATGTGGGTTCGTCATATTTCAGTACAGCCAAAACTGAAAGAAATAGTTATTAATATCTGAAATTCTGCTCTGACAGGGTTAAAGTAGCTTACCTTCAAAGTTCCTCCTACTTCCTTAAATTATTTGCAGAATTATTTGTGTTTAAAAGAGGTAAATTACAGAACGTTCTTGAATAAGAACCACGATCTGAACTGATTGTTTGATTGACGAAAAGTTATGACAGTTGTCATGAGAATTTGAGACAAAATTGATTTTAGCCAACTAACAAACTAACACAAAAATTAAAATAGCGTTTTTGATTTAAGTCACAAGAAGTAATTTTTACTCCGAAGAGAACATATTTTTTTCTAACATCGCAAATAATTTTTTAAACAATTTCAAACGTTGCAAATAATATAAAAAGATTTAAAAGTAATACCTTGTAATAATATATCGAGAAACTATGGTTACACTCGTTGAATTTGACACTTTATGTCAGTTTAATAATATATTTTCGTACTTTTGTTGCTTAGGCGTAAGTGCTTTACTTTTAAGCGTTAAAATGACCTTTATCCAACAGCCACTACTTATACAGACATTACTCACATGTATACATGCATATAAAATAAAAATAATAACACACGCGTGAGTTATAACTTCAAAGCCACACCATTTTATAGAAATTATTAAGCTTTATTCATAAATTACTAATTTAATTATTTATTTAAATTAACATTAACAACAAATGAAAATGATTTTTTTTGTAGATTCAGAAATTCAACTATTCTTTAAGCCGCGTCCAAGCTACTCGAACATACATAATTCACACTATATACTCGTAGCAGCAGGTCGTAAACGACGACACAGCCCATCGCATCGGTCCCGAGGACTGAGGTGCGGGGAAGAATGCGACAACCAGTTTGCTCTATAGATCTAGGATGCGTTTAGATAGTCGCTGTTTTTTCGAGTGCGCGGATTTCGAGGGCAAGCATTTTATTAAATAAATTAACCGGTAAACAGTTTAAGAACTTTTGTCGTTGAAGAATCAATATTTAGCAGGCGGAGGGTTACAGGGGTCTTTTGATAGATTATTCGTTATAGTGTATTTTTAAGACCTGTATTCATTTTCAGCCGATTCTACCAGGTGTTTCTCAAAAGGAGCTCACTTTTTTATTTTTTCAGATAATACAACGAAATTTGGTTTGTTAGTATATGACATAAATCGGGATTGATTGACGTATTCAATAACCTTCGGTCGCTTCCTGTTTCACCGGAAATGACTACAACTTTGTATTTTTAGATTGTATCCTAAGTACTTTTTTACTTTATTTGATAGAAAACGACATTCTGAATAGAATGACATACCATACGTCAATTTTAGACGATTCCAATTAAATAAAAATAGCATTTTAAATTTCAATCTAGAGTGCCAAGACTGAGTTAAAACTATTAATTTGTAATTAAAGAACTTTGGAAACATATATTTGATCGTGTAATTTTTTTTCGTATCCTTTCATGGCCGCTTAAAAGATGCCCAAATCGTATTTTTAATGATAACTCAAATTTTTCAAATGGTACGAGGCTGGCTCAGTATATTTGGAAAAAGCATTTTTTACGAATAATTTGGTACCACATACTTGGTACTTAGTTGACATTTGGACTTGGTTGACTTGCCACTTGGTTGACATATAATATATCATTCTATTTAGAATGTCATTTTATATCATATATGGTAAAAAAGTACCGAGGGTACCATTTAAATCAAAAGTTGTTGTAGTTTCCACGTCGCAAAAATTAATGCATTTGTGACGTTTGAAAAAAAAATATTTATAAGATTTTAAGTACCTAAAGGCAATAATAAAATATAAATCTATGATGAATATTATATTAAAGAACGGTTATTTTATACACAATACATTACAAATTAAGATCTATTCAATTCATACGTTAGGGCGTTCGACTGGTCCATTTCTGTCTCTCATGGCGGGGATGAAAAAGACGGTGGCAAATGGAAAGCTCAGCATACAAAAGCCCATAAAGGCCCCATAGGCGAGTCGTTTGGGGCCACTTATCCTCACCTTGGGCGCACCGGCAACGACATGAGCGGAATGTGTGTTTAACATATTTCAGTACGGTCAAAACTGAAAGAAATAAGAAATAGTTATTAATCTGAAATTCTAGATTTTAGTGACAGAGGGTAAAGTATCTTACCTTCAAAGTTATCCTTAAAATATTTGCAGAGCTATTTGTATTTAAATAATGTAGATTAGAGAACGTTTACATTCAAACATCAAGATCTGAAATGATTATTTGATTGACGACAGGTTATGACAGTTGTCATGAAAATTTGATACAAAATTGATTTTAGCCAACTAACAAACGAAAGCTTGATTTTCATGCATCGGTTGTCCGACGATACGATGATACGATATTAATTTTATTGGTTGAATTTAAAGACATTGGTTAGAAAATTACGCAGTTTTTAAATACTGTAAGAGTCAGATATTTTTCAATTAACATTTTAAACCCCAATTAAATAATAATTCATTAAAAACCTAAGAACAGAATAAATTCATTCATTTATGCTGCTTGGTGACCGTTAAGGGTCGTTTACGGCGGCATAAATGAATGAATTTATTCTGTTCTTAGGTTTTTAATGAATTCTTATTTAATTAGGGTTTAAAATGTTAATTGAAAAATATCTGACTCTTACACTTATTATAGTTTAAAGAAAGCAACGTTATGGAGAGAGAATTTTAAGAAAGCTAGTTCTTTAATATATCTTTTGCTATGCTCTCCTGAACAGAGTGCGGACCGTCTGGCTGCCGGTAGACGTTGCGTTCACTACTGCGCATCATATCTGTATTCAACATTTGTTCACTACTGCGCATCACAAATTCGCTCTGTAAATCAGGAACTAAGAAATCTGGACAAAACTATGTTTAGTTTTGTTTAGGTTAGGTTCATAGGTCGTAGTTTAGTTTCATAAAAAAGTAGCAAAGTAATGGCATCATTGTATCTCTACTCATAAACGAGAAATCCCCAAAAACACATGGGGATGGCTATACCCTGTACAGATGTGATGCGCTATGCGATATGGATACCCTGTACAGATGTGATGCGCAGACGGCCCGCACTTTGGCCGGGAGAGTAAGACTCAGAAGAGCATAACAAAAGAGATATTAAAGAACCAGCTTCTTATTAGATATTTTTACTCTAATTTTTTTAGACTTCTAAAGATGAGTTTTTAATCAGCAAATCGTACCAAGTAGGGTTGAAAGGGACCGACTCCTCCCCCTTTTTCACCCTAGGCCGCGTTTCTGCGTCCCTGTTGTCATCCTCAATTTGACGCGTGATTTACGACGACACGATCCCATAGGCGGCACATGTTTGAAGAGCCGCGCTTGTTTTGTAAATAGGGCTTTAGGTATCTGTAAATACTTAGGGGTGGCAAAAAAGACCGGCTCAGTGCTAGAACGAGGGTGGAAGTCATTAATTTGGGAAGGTATTCGGTGGTGTATCCGGTCTATTAAAGGCTTTTTCAGATACTTTACTTTAGGTGGCACTTTTAAGTATCTAATATATTAATGGTTTTGTAATTGAAGAGTGGAAGTACCAAAGGAGGTAACTGTCAAAAAAATCGGAGGACCTACTGTATAGGCAGGTATTTGATTGTCTAAAAGTTTTACAAAAATAATTTGTTAATGAATTTTTATCAAATTTAAGTATAGATATTTGTTCCTCCCCCTGTATGTTTCTTATTAATGATTTGTCTCGCTTCGCCCTATATAATAAAAATTCTTGCAAGACTGTCACGATCCGTTACATAATTTGAGGTCAACATTTATCAACAATATACACACACATACATATAATTCGAACTCATAAAAAAATCGTAATCAGCATATTTTAATGATGTTAGTGCGTTAGAAACAATAAACTGGGACATGGTCATTATACTGTGATCGTGTCAATTTGTTCAATTTGTTCATTACAACTTACTTTGGTTTTTGGATGGAGTGGCTATTTTTAAAACGAACTTTTCATATATTATCGCATATTTACTTTTATGGGACTGGAATGTTTCGTGGAATGTTTCTTTTTGGCTATTCAAATTTTATTTTTATCTTTACATTTCCTCCAACTAGTGAGTAAATTTTTCTTCAAAATTTCTTGTCGTCGATCGTCTTGGAAATAACGATCGATGACCGTTCCCCATATAACTTTACATATAAAATGACAGCGACCTTTATTTCGTAGCCATCGCTGACGCCGTTTTTTTTTATCATACAGTATGTATGTACAGGGTGACGCCTCTCATATGACGCGGAGGCTCCAAAGGGAACGACAGTTTGTATTGAAATGAAATTTTGTGAGCATATGTAGGTTAATTCAGAGCACTTTTTAAAAATATAGAGAGTTCTACAGGCTGTCCCTAAAAAAAGTTACACATCAAAGTTTTGTTTTTTGTAATAAAACACTCTATATATTAATTGATTTTTGGATTCTAGGAGAAAAATAAAGGTGTGTTTTGTTAGGAAAGTATATGACTGAAATGTAAGGTTTTTGACTTATTTAACGTTTTCTAAAAATGAAGAACAATTTTCTCTGTTTTTTTTCTCAGGTAAGATTTCGACAGATGATGACAGAAGAAAAGCAGATGACGTCCCATACCAATCTATTTATTTTACTAAAAAAAGTTTCTAATATTTTTTAAGTTAACTATGGATGGGTTTAACTATGGATGGGTCATGCGTCGTCTCTTGTTGTTTTTAACGAGTTTTATTGGTTTATTTCAAAAGTGACAGTTCATATTTCAATTTTATTGGTTTGACGGAACGATGAACGGCAAACGGACGCCGATGCGTATGAACTCGCCTTTAGATTTTTGGGAATTATAGGTTATAATTTTGTGTCAATTTATGTCAAATATCTGCGTTTTGGAAGATGATGCATTTTGATTCGTGTTATTACGTGTGTTTTGTGTCTTTTGAAGTCAAGTGGAGGAAAAATCGAGGGAAAATTAACTGTAGACCCCAGAGCACAGTTTATATATTTAATACTTGCAGCCCAGGCAGAAAGCCTTACACACCAATAAAGTTACCATCAATAAGGTTTGTATACCATCTCGTCATAGATAAGTGCATCTCGTATATGGTACAAGGATCGTACTAAACCTATACTACTGGAGTAGCTGCAAAATATCGATCGATACATATAATTCACACGATATGTAAATAATGGATTTTAGTACTGCAGAAAAATAATGTCGAAAGGTACTGATTTAAAAAAAAATAGATTAAAGTTAATTAATCAACCTTTAAGGTATAAAATTTGGTAAGTGTTATTATTAATAAAATAGTTTGTTTTATTTAGGTATTCTTGTAAGTTAAGTCCTGTAAGTTTCTTGAAGTTTGAAAATAAGAAATAGTTCTTTTTCATATTTTTTGGTATGTGGTGAACTAACTAACCTACACATACCGTTTTTTTAATAAAATAACTCGATTACATTTTTTCATTTTTATACAGTTTTTTTCACAATATTTTGAAATAATCACTTATCAGCTAAATTTTAAATATATTAATTCCCTGCTATATGCTTTCCAGTTGTACCAACTTATTTCTTTGTAAAATAAAATAAACTACTTTGAAATTCAAATGGCAGACACATCTATCACTGTCAAGGATCTTGTCATTGGACAGACTATACTCCTACTACAGTCGCTATAAAACTATATCATTCAGTATAAACCGGATAAACAAAGAAAATTTACTAGGACTTTTGATGCTGCTCCCCTATTACAGTCTCTAAATCAAACCGCGATTGACGCTTACTTAAGATCTACATTAGCGTAAATTAAATTTTTCTATCAAAGAGCGGGGAAACGTTCTTTTCGAAGGACAGGAAGTACGACGTTTAAAGCTACGCGCGGGTGTTGGCTGGGAAGATATAGAGCCGACAGCTGAAAGAGAAATTCCCTCGATCCACAACTTATTTGTCGGAGACAGCCAGCCAGGCGGCCAGGCAGAATGCCTGTCAACGAAAAAATTTAACGTTTTTATTTTTAGAGATGCCTTTTCTATAATTACAATGCACCGGAGACTATTAAAATGCTTCGGTATTGAATTATGATTCGATTTCACTGATCACCTATTTCTTTTTTTTCTATGTAGGTATTTTTAAACAAAAAATTATTTTTGGCGTAATTTTTTAGTTATTTTTAACTTTATAATCTTGCATAAACCATACTGTTTATACGGCGAAACAATATTAATATTCATATATATATATATATATATATATAGGGTGATTCTTAAAAAAATCCAAAATAACCCAGTTATATTACTTTGAAAATAAAAAAAAATATATTTTTTGGTTAAATTTTGAGTACCACTGGTTTTTTTCTGGGTTTTCTTTCTTGTAAATTTAGTGCACTACCTATGTTGCCATATTCCATATTCTAGGGTTGCCAACCGTCCTCTACTCCAGAGACAGTCCTCTTTTTGATCTCACTCACCCTCTCTCAATTCTAGACATTTGGGCAAGGTTTCAAAAAATGTTTCACCTCTGCCTCTTTTTTACCCTCTCGTGCTCTATTTTTTATTTTGAAAGTTGGCAACCCTACCATATTCACAAGAAATTATGATTTTTAACTAAAAACTAAAATAATTCCCAAAATTTTTTTCAAAAAATTCTAAATTTTTAAAAATTTGCAAATTTGTCGAATTTTTATTGATGGGACGCGTCCTCTAATTTTTTACGAAAAATATCGAGAGAATATCGTTTCCCCTCTCACGGATACCCCGTAGCTACAGAACGGACAGACGTACTGTACCTTACTTTGAATCTGGTAGACAATGATTCAGTATTAAAACTAAAAGAGTTTCGGACTTCCATTGTCTTTATTTATTTTGCTTACACAACGTTTCGGTCAGAAGTATCACTGACAGTTATCAAGAATCTACTAAATCATCTACTGGCGGAAGGTACCATATGATCGACAAAAAAACGGCGTTAGAGTTGGCTTGGAAATAAAGATCGCTGTCATTTTATATTTAAAATTACATGGGAAATTGATCATCATTTCCAAGCCAACATTTTTGATCATATTGTACTTAAATAAATATTTTTATTATTACCCCTAGTTTTATATTTTCTGATGATGAGACTCAACCTCGAAAAACAGAACAAATTTTGACGGCTCTGTCGTTTTTTCACTCAGTTCTTTTTCTAACTGTATTAAAAGTGCTGCATGGTTACTTAGGTACAAGAATAAAGTCCAGAACGAGATACGAGACATGCTGATGTATATCAATATCAAGACAACATCCATAGATTAGGTAATTAAAAAAATAAGGGTGTATTGTTGAAAGTACCAAATTTTTGATTAATTGATAGAATTCCTTAAAAGTAATATAATACCCGCCTGTGGATGTAACCAAACAGGTGTAAACGCGATGTTGCAATTTTCTCCGCCCTGAGACAAAGACAGGTTTTATTTTTTGTCGCATCCACTGATACCAGCAACATTGCATGATTGCAATATTCGGAATATGTTATTTAGAGGTTTTATGAACTAGATATAAAATCTGTCTATGTTTTAAGTCTATGTTAAGTGTAATGTGCGCGTATATTCAGCATATTTTCTAATGAATAAAACCAAATCAACAGTATTTTTGACTGGATTTTCCATCCCATATGAAGGGTCCAGAGGAAACACATGATAAGCGCCATTTTACTAAATTTACAGGAGAGCACTGGACGGCTGGTGGTTATCAGGTTCTTTCCGTGTATTCTATTTTTTTACTAGGCATATATCATAGGATTTAACAACTTATTGCCCTGCAGGGTTTATACGTTTTGTAGAGACCAGTTAGACCTACTATAAAATTATAAAGTCCTAAAATTAAGAAAATGGCGCTTATCAAGTTTATCCCTTGCTTGGACCCTTCATAAATTTACGATGCAGACTTTTATCAGTCACACTGTATATTTGGTACATGGGAGAATATAATAATTTCATTAATTTAGAAACAAAAAAACTGCAAATCAAGTCTTTAATTTATCAATTTTTCACGGTTCAAGATTTTCAAGTTCATGGCGATCTTGATCTATATTGACCATTCGTTTTACAGCTGACAATTGTTTATACGCCAAATAACATAAACTATTTTACATTTAATCATCTCTATTAAAATATTTTGAAAATGTCACAAGGGCAGAAAAGATAAATTTGATTTTAAACGTCGTTTACAATAAATACATTAAAAATATAGTACACTCAGTCTTGACACTCTCGAGTTTTAAGGACTGCCGTACTTTTCAAATATCAACGTGATAAATATAAAAGAAAACAAAAACAATTCCGTATTTTATAATAATATATGAATGATCGATAATATAACATAAACAAAGCGAGAGAGATGCTGATTTAAAGTTTTATAGAATGATGGTATTAGGTCAGCAAAATATGAAAGGAGACGTGATTTATCCTTTTTATTTTCAAGATTAGCCAGATTTGCTGATTTAGAAGAGTTAAAAATACACGTCCTCATTGTCGAAAAGATTCTTAAATTACAGATATTTTCAGTAGCGTTACCATAAAAAATCCAAAAATTAAAACACCCAAGTCAAGTTTTTTTTCGGTCACTTTTTTTTCAAAATCGGTATTTTGTAAATATCTCGAAAACTATGCGTTTTTTGCAAAAATTTCACGAGAGCAAAATTAAAGAGACTAAAAATGAAAATTTTCGCTAAAGTCAACCGTCTAGGCACAAAATCCCTGGAAATTTTACAATTTTGCGTAAAGTATGATATATGTATAATGTATAGTCGATTTTCCGAAACCAAATGTCGATTAGGGTTCACTAAAACTCTCATTAATTTATGAATAATTAATTGCCGTACTGGACAGCATTCATTGCGAACTTACCACCAGGTTTAGCATTGGTCTGGTTGTACCAAAGATGCCGAAGAATGGGGTTGGAAGAAAACAAAAACAGGCATTACTCCAGTCACAACGTTGACAGATCCAGCTCCAAAACCCCTATTGGCATTTTTATCTTGTAAATGTAAAATGCAAAACCGACAACTGTGGTAAAACCTGCGGATGCGGAAAAGCGGGATTAAAATGTTCAATGATTTGTGCATACTGCAATGGGAAATCCTGTGACAACGTCACTCAAGTGTCACTCGACGAATCCGATGAAGAGGAGTTGGACTTGCCTGTAGATATCCCTCTGGCGGCTGAAGATGAAGAGTTGGACGAATTGAGAGACCGCCCTGATGAGCCCAGCACAGCAGAGACGATCGACTTTGACATCAATGAGCCAGGTCCGTCGGGCTTGTGCAGATAAGTTAAAGTTTTTAATTTACCTATTGGGGTAGGCCTCCGGGGAGACCACGTTAAAATAAACGAGCCATGTACTTTACCTCTTGGGTGGTGTGGAAACAAGTACACATTTTCAATAATTAAAATTAATTATTCATAAATTAATGAGCGAATTAATGATACGCCACTGTTTCATGACAACATTGAAGAAACTAAACTAAAACTAACTAGTTTTAGTGAACCCTAATCGACATTTGATTTCGGAAAATCGACTATACATATAGGTATCATATTTTACGCAAAATTGTAAAATTTCAAGGGATTTTGTGCCTAAACGGTTGATTTTATCGAAAATTTTTATAGAACCTTTTTTATAGGAAATTTTATTTCCTTTAATTTTGTCCTCTTCATATTTTTGCGAAAAACGCATAGTTTTCGAGATATTTACAAAATACCGATTTTGGGCGCCATGTTGACAAGATGACGGCGCCGCGCCGGCGGCAAGTCTGGAAATGTGCATTTTATGGATTTTAGTTAGGGACCCCACAAAACCTATAAACCTGCAAAGATTCAAAACTTCCGGACTTTTTTCCAAGCCAAAATCCCCAATGACTGAACTATATAGTTTTATTAAAAAAGTGATAAGTACGCCTCTGGATTTTTTTCTAAATCGCTAATTTATTATACTGTTTGCCATCTATTTTATTGATATCCGATTGCTCAAGGCGAGGAGAGATATATCTTGAATTTATTCTCGACATCGGATATTTAATCTTTGGTAACACCTACAGAAAAAATCTTTCGCCAGATTGTATCGACTTTTTTTCGGTTATGTGAAAACATGTCAGGGAAAATTAAAAATAACACTTTTTTACTTACTTACGAACAGGCTAATTTATTTCTTTCGAACATTTTAGACCTACAAAATGTACACTATAAATACAGACATAAAATAAAAACAAAACAAAAATCAAATTTTTCTTTTTATACAATATTCGGACGGAATATAAACAACAAAATGGTAAAAATAAAAAAGAAACTTCTAGATGTTTAAACAAATAGAGGGTCTACAGTTATTTACGAACACATTCTCAGTTTTTATAATAATAAAGTCTTCGAAAACTCACTATCGGGAATATAGGAAGAATAAAAATTAATAATAATTAAACACATTTTTTAACAATAAAGAATTAAAAAAAAACAAATTTGTGAAATTTGAATAAATAAGCTTCGACACTGAAGAATATAACGTTTTTACTGTCAAATAAGACGGACGAAAAACTAGCATTCACATCTTAAGATTCACCTGCAGTTTTATCAGTTATAGCCTTGTGTTTAGTGAAATTGGAAAAATTGAATTTGTGAAAATAATATATAAAATTTTTTGTAAAATTACATTATTTTGTAAAACTATGCGAAAATATTCTTTATAGGGTTTTTAAAAAAAAAATGTTTCCTTACGTAAAAATAACATTTATTTTGCATATCTACATCTCCGATTCTGCTTTTTATAGCTATAGGAGGTTAGTCTTAATTTTTTTTTTCGACTTATTATAATTTTCTTCCAAGTGCTTTTAGCGATTCGAATGAGATTTGGAGGGTAAAAGCTACTATGAGTGCATACATAGTTTAATGCTAAAAAAGGGCCCACAGATTCACCAGCGACGTGCATATGGTTTATCACTGGAATATATTTCTAACAAAAAAAACATGTGCGCCACTGACATTTTTCCCTTTTATTACCAAAAGTGTGTGGGCCATTTAATGCCGATTAAAAGTTGTATCTTGGTATTTTGTCCATTTCGATCTTCTCGATGAGATAAACGCAATTTTATTAACGACAATTAATAAAATAAAAATAAAATCAATAAATTATCTATTTAATGTAATTTATTACCAAATTTTATTAAGATTTAAAACACTATAATTATTTTTTAGAAAAATATTCCAGTGATAACCCCTATGCACGGCCCTGGTGAATATGTCGACACTTTTTTTAACATCAAAATATGTCGCACAGTAACTTTTATCCTCAAAATTTCATTCGAATCGCTAAAAGCACTGGGAAGAAAATTATAATAAATCGAAAACAGATAAGTCTTTATTTAATCCCCTGTAGCTACGAAGCAACGCAGAATCGGACCTATGTTAATATGAAAAAAAATCTTATTTTTACGAGAGCAATCGCTACGAGAGATGTAACACCCTGTATAACCGGTTATCAATTACTATACAGGGTGGTCCGAACTGTATTCTGGAAAGTTCGGCAGCATATTCTGCAGATAAAAATAAGTAAAAAAGTTCGTATAAATGTATGTCCTAAATTGCTTAATTTTGTAGATACAGGGTGTAGAAGTTTCATTTTTATTTTGATTTTTTCCAAATAATTTCTGAAGTAACGTCAATATTTGGATGAGAATTGGTGTCTGGGAGTTTCTTGACATGAGGAATTTGATTTTGATGTCAATATGACTCCTTTTAGGGGGCGCCACCTACATGTGTTTTAACTGTTTTGAAGAGTAATAACTTTTCGTCCGTACCTGTATAAAACTATGGAGTGAAAAATATACATACACCCTCTACAAGTAGGAGTCATATTGACATCAAAATTAAATTTGTCATGTCAAAAAACTCCCAGACACCAATTTTCATTCAAATATTGACGTTACTTCATAGATTATTTGAAAAAATCGAAATAAAAATGAAACTTCTACACCCTGTATCTCTGAAACTAAGCATTTTAGGACATACATTTATACGAACTTTTTTACTTATTTTTATCTGCAAAATATGCTACCGAGGTTTACGGAATACAGTTCGGAACACCCTGTATAATACGGTTCCTACGAGAGCATAGTTATTTGTTTAATTGTAATAAAAAACATCAATCATATCAATTACTAGCTTTGTCGTTAGCATAAATTCTTATTCTTCTATAAATAAGTTCACTTAAATTACAGAAAAAAAACCTGTAAAAATGTGTGATTTTTCTATTTTAAGTCGAGTTTTGTTCCAGTCAGCATAAAGGCTATTTGAAGCTCTTCTTCGAAAGTTAGTAGACATTTTTTGTTATTAATGTGATTTTTACAAGTTCAACGACATACAGATCTTACTTTAACATATGGTAGGTATATGGTATACGCGTATTACTATTAAGTCTTATAAATTAATCATTTAAAATAAAAGAGGTACGAAATAAAATAAATATTATAGTTTTTACTTTGGTTTTAAATTAACAATTCGTTTGTATGTATGTATCATAAAAATCAAATTTATTCTATTTAAGCTGGAATAAAATATTTTTTGATTAATAAATACCGCGTATAATAAAAAAAACAAGTCCAGTTGGCTTAGAAACGACGATTGATGACATTTCCTATATAATACATATAAAATAACATCTTCATTTCCAAGCCATCTCTGATGCCCTTTTTTTTCCCATTATATGGTACTGTATCTTCGAAATATTATTTTTTAAATCGATTGAAAATTGTTATTTAAAACCATTATAAAACAAAACAGGTAAGTAGTGAAGAAATATATTATGTAAAATATTTGGACGGTATAGTTGAAAATAAATACGAAGATAAAAAAAATTAGGTCCCCAAATAGCTTGAATCAAAATTATTTTCACATACACTATGTATATGTATTCAAAAAATTGTGTACCTTATCGGGTGATATTTTTTGAGATATAGATATAGAGAAAAAGCTACTTCTAGCAGTTATTCACTTGCACCCTGTATATCCTTGTTTGTTAAATCTAAGCTTCTGTTTTTAAATAATATGAAAAAAGTTTTAGATTAATTTATTTATTTTGCTGTAGCTTTTTACAGAACTAGCGTTTGTTAGTTGTAGCTTCTGAATAACGGTCTAGGTAAAGCATTTAGCTCATTTTGCTAGCTCAGACAACGTAAAACAAAACCAACAAATTTCTCACGTTATTTTATTTTATATTTTAAAATATTTAAAAGAATAGAACGGCACTAATTTTATTATATCTCTTTCGTTAGTCTCTTTATTCAATGATCTAGTTCATATAATTTGACGCACCCTCTATTTTACACAGTGGGCCAATATCCCTAATAGTAGGACAAAAACTATTTTCCTTAGTCCGTAAAAATTGAGGCACCCTGTATTTCATACAGTGGGACAAAATCCTCAATAACAGGACAAAAATCTTATTCGATATCTCAAAAAACAACACCATATACAGGTATATTCAATCATATTACAAGTTCCTCGTCTTCAAAAAACGTCTCGACCAATCGAACAAACCTCGTTGTTGCCACCTTGACCCTGACCCCTCTCCCCCATCGTCGAGTTTCTTTTTGTGGTCACCACCAGGAAGCGCCGCTCACGGGAAGTACGGAGCCACGAACATGGAATTGTCCGGAACGGTTGCTGCGGAGGCGGGCGGCTCGCTCTTGATGGTTGTCACCACTGGAACAGGAGCTGAGAGTCAGTTGGGGGGGAACTATGGGACACGGGGGTGTACTCACTGTCAGAGGGGGGCCAGTAGGGATAGCGGGTGGCTGCCTCTTGCCGCACGCTGCACGGACTGAAGGTGGCTGGCGGGGGGTAACTAAAAAAAAGGAAAATGTGTTAGTTATTGGACCGAAACAATAACTATCAATAACAATCTATCAACGAATAAAAACGAAATTATATTACCATAAAAACACATTTTTAGGACTTTCAAATATATTTTCATGTTTCATTTTTAATTTTCTCTAAAACGGTACGGAAATTTGGAAAAAAATAAATGGGATTAACCATTTTGAAACAAGCAATTTTTTTTTATAAAGAATATTTTTTCTCAAGAACTAATATACAGGGTGCTTCAAAAAACATGTTCCATCTCTCATCCTGAGATTCCGCACGTAGAAATAAGATTTATTTTTCATATGAACATAGACCCGATTCTGCTTTGTGTCGTAGCTACAGGGTGTTAAAGTTTTATAATCTTTCGATTTATGCATTATAATTTTCTTCCAAGTACTTTTAGTGATTCGAATGCAATTTTCAGGATAAAGGTTACTATAAGTGCTACATATTTTAATGCTAAAAAACTGTCGATAAATTCATCATAGACGTGCATATGGGTTTACACTGGAATATTTAAAAAAAAAAGCATGTGCGCCAGTGAATTTTTTCTTTTGATATCAGAATTGTGTAGGCCGTTTAATGCCAATTAAAACTTATCTCCCAATATTTTGTCGAATTCAGCGTCCTTCTTGAGATAAACGCAATTTTATTAATCACAATTAATAAAATTAAAATTAATAAATTATATATTTTACCTAATTTATTATTAAATATTATTACTATTAGTTATTGTTACTATAAGTCCAACCTGGAGCAATTTCAAATAAAAAAATTATGGTTTTTAAGATGATTACAAAAAAACTAATTTTAAACAGATTTAACATCCTGTAACTATAAAACTATGCATTTCCATACTCATATGTTTAATAGGAACTTTTTTTCATATTTTTTGATGAGGAATCAATGAGTACTTATTTAAAACTATCGCAAGTTAATGATATTAAACATTTTTAAAGGTTGCTCTAATAGCTGGTCTAAACTTGGATCCAGGCAAATTAATAAAACTGCTTTTGTCTCATCAAGGAGGCCGTAATTACACTATTTCGCTAACAAGAGAAAAAAAGTCAGAGGCGTACATGCTTTTTTTTAGAAAACTATTCCAGTGATAACCCATATGCACGTCCCTGGTGAATATCTCGACACTTTTTTAGCTTTAATATACTAACTGTTACTTTCAAAATTTCATTCGAAATGCTAAAAGTACTTAGAAAATTATAATAAATCCAAAAAATATTAAAACTTTAACACCCTGTAGCTACGAAACAAAGCAGAATCGTAGCTATGTTGATATGTAAAAATGTGTTAAAATTAATCTTATTTTTACGCGAGGAATCTCCCCAGTAGAGATGGTACACGTTTTTTGAAACACCCTGTATAGTTAAGTATTAAGCAACAAATACCTAAATATCTGCCACTACCATTAAATAAATGTAAAAATCTCCTAAACTACTCAAAATTAAAAACGATTTTGATTCGGCATTAAAAGAAGACTCCATTTTGTCAGAAAAGATAAGGCCTTACCCTTGCTGCGGATATCCCGTCGTATTACAGGTACTATACGACGCCAGCTGATGACTCTGCCCCAACCAGGTAGGATCGTACCTCGAGTATGGCGGCGGATAGGTGGGCGGAGTGGTGAAGATGTTCCTCGTGAGCGGCGCCAAGCTCTGATGACCCAACGCCTCTCCAAAGAACGCCTTGGGGTACGGCTGACCCGCCCGGTACGGCCGCTTCATCCTCCTGCGCCTCCGGTAGTTCCCGTTCTCGAACATATCCTGAAACTGCGGGTCCAACGTCCAGAAATTCCCCTTCTTTTCACCACCACCCTCTCTCGGTACTTTAACGAAACACTCGTTCAAACTGAGGTTGTGCCTGATCGAGTTCTGCCACCCTTTTTTGTTCTTCTCGTAGAACGAGAACTTGGAGGTTATGTACGAGTATATTTCCGATAGGGTGGCGCGCTTCATGTGGGACGAGTTGATGGCCATGGCTATCAGGGCCACATAGGAGTAAGGAGGCTTGGTTAGGGAATTGCTCGAAGTGGTGGATGTGGTCGAAGACGAGGGCTGGGGTTGGGGAGAGTGGCCGGAGCTGGTGCTGGCGGCTCGGACTTCCTCTTCCGCTGCTTCGGTGGAAGAGTGGGAAGCGTTGCTGTGCTGGCTGAGGACGCTGACGTGGCCGTTGCTCAGGCTGTAGTTGGGAGACGGAGATAGAGCTGGAACAAAGAATACAATAGTTAGAAGGATGTGATTAAAGCGTTATTTGATTTTTTCGCGTACTATAAACTTGAAGTGAAATAAAATATTGACTTGGAATTAGAGATGAGAAGGTCCGAATGGATATGTCGCAGTGCATAGAATAATCCGGCTTTTTGCAAAAAGACTAGGCATATTATAAAACGCCGACTTTTTAAACAAAAGAAGGAATTTTTACAAAAAGCCTATCTATTTTCAATCACTTTGCAAAAAGCCTAATCTGAATTAGGCATGACGATATTTTCTGCACACTTCTGCAAAATGAATGCCCGTTTTCAGTCGTTTTACAAAATGCCAAATCGTGATCAAAGTTTAGTCAGCTATATTGAATAATTTACGCTTTAATAAAAATACCCCATAGTATCTTATACAAAATCAATAATTTAAATTTATGTCAAAATTTTATTTTGTTTAGACGAAAACAACTTGAACCCTATTTCATAAATTATAATTATAAGTAACATAATTTTAAATACAAAATATATTAAAACCTTAATATTAATATCTCATTTAATTATTATACTCTGTAATTCGATTCTGTGTACAGGGCTGCTTCTTTGTGGAACTTTGCTTTCTTTTTTTGGAAATTTTATTTTTTAAGAATAAAATGAATTTAGAGCTTTATAATAATTGTCCAACGATACTCTATATTTAACAGAATTATCACTTTTTGTGCCATTATTTCCTAATTTTGAAAGAGAAGAAATGTCATTGGAATTTAGGTTAGTTATACCAATCCCGAGTAAAATGTTTTGTGCAATCTGACTAGTTTTAGTTCATTAGGCATTTTGTAAAGGGACTGAAAACAGATAGGCTCTTTGTAAAATATCCTTCTATTGTTAAATGCTGGCGTTTTATAATATGCCTAGACTTTTTGCAAAATGCTGAGATTATTCGATCGCTTCCCTTTCTAAAAATTTCAGCGCACGCTACTGAAAAGCATATTTTTTAAGAATAATTTCACTAATAAAATCAGAACTGATAGGTATTTTTTAATCTGCGGCAAAAATAAATGGTACTCTGTTACGGAGATTAAAGACTCTTAAAAGCCGTACCTCGTCGTCTTAATATAGCGTTTCCTCCCACCCAACTGCCACCCCTAATTGCCAAAACAGATCGGTCCGTTAACACCCGACGATTTACGGCTCCCGCTCGCGTTACGGCTCTTTGAGACGCGACCGCGCCTTTTCTCTATTTTTAATTCGAGAGCGCGTACCACCTATCACTAATTTCGTGGTCGCTAGTTCCTAAAGGACTTAATAATTCTCGAATATTTATAGTTTCCTCGACGATATTAGCCGTCGTTTTGTATTCGGACGGATCCTTTTAAATTAATGCGTCTAGCGAGGGCTATTAATATAATCAAACATCGGAAAGGTGTATTAAAGGCAGGTGAAATTTATTCATTCAAATAGAAGTTAATACTCCAGTGCAGTTATGACATTCTCTCTCTCTCTTTGGTCCGTTTCCCTGAAGAGGGATTAGTGACTATGATGTTCCTGTAGCGGTTTTTATCGTATTGTGCCAGTCCGCTCTGTTTTGAGCCATGCTGACGGTTTCATAAAGGCCTTGGCCGATTAGGTCTTTAGTTTGATCAACCCATCTCTTGGGTGATTTTCCTCGTGGTCGCTTTCCCTCTACCTTTCCCTCGACTATTAGCAGCTGCAGTGAGTCCGTTCTTCTAGCAATGTGACCAATATATGTCAGAAAACATCGGTTTATTTTTTTTGAGAGACTGAGTTGTGAGTTTAGTTCTTGGAGAACTGACTCATTCGTACGATGGGCTGTCCAAGGTATACGTAGCAGACGTCTATATGCCCACATTTCAAAAGCATCTATTCGCCTGGTATCGCTTTTCTTCAGCGTCCATGTTTCCGCCCCATACGTAGCAATCGGGAAAACAAGCGAGTTCAGCAGTCTTAGTTTGGTATTCTTAGTGATGGCTGTATCTTCCATATCTTAGTTAATTTAGTTACGGCTGTTCTAGCCAGCGCAATTCTACGTCTTATTTCGCCTTCGCATGAGCCGCTGTTGTCGATTAGCGATCCCAGATATAAGTATTTATTAACCACCTTAAATCCAGCTATGTTTCCCACGTGAGGTTGGTTGTTGTTTTGTCGGTCCACAATCATGACAGTAGTTTTGTTAGGATTAAGTTTTAGCCCAAATTCTGTACTAGTTTCTTGGAGACGTTGCATAATAAATTCCATTTCTTCCACACTTGATGTTATGATTAGTGTATCGTCGGCATATCTTAGATTATTGATTTTCCTTCCCCCCACAGATACTCCACCTTGCCAGTTATCGAGAATATCACGCATTATGTACTCGGTATAAATATTGAACAATAGGGGTGAGAGAACACACCCCTGCCTGACACCCTTCATTGCTTGAAATCTATTTGATGTGACATCATTAATTCTTATAAGTCCGTAATTATGTTGGTATAGTTGTCGGATAAGTAGAATAAGGTGATCAGGAACCCCCATTTCCTTGAGTATTTGCCAAAGTTTTTGCCACTTGACTAGATCGAAGGCCTTAGAATAGTCGATAAAACAGAGATACATTTCTATGTTGAATTCTCGCGCTTTTTCTATTAACTGTCGTACGTTCCCTATCTGTTCTCTGGTACCCTTACCAGGCATAAAGCCAGTTTGTTCTTCTGCAATCTGTGGTAGTAGATATGGCCTGAGTCTGTTGTTAATAATCTGCAGGAGAATTTTGCATGCATGAGGAATTAAAGCAATCATTCGATAGTTATTGCAGTCTGCCGGATTACCCTTTTTATATAGTGGTATATATAGCGAGCTGCACCAGTCGTCTGGCCAAATTCCCGTCTTCCAAATCAGATTGCATATGAAATGAATAACATCAATTACCGGTTGCCCTATTGACTTTAATATCTCAGCAGCTACACCATCTATACCTGGGGCTTTATTTTTTTTGAGACGATTTAGGGCGTGTTCAACTTCTGATTTAAGGATCTCCGGTTCATGTTCGAATTGGTTGGGACGATTAATATTATTTATGACATTCACCATGTTGAAATTGCAAAAATTTTTAGAAAGCTGCGACCATTGAAAATAGTTAGCCTTAGTAACCCTTATTAACATACTAAAAGTCCCCATTTGTCCGATGTGTGCGTCATCAACCAAGACTACTTATTAGACTGTAGAATTTTGGTCTTGATCTGAAATTTTCGTTCAAAAGGAAAGATTCTGGAGAAGTGAAGAAGAAATAAGAAATTAGCAATTACTATCGAATGACAGTTACATCTATCATTTACCTTTTAACCATTTTTAGAAATGAAGATTAGTTTTTACAGTGGGTTTCTCAGGACTTATGACCAAGATTTTCTTGATTTAAGTAAGAACAATCTTCGGATTGTTACGGGGTTTTTAACAGGACACTGTCCCAACGAACACTTCAGTAGGTTAAAGGTAAGAAACAAGGGCAAATGCAGATTCTGTGGGGAAAATGGGGAAACCCCAGAACACTTCATCACTGAGCGCGCTGAAACGACAACCATTCGTGTTATAAACTTTGGAACGACTGATATCGTTGCTGCAGGACTAACCTCTGTCCGAAGAGGCGAAGAGAGAACTCCAGTAGGTTAATTTTGAATATCAGATCCTTAAACAATAACTAGCGAAGTAAATAACCAGAGGACCCCTTTTTCTTCGAATAAATTAAATGGCAATGGATCGTAGAACGTGCCGTAGCGCCTACTGTCCGTACTCCTGCGAACCAGCTGCTCCGTCTACGTGTCTCGAGGGGGCCGTTTGGCCGGCGCCCGGCTCTGTTTACGCCGTTTGCTCGCCAAACGGCCCCAAACAATGTACGGCACCGGTTTATGGGCGCGCTGGCTCGCGTTCCAATTTTAGTACCACCGACCGTAGAGAGATCACCCCAGCAAAAATGACCGACCGACGGACGTTCGGGTGTATAAATAGGTCGGAGAGAAGAGAACAATGAGTCAGTTTAGTTCTCTACACATTTAAAAGTTATTTTCTTAAAAAAAGCGATTTAGAATGTCATACATTGATTCCATTGGTTCAAGAGGAAAATTTACAATATTTCTTCCATCCAAGGATTTTTGAAGTGAAACTTATTTACGCCCGTTGGGAGTAAAAATTCAAGGCCGTGACACTCGGCCTTGAATGACCAATAGGTTTGTAGCTTCAGAATGGTAAAGTATCTAGCCCATTTGCCAGCTCAGAATTAGAATTTAGAGTTAGTAACTCGCATTTTCATTAGAGGAATGTAAAATGTTTAGGAGTGGAGCTAATCACCGCGACCTTATAGATCTATTGTGTGTTCCCCTTTCTCGAGTTATAACGAGTTATAACTCATCATACAGTCTCAGGGCTCTCTTTGACAAGAGCCAGTATCTGAGACGGCTCCACAGAAGCCAGCTCTCCATCCTCGACATCAGCCGTACCAAATATTATGGCAGGTCGTCGTCTCGGCGCACTCAGTGATAAGGTGTTCTGGTGTTTCCCCATTTTCCCCACAGAATCTGCATTCGCCGTTGTTTCTCAGCTTCGGCCTACTGATGAGGTGTTCGTTGAGGAGACAGTGTCCTGTTAGTAACCCCGTGAGAATCCGAAGATTGTTTTTACTTAAATCAAGGAAAACCTTTTATTTTTCTCGGTCGTAAGTTCTGAGGTACTTTTTCGAGTGTCTTAGACCGTTGGAGGACACCCATTCCAAGTTACGGATGGAGTCTTCCAGATTCTTCAGTTCCGCTTTCAGTTGGTTCCCGTTTGGAAAACAGAACGGTTCTGGTTCAGTTAGTGGAGTGTTCGCTCCTTTCCTAGCTAGATCATTTGCTTTGTCATTGCCTTCTATCCTCCTTGGTGAGCAAGCACCGAGTAGGAGGACTTTATTTTCTTTGTTTAATTTGTTGAGCTTCTCTAGGCTGATCGCGTTAAGTGCTGCTTGACTATCGGATAGAATGGCAATTTCCCGTTTTCGATAGTTCCTATCTTTCATTGTTCATTAGAGGACACTGTCATATTTATTTCAAACCAATAATCAGCGAGAATATTCGTATAATTTAATAAAATTACTGTAAAAATGAATTGTTTGTAACTGAGCTGTAATTTCTGTACCTATTATTACTTATTAATCCGGTAAAAATGATGGAAATAAATAATTGTGATTGATTAAAATTTAATTTTAAGATGAAACTTTTGTTAACAACGTTCTGAGAATTCGAATAACGAATTGAATAATGAAAAGACAAGTGACATCTGTCTAAAAAAGACAGCGATTTAGAGTGAAAAGGTAGCATTTGACAGCCATATGTTCTGTCAAAAGACCTGTTTTTTACCTATAAATATTTGTTTTTCTTTAAGTTCTATCATTTCCCGTACGAAGAAATTTCTGAGAACTTACCACCGAGAAAAATCTTCCTTAATTTAAATAAGAACAATCTTCGGGTTGTCACAGGTTTCTTAATAGGACACTGTCTCCTCAACGAACACCTCAGTAGATTGAAGCTAAGAAACAACGGCGAATGCAGATTCTGTGGGGAAAATGGGGAAACACCTTATCGCTGAGTGCGCCGAGACGACAACCATTCATGCCATAAACTGTGGAACGACTGATATCGGAGATGGAGAACTAGCCTCTGCAAAGTCGTCTCAGATACTGGCTTCTATCAAAGCCCTGAGACTGTATGATGAGTTATAACTCGTTATAACTCAAGAAAGGGTGCACACAAAGGATCTGTAAGGTCGCAGTGATTAACCCCCAAACATTGTGCATTATACATCATTTCCCGTATACGTTTCCCGTATAATAGCCGACATCCTCCATTATTTGACCACCCAGTACAAATTAAGGTTTTTTTCAAGGGCATATTATCGTCTTGAGCCCAGCCCTGTTGGCACCTCCCACCTCAAAACGCAGACAATATAAATCGGACTTAATGCAACGGTTTATAAATACGTCGCCACATCAAAACCTAACCGTCCGCGATATTTTGCAAATATCTTTCAAAACACACAATAAAATAACACAAATTATTCGCGGCCGTGTCTTGTCGTACGGTGAAAAATAGACTCGAGAATTTCACCGTCGGAGATTATCCTTGCATTTCGTTTACGTGGAAACGCGATATTTTATACATTCATTTCTACTGTTCGTGTGTTAGAGTGAAACCAATTACTATAACTATCATATTAACAAGTATTTTTAACTATTCATCAAAACTTAGATTTTCTTATAATATGACCAGCCTCTAGCTCAGGGATCAGAAGCTAGTGTCTTACTACCAAAGATGATTTTCTATATGTAAATTGGATTAATGAATATTCTTGTTCCTTTTGAATAAATTCATATTGAAACTAAAAGAAAAATAAAACACTAAATCACCACAATAAACCAAAACACTTTTACTTTTACACTGGATGCGTCAGCAGATGATTATAAACTGAGTTTATCATCATCAGCAGAGAATTTTCGCATTATCTACATCAAAAATGTAAAGGTGTTTATGTACAAATGGTCTCGTCAGTTCAAAATTTATATGGCTGTCTTATGATAAGACTTCTTAAAAAACAACATACAAATGCACACTCCAATTTGCTTATTACCCCTATAAAATATTAAAAATCTGTAAAAATATCCAAGTAAATAATACAGTTGGGTTAGGTTAGTTAGCCTTTCATCCCAAATAGCAGAATAACTATTAAAATGTCGGAAAAATTCACGAAAAAGTTTTTTGAGAATAATAAATGATAAATAGTTAGGTAGAATGTACTAAAATCATGTCCATCATGTTGGATTGGGTTAAAAGATGTATAATGTAAAGAAACAAAAAAACTTCAGCGATAATAGTATATTAAACAACGAGTTTCGAAAACGACGTTTTGCACACGAGTTCGACAGTTTGTTGGCTTGAGCCGCAGGCAAGAGCCACAAATCGAACGAGTGTACAAAGAAGTTTTCGAACGAGTTTTTACGCTATTTTTTCTACTACTACAAATTAGCAGCAGACTCACTCAGTTTTTGTGAGTTCTGTGGAATAATTTGCGATGTAATGATGACACTTTTCTGACGGCTGCGTTGCGTTTGGGGTTTCAGCTAAACATTGGAAGTTAAAAATGTTAAAATTGACACATGTAGTCTGCACTAAGACACATGTCGTGCCCTAAATACTTAGCACACGACAGTTTGCAAAACGCCAATTTCAGATCGAGTTTTCCGTGTGTCAAAATGCATTTTCTAGGCTAGTCGTAGAAAAAATCAAAGACAACTTCAAAATCAAAAAACAAAGATAAAAAAAAAGAATTACTAAGATGAAACAATACAATTATTAACTGTATTTCTAAAGGAAACACTGCGGAATCAACTGATACCTTCACAAAATGAAGCTAAGTGACACACAAATATGCAGGAAATCTAAACAGGACAATGAGACAATGTCCTACAAATTCCCTTAAAATCCACTGACTTGTAACTTTTTCTAATCGCTCAATATACACGGTTAAATATAGAATCAAAAATAGCTATTTATCTATTATAGTGTTTTTTTCCTTAACTAGAACATCGAAGAAAATTGACCAAACCACCCAAAAAAACAGAGACACGCGCCTCTCGATTTATCGGAGAAATTTCGGATTTCGAGAAAAATGACGTCCCATTTACGTCATCCGTTTTCATTTTGTTTGTCCCGGTGATCCCGCGACCTCTTCCAAGCTGATAAGCGACGGTTTAAGTGCGACCTTGTGTTTGACACGTCTTTCTCGGATCGTTGTATTCCAAGTGACATACTGCGATCAAAAATCGAAGAGCACAAATGTAGAGAGACTAACTTTTATATTTTATGATTACGGGTGGAAACTATTACAATAATAAATAAATCATTAGGGTAAAAGTCTCCTACTAGCCTACTGCTGACGCCATCTTCCCGTTTCCCGTCATCCAATGTTGTTGAGTTGTCGAGCATCATCATGGATTCATGGATGACTCCAGGCAGCACAAAGTTCTATAGGGTGATCGAGGAGGCGATTTTACTAAATAAATTATTGCAACGGATACACACACAGATATCTACTGACATTAACACAAAATTAATCAGCAATTAATTCTATATATAATATTTTTAATCTTCTAAAAATTAATATTACACGGGCATTAAAATATCGGATTTTGCGTATGTCTCAGCCCAAAGATTAAAGTTTAACATGCCAAAATGTAAATAACGGAATTCTTTCGAAAACCTTGGACAATAGTAAATTCAACAAAATATTATTGGGTTCAACCACATAAATAATTGATTGACAATATATTGACTTCTCACTTCCCATTAGAAATATGTAAACACGTATTTATTTTGTTTTTAATTAGATAGCTTCTAAATTCTTCAATAAAAGATAAACTAATTTGTTTTAAAACAATGTGGTTCCTACACTCTTAATGCTATTTATATAATACAATTATATAAATAGTATGTTAAAGAAGAATGTATGAGCTTGTATGAGCTATTATCATACAATTGGAGATCGTTATCTATCAGCAGAAGATAATAGTTTATTACCAGAATAACTAATCAAAATAATTTTAAAAAACACAAATAGGTCGATCAATTCCCTGTCTACCTTTGCTAAGTCTCGTCTAGATGTATGAATCCTCTCACGAAGAAAATTTTTCTCCATCCTGGTGTAAAGGCGATTTGCCTGAGTAGATGAGAATACCCTCTTCATTTTGAGAAATCCTGGTGTTACGTTTTGGTCTCGGCAGCGGCACAGAAATGGCTGATTTAATTACTTAAATACCTACAAATTTTCTAAAAAAATAAAAAAAAATTTTTGAACACAACAAAATAATGTTAACTAAACAAAACTAGAAAACGTCATTTTTATTGCATCAAAAGCAAATAAAAATTAATACGTAGCCAAGAGTCATGAATCAGGATTTCTCTGGGGGGTGCCCAGTAGCACCTGGGGTGGGGGGCCCGGCACCCCCGGGCACCCCTGTTGTTACGCCAATGTATACAAGTCAAAATCTGTAGAATTTCAATATTAAAGGCAGTAACATATTTGCCTACAAATGAGACATTATTTACCACCTTTACACGAACATTATGTTACTGGATATTTTTTATATGTTCTTTTTAAGAAATATATTACACCGTAATGTCGCATGTACCCCTCCCCCCATCCAAACTATACCGTAACGCAATATCAGATTACCCCAAGTGATCCCCTCCCCCGCGCGCCCTTGTGCACACGAAATCGATCCCCGTGTTTCGCGAATCGCTGACTGGAGCGCCGATCGCTCTTGCTCATTGCCCTGTGCCCCCTCGGGGCAACGTCACTCGATACGGCACTGGTGGAAACAAAGGCAGGGAGGGAGAGGGAGAAACCAGTAGGGATGTGCTTGTAAAGAAAAATATATCGATATAGCTGTGATACTGCTTTAATGGCTTTCACTCATATACGTGTGCTTTCCTTGTTCCTTGCAATTACTCAACGGAGAAAACTGATTCACTGTTTTATTTTCAATATTAAGGGGCCATCGTGTGCCGGAATCACTACGACTAGTGGGATGATTTTGATAATTTTTTAAGTAATATCTAAATTATTTAATTTTTTAGTATCTCTTTCTAAATTCTAAATGAGTTGACATCTGTCAATTATACGAGGGGAAACAAAATGTTGATATTTTGGTAAAAGTTTGCAATACCCTGTGGACTACGTTACCAAAGCAAGAAATTTAGAAATTACTTTATCATCTAGGTGTATCTTTCCTCAATAGGTTGTTTTTTGATTGTTATCAATATCAATAGCTTTATTTTTTTTGGATATATTCGCTTTTGAAGGAGACACTAACATATTTTCGTATTTTTCCAATTAAAACAATGCCCTTGTTTCTTGTCCTGATCAACAAGCCTATAAAATAGTGTAATGATTTATGTAATGTCACTGTTTTTGAAAAATCATATTATATTATTGCCTGTAAGGCAGTTGCTCTGGCAGATATGGTTTTAAGTTCAAAAATTGATCTCTGTCATGATGAATTAAAGCAGCAATCATGCAGCAATAGCCGATACTTCAGAACCTGAAACCATCTCTACTAGAGTAAACGTATAACGTAAATAAACAATAATAATATGACTTTTCAATGACAGTGACATTAGAAAAAAAATAAACACTGTTTTATATGTGTGATGATGAGATCCAAAAACAATGCCAAAATTGCTGTAAATCGTTACTGTCTTATTGAAAAGCGAATATCTCCAATAAAAATAAAGCTATTGCGACAAATTAAAAAACAGACTCTTGAGAAAAAACGTACCTATATGATAAAATGATTTTTAAAATCCTTGCTTTGTTAACATATTCCACAAGGTGTTTCAAACTTTCACCAAAATATCAAAATTTTGTTTTCCCTCGTATTATTGACAGATGGAAACTTTCATTTTTAATTTTGAAAAGTCAAATAATTTAGCTACAAAATGCTTAAAAAATCATCAAAATCGGCCCATTAGAACAAAATATATTAATCTTTAAAATACATGAAAATTTTAAGGTGCCCGTTTTTTGTGCCGGTGCGTGTATGTCTGCACCTACACTCCTACCCCTGTACCCTGCACCAACTTGTGCAGGTCCTTGATAGGATGGGAGTATTCTTCCGGTTCTAGTCTTGATTCCCAAAATAGAATGTGTAGCTTGCGATACAGAGCCTTGCAGTGACAAATTATGTGCTCCGCTGTTTCAGGATCTTTATCGCAGAGTCTGCAGCAAAGACTTTTTTGGTACAGGTTGAGCTTGCTTAGGTAGTATGTCTTGTGTATGATATTGTAAGACCTGTTGTAATCCACAATTTATTCTCGCTAAGAATTATCAGTTCAGCTGTCTGTTTCTCCAGTGGACTTTCTGCTTTTCACTGAGTCAGAGTTTTACTGCACTACGAGTCAAACATACAATATTAATTGTCGATTTATCGATATTTTGACTTATCGATATAGCTTCGACGGCCCTAAAAATCGGAGCGTTGTTCCTGTTGCTGCTGCTGATACTGCTACCGATGTTGTTGTTGCTGTTTACGCGCTAAAGGCACGCTCCTGTCAAATTAGGCGGAACGAAATCCGGCACCATTAGTGCCTAATTACTAATAATTATCAGAGAGGGACGGTTGTTGCGAACGCTGCGAGGGGGTGATTACACGGGATGGAAACAGGTAGAATAATTAGGGGATGGAAAAGGAAATTATCAAAAATTGTGCTGAATAATACGAAGGATTATGGGTGTCTATTATAATTTAATAAAATACTACAATGTTACACACACGTTATATGATAATCATATACAGGGTCGCTGTTATAAATGGAAACGGTCTATTATTAGGTAAAATATAGGAGGTGCCGTACCTTAAAAGTTATAGGATTTACAAATATCTAATAGCGAGTAATAAATTTAAATATACAGGGTCGGTCATAAAGTTATGGCACGACATCAAACTTAATTTTTTGAATGAAACCCCCTGTATATTATTGCATATTTCAATTCTTCCTTCAATTTTAAGCAATAATCGTAATACACAATGTACATAAATTGAAAAATTGAAATGTTAAACGAAAATTTTGTAATTTCCAGACTTGATATAATCTCATTGTATACATCGATAAATGCTAACTTGATAACTAAACATACAAAATGTAGAAATTGTACTTAACGGATTAATAAACCACCTGTCTGATTTAATTTCATTACTTCTAACCAAGAAATCAAGCGATATAATTTTGAGTAATCTGTTTTTTGTCCTTCATCCAAAAACGACCGCGGAGAAAATGTGCATCCCATACAAACATGACATAATACATAATGTTTATAATGTTTTCGAGTTTCGTATATGTTTTGAGTTTGGCGTATATATCGCAACCGACGCATGATTATCTTGTTTACTAAAATCTCACTAATTTCCATCGGAAAAAAGTCTTTCTGTAAAGCGTATTTTGGGCTATCGAACGTTAAAAAGATTCTTGTCCGTTCTAAAATAAGAACGGAGATATTAAAAAATAGAACGTGTTAGCGATAAGAGATTGACCTTTTATCTCAGTGGGTTTTAGTTATTAATTTACTCGTAATGGAGTTTTGCATATCGTATTAGAAACTAGAAACGCTTAGATCCTTCTCTTTCAATCTTCAGAAAAATTGTTTTGTCAATAATGTTTAGGCTACGACATACATATAAATATTTATAGTATTGTTTGTTGAAAAATACTGAATAGTTGAAGATTTTTGTTTTATATACAAATAGAAATTATTTAGAAACATCAATGATAAGCTAGTAGTATTTGATATATTATGTCCATAAAAGCTTAAAATTATATAAATAAACATGCGTAAAAATTATTTACATTTGAAAGATGAATTGAATGAAGAATTATTTGTAAAATCAGTTGAATTTCGCTTCCTCTAGGTACATAATATATGAAGAGCAGACTTATTAAATGCATTTTGTCAATTTTTTCAGATTTTCAACCAAAGATGGCATTGCGAACTACATACACAGAGTTACAATATGATGCCAGAAACGACGTGATGTATGTCCATTGCCGGTAGACAAACAAACAGAAGTATGTCCTTTTGTGCTGTGGAGGCAGTTCTTTTAGTTTCAAAGTAAAGGAATTTTTCCAATTTTGATCCGCGGTTATTTCCCCTATACGCCACCTGGGGTCGCGTCATCCGATGGGAGTTTGGAGTTCTCGACACGGATTTTCTCAAAAACGGACTAAGAAAACACGGAATATCTTAAAAACTGCGACTTCGACTGATTTTGATGTTATTACAAATTTTGTTGCAAATATTATTCCTAATCTTAAATTGAAAACGGCGTTTCGCTAGCTACTTTAATTTTGGAGTAACGATTTTTTAAAATTTTTAACCCCCTCCCATACTCCCTTACCAACCCCCCACCCCCACCAAAAACTAATAGCCAGGTTCTCGGGTGCCAAAGTATTTTTGTACCAAATTTGGTTAAAATCGGTTTAGCGGTTTTTGAGTTATCGTGTTAGAGACAGACGGACAGACACCATGAAAATATTTTGTATTTAGGTCATTTATGACCCAAATAATTCATTTTGGGTGAAATTAAAAAAACTTTTTTTTTGCCGATTTTAATAATAAGCCTACCATACCTGTTGGTATGGTTAGTAGGCTAAAAAACCGTTCACAGTCCTTTATACGTGAAATTTCTCTTTATAAGCCTAAATAGAAAATACTTTCATGGTGTCTGTCTGTCTGTCTGTCCGTCCGTCTGTCTGTAACAAGATAACTCAAAAACCGCTAAACTCATTTTAACCAAATTTGACACAAAAATACTGAGAACCTGGCCATTAGTTTTTGGTGGGGGTGGGGGTTGGTAAGGGGGTGTGGGAGGGTTAAAATTTTTAAAAAATCGTAACTCCAAAATTACAGTAGCTAGCAAAACGCGGTTTTCAATTTAAGATTAGGATTAATATTTGCAAGAAAATTTGTAATAACATCAAAATCAGTCAAAGTCGCAGTTTTTGAGATATTCCGTGTATCCGTAGTCCGTTTTTGAGAAAGTCCGTGTTGAGAACTCCAAACTCCCATAGGACGCGACCCCAGATGACGGATAAATTCCTTTACTTTGGAACTAAATAAACTGCCTACCAACTTTTTATTAACATATTTTAGTATGGGCGGCTATACGTGCCTCCCGGCGCCAATTTTTTTTCAATTTTTTCAGATATCATCAAAACTAGATTTTTCCCATGTAGGTGTACTATTTTTGTTTGGTGTATAATTTTTTTATCCATTTTTCAAGTATGCTAGTCAAGTTCTGTCTAAGTTTCTTGCAAAAAGCGTGGCAGTTTTTCGTTATTTGTCAAAATTTGAAAAAATAGACAAAATGCATCTAGAAAGTTTAGAAAAACAAAACGGACAACCGAGGGTTTCGTACAAAAAATATGTTTTTATTAACAACTCAGTAGATTGAAACTAAAAATTAACGGAGAATGCAGATACTGTGGGGAAAATGGAGAAACACCAGAACACCTAATCGCTGTCATTGCGCCGAGAAAACCATTCATGCCATAAACTTTGGTACCTACGACTGATATCGGAGATGGAGAACTAATCTCTGTAAACCCGTCTCAGATACTGGCTCTTGTCAAAGCCGTGAGACTGTATGATGACATAACTTATAGGGGAAAACCGCTATGAAGTGGACATATTATTAAAAGGAGTTATATTAATTATTAATCGATAATGAAATGAATTAAAAACTACATAGGTTGAAAGCTTCATCAATATGCTTTTAAAATATATTACTAAATTTATTTTGGAAATATTGTAATTGGGAGTAATATCTAAGTTTGAAAAAAGTTGCTTTTGTCCATTTCAAAACATCGATGTATTGGAATGGACAGTAGTGGTTATGAAAAGGACATTTATGTTAAAAGAAATTAATTGCTTCAAAAATAACTTTAAGTTAAACAAACTATATCTTAAGAGCAGTATTACAATAAAAATTTCGAATACCCTGAATACCACATGTTTCATGTGCCCAAGAAGAACATAAGAAACACTTTAACCAGTCTGTCTTGCTACATTGATACGCTTCCTTGCAACAGACACAATTATCTTGATTTATTACGTTATTGTTTTCGTTAGGTTGAATGTTGGGTTCTCTGTTTTCTCTTGGTATAAATTGGCATAGAGGAACTTTCTTACTTGACTGTTCACTATCATTAAGTTTCTTCCGGTGGAAGTAATTCACATCCAAAAATCCTTCTTCCGTCATTCAACCACTTGGATTGGAAATTCCTTTTGCGACACTAGGCCCTTCTTTCAGCATAATTTCCTTAAAGTGCACTCTGGGAAATATAAAAACGGGAGGAATTGTTCCTCCAGAGGCATTAGTAAATCCAAGCATCGTAACTAAATTACCTCTTTCGACTGAAGTCACTTGCTCGACCTGTTTAGAATCTCTAGTTGCTAAAACTTTTGGAGGATTTGTAACCGTGAGACAGCCAGTTTCGTCTAAATTCCAAATCATATGGGGCTTAAATTTATGTTTTTCCAGAGCTTGCTCCAAATTGCTATAAAAATTACTGACATTCGTTGGATTGAATGAAGTCGCTCTAGAGAGAGAAGTGTTTTCTGGGTTTTCTTAAATTTAATGTTGAATTTCTTTTCATAAAACCAAGTAGCCAGTCTTTTGATGTCATCTTCTTTTCTTTGCAAGATTTCGGTAAAATTCCCTGAGCCTTTGCATACTGGTAGGCAAGTTCCTTGACTTGCACGGTTGTGAGACCGTAACACATCTTTGATGATGTTTTCAGATAATCAACCAATAATTTTTCCTGTTCAAGGGAGAAAATACGTTTATTAACTATGTTAGGTCGATGACGATAATCTTCCTTCTGAGTTCTAGCTCTTTTACAAATTGAAGCTAAGTAAGGTTTGGAAAAGTTATGGGCTGCCGCTACCGACCGGATAGATTGATTTTTATAACTTCTCTTACGGCGGTTTCGATTACATCAATGGCTGGTCGTAACCTTTTCTTTCGTGTAGAAATATTGATCTGAAAAATATACAACTAATTTTAATGAAAAGTTTAAAAATTATCTACTATTCCTTAACAAACTGGTCACAAAGCCTTGAAAAGGACATGTAGTATTGAAACGGACACGTCCATTTCAATACGGCGTCTTGTGTCCATTTCAAGACAACACCCACTTAACCACTAAATGACAATATAAAGTGTAAATAGAGAAATATTTTATACGGTCTAAACCTTCATTTGTGTACTATAATAACTTAGTTTTAAACTTATTAATCTGAATTTGACAAAATTTCAATAGTTTACCTGTGACATAGTTCGATATTTTCACAAAGAAAAATAGTTTTTTAACACCTAATATTAAAATTCTTGCCGCCGAGACACGATCAGCCAGTTCAGCCCGCAATTTTGGTGGTAATGGAAGCGGCGCGCGGGGTTGCCAAATGTAACCGTAAAAGTTTCGGCTATTCAATCAAATAGGACATAGGACATAGGAACAAATGTCCGTTTCAACACCCGTCCGTTTCATAGCGGTTTTCCCCTAACTCAAGAAAGAGGGACACAATAGATCTACAAGGTTGCAGTGATTAACCTCCTCCCTCACTAATCGAAAAAAAATCAAAATATTTTGTATTTTTGCATGTAGAAGGTTACTGCATAACACTTCTTGGATGAATCACCAATAAAAACTCAAACAAGACGTATTATTTATACATAAATGTACTTAATTAATAACATGAATAATAACATCGATAAACAACATTTAAATCTCTTTCTCTCTCTCACTCTCACTCTCTTTCCGAGTAAATTCAACATTAAAAGTATTACATGTCACATAAAACGCATAAAGATAAGGTTTTGCAATTAATATGCAGTTTTAAACAACTAACACAAGTCGTTTGATTCTTTTTAAATACCTACGTGTTTTTTACGCACGTGTAAAGCTTGATTTTCATGCATCCGTTATACGACGATATGATGTTACGATATTAATTTTATTGGTTGAATTTAAAGACTTCGATTGGTTAGAAACGGGTAACCAATCGAAGCCATTAGATTCAACCAATAAAATTAATATCGTATCATCGTATCGTCGGACAACGGATGCATGAAAATCAAGTTTTAAGCTTGTTAAGTCCGCACTCTATGGGTTGTATAGGAATATATGAATGCCACCAGGATATTTGTACCACCGTATGTGCACTACTGAAGTCATTTGTTTAAACCTAAATTTGGTTTAAAATTATTTGATTCAACAAATTTAATAAAAAAACATAATAAAGTTCTCAAAATTCTACCCCAAAACGCAGCATTCATTTCCAATTATGGTGTAGACTCTATCACATATTTATATATAAGAATAACTTTAGATATTTTTGATTAGCTCGTTTACGAGTTATCGCCGATTTCTTTGTAAATATTTCTCCTTTCTTATGGCCCTGTATTTACTTATGAGCACCAGTCAAGGTAAAAGATAACTGTCAAATGAAGTTATCATTTCAGAAATTTACCTATTTAATGCTTTATTATTATTGAAAACTCATTCCGACATCGGAAATCTTGAAAGATGTATTTATAAATACAAATTATTATGAATTAAATTAAAATAAAGTAATCAATTACAAGGTTAATTATAGTATTATTACAATTTTCAATAACTTATTAATTTAGGTACTATTAAATTGTTAGAACTTTAGGATTTAAGATGTTCAAATATTCCTCCATCGACTGCTAGACAATAACCCAGGCGATCATAAAATTCTCTTCTTCTAGTTGGTAAACTGAAATTCTATTGCATTCGGCAGAAATAGCATTTTTTAACTCGTCTAGATTTGGGTATTTTTTATCCTTGTATATCCTGTTTTTTAAATGGGCCCAGAGAAAGAAATCATTTGGCGAAATATCAGGAGACCTTGCTGGCCAATTTACTGTATGATTTAGGACAATAACGTTTCCGTTAAAACTATTGTCTAAATATTCCCGAACAGCCAGGGTACTATGTGCCGGGCAGCCATCCATTTGGTACCAAACTTCCTGATTTTCCCTAGCGGCATCATGTAAAGCAGGTAAAATATGATTTTCGAGTAGGTAGTTCCAAATAATATTCTGCATTTAAATTTCGCGTAAGAAATAATGGCCCGATAATATTGTATCCCTGCCCAAACATTTACTTTCTGTGGATATTGCGTCCTTGTTTCGACAAACCTGTGTTGGTTTTCTTTGTTCCAATATCGATAATTTTGAATATTGGGTTCATTATTTAAGGTAAACGTGCATTCTTCAGTGAAACATATGTTTTTTTAAAAATTCCCTATCCGTGTTTGCTCTTTCCATCATATCAAAACAAAACTCCTGCGGCCGTATTTCGTCCCCATCTCGTAGCTCTTGGTGCTTTTCATATTTGAAGGAATAGTATTTATGTCGTTTTAAAATTCGAAACGCTGTAATGTGATCTATTCCTATTTCATCCTCAAGTTTCCTTGTGCAGATCTTTCCATCGTTCTCTTCCACGCACAATAAAACTTCCAAGTCGGTATCATTTCTTGCATCTTCTCTTGGTTCCTGCCTTGCTTCACATCTGCAGTTATTTATTAGGGTACCTTTGGTCTCAAATCTCTGGATATTCCTTGCGATTGTAGATTTTCCAGGTATCAGTCTATTCGGATACAGAGCAGCAAACATGTCCGACAACTTTTGATAACTATTTCCTTGATAATACCATTTAATCATCAATACTTTTTCTTCGGTAGTGTAATTCATGGCTAATATTTTCGATGTAGGTATGAGTTTTTAATAATAATAATAAAGCACTAAATAGATAAATTTCTGAAATGACAACTTTATTTGACAGTTATCTTTTACCTTGACTGGTGCTCATAAGTAAAAACAGGGCCATAAGAAAGGAGAAATATTTAAAAATAAATCGGCGATAACTCGTAAACGGGCTAATCAATAATATCTAAAGTTATTCTTTTGAATGTGGGTTTTAGTGCTCTTCAATAAACATAAATATAATTATTCTCTAAAATAATTAGGGAAGCCAATCATTGACCCCATTAAAATTTACATGGGATTTCCTATGTCCCGCACGACTATGCACACCCGGTATACTCTCTTTGTAGTTGGGTCTATTGGTTGTCTATTGTTAATTTCCCTGCTAATTTTCTAATATCATGGTCCCATCTCAGGTCTGGTCTTCTTCTAGGTCTCTTAATTCCTCTTGGGTACCATGCTATAATTTTTGTGGTTCATCTGTTGTTCCAGGTGTCCTGCCCATTGGCACTTGTGGGATTTGATTTTGTGGATGGCATATACTATTACCTGGATCTTTTGTCGTGTTCACACTATTCATCAGACTGAGACTTTCAGAGTCTTTCTTGGTTATTCCCAGCATATTTCGTTCCATTGAGCGTTGTGCGACCTGCAGTTTTCTTATAATGTCCATTTTAAGTGTCCAGATTCGCATGCATAGGTCGTGACTGGTAGTACGCCAAATGTAGCATTATTGTTCTAAATTGTCAATTTTTTCAATTTGAGAGACACTCAAAAGCAATAAGTTAATAAAAATATCCATATGGTGCTGGTTTTATCTGCAGCGCTGTAAATGCATGTAGGTAGCCAAAACAACCAGTGAGTCAATAAGAACCATTTAACTAAAAAAACTTAAAACCTTTAAATTACTTGTTTTGTACAATTACAATTAGGTACTACTAATTATTTTTCAACTAGTTCGCCCAGGTTTCTGTACGTATGTACCAAAGGTATGTACCGATTATTAACAAATGCAGATAAGAGTGAATTATGACTTACAGTTCAAGTGGACGCGAATATTCGTTCTGTCACTTTAAAGCAAGTTTACCAGAAATTAATGTTTTGTTGTAAGAAGACGAAAGTTATAGGTCGTTATTATGACTTTAGTACCTCATAAAAGTATTTTATTTGTCAAATTAAGTGATTTAGTGTTAAAAAGCAGTAATTTTAGACTTACAAACCAACCGGATGGTTTTTAGACTTTATTACACATACTATAAAAAAGAAAACAGAACGATTTTCGTCTTTTTATTTGAAACTTTATTGACAGTGACAGTTGTCTTTTATTTTAATTCAGTTCATACCTTTGAATAAGAAGACTAAGGAAGGAGCATATCAAAAATCTTAGGTACACCGCGATGGGCCTCAAATATGGCCGACTTAAATTCTGGTTTATCAGTGCCGTTCTAATTTTATTTAGAAAATGTAAAACTATGATGTAGGGTAGACGTGGGGTAGACTCAATAATTTGTTATTTTATTTTACGTTGTGAATAAATGTTGGTAGTTATTAAAATTGTTATAAAAATATATAATTCTAATAAAAATAGATAAGTTATAATAAGTATTTATTAACACAAACATCCGATACGCTACTGAAGCAGGTAAGTCAAATTAACGTATCAAAATTCTTTGACATCTGATCTTTGACAAGTAGCAAATAAAAGCTAAAATGCAAGAAAATATATAATTAATTTAAGTGAATTTCATAAATGATCGGTTTACTACACGTATGTATATTATATAGTCACTTACTAGCGAAAAGTTGTTCCATTATTTCACTCAATTTTTGTCGAGATCTACCGCACGCTACACAACCAACTATTTTAGATTCTTTTTCGATAAATCGCTATAATGTCACTGTTAATTTAAGTTCTGCCACAATTTCCATCTAGATTTACTACCTTTATACAACTATCAGTAGTAGAATAAATAATAAATAACATAAAATAAAGTAGCTCCGTAAAGACTGACAAATCCACAAAATTTCAAATCAAATTCAAATATGTCAAATGAATCGTCAAACAGAACTGTCAAGGATCCCCACCCTAGATAGCTTTTTCTGCCCACCATGCATGAATACATGGATATAGGGTATGATGTAGGTGGACTTGGTCTTCTTATTCAAAGGTTCATACCCTTTGAATAAGAAGACTAAGGAAGGAGCATAATGCTATCCATGTAATGATCCATGTATTCATGCATGGTGGGCGGAAAAAGCGCCATAAAAGCACTCTAGGGTGGGGATCCTTGACAGTTCTGTTTGACGATTCATTTCTTAACAGCACTTAATTTGATTTGATGTCCTGTTCACGGCTTTCTTGAGCTAATTTATTTTATGTTATTTATTATTATTCGCTATTTTGATAGTTGATAAAATAGTAAATCTAGATGGAAATTGTGGCAGATTTTAAATTAACAGTGACACTATCAGGAAGATTTATCGAAAAAAACTCTAAAATAGTTGGGCTAGCGTGCGACAGATCTCGGCAGAAAAGTTTGAGTGAAATGATAGGAACAACTTTTCGAAGTAATGACTATATAATGTACATACGTGTAGTAAACCGATCATTTATGAAATTCACTTAAATCAACTAAATTATATATTTTTCTTGCAATTTTAGTTATTTTCGTTTACTACTGTTAAAGATCACAATGTCAAAGAATTTTGATACGAATTTGACTTACCTGCTTAAGTAGCGTATCGGATGTTTGTGTTTAAATACTTATTATAACTTATCTATTTATATTAGAATTATATTTTTATAACAATTTTAATAACTAGCAACATTTATTCACAACGTAAAAAATTATTGAGTGATAAATGAGGTCTACCCTACATCATAGTTTTAATTTTTACGAAAACTTAGAAGAGACTGGTAAAACCGGAATTTAATCGGCCAATTTTTGAGGCCCATTACATTGTACCTAATTCACGATATGTTCCTTCCTTAGTCTTCTTATTCAAAGTTCATACCAAATAAACTTTTAGTCACGTGACCGACACAGCGTCGTCCACTTTTACATATTTTCTTTTAATCAAAATATTTTAGGAAATAAAAATAAATTAATTATAAATATATAAACAGTTATTATTTACATCAACAAAACTCGCCTTCTTAACAGCACTTAAGGGACATAAAAGGCCTTTACTACCGCTTTCCCGTTCAAAATATTCTAATAAAGTTGCGATGAGTTTTTTACGGCTATTAAGCTATCCTTTACACTTCGTTGTCCTGTTCACGGCTATCTTGTACACTTCTTAAGACATCCTTTAGATAAATCGCGATTTTTAAACGATAAAATAGTGAATTATCAACCAGCAAGTCAGATTTTAAAGAAAAAATAATTCAGGAAGATCTTCCGCAAGAAATTATTAACCAGGCTAGGCGGCTACAGCACAAATACTGTCAGAAAAGTTTCGTAGCGGTATGATAGGTGTGACTTTGAAGTTATAACACACTAGTTTGTTATACAGGGTTGTTCACTATATACGACACGGAGTATTGTAGCTAAACGATTAGATTTTCACAAATTGTAAGTTTTGGGTTCGTTGAAGGTCAATTAGAGCCACAATTTAAAATAATTTTTACAAGATACAGAGTGTCCCAAATAAGTAAAAAATATTATAATTGTATTTTTTTAAATAGAACAGCCTGTATATTATCCTATTTTTGGATTCTACGATTGAAATAAAGGTAAATTTGATTAAGGTTTATCACACTTAAAACTTACCGTTTTTGAAATATTTTCAATTTTATGAAATTGCAGAAAAAAATTTAAGGCTTTATTTCTCCAAAGGGTATAAAAGTTTTTTAATACTAAATATTTACTGAAGATTATTTATTGGTCATATATTGTGTTGCAATAATAAAAATGTTACGACCTAATACAGAGTGTCCAAAATTTTTTATTAAATAATTACTAGCTTTAAACGGCAATAACTTGTTTAATTTAAATGGAACACCCTATATATGTGAATCAGATACATAATGTAATTGTCTATCAAATTGTATTGTTCCATTTTTTACCCATCTCTTCAAGTTTTCATAGAAAATGCATTTTCTTATAGTTTAGACCTCATTTATCACTATACCCATGGAATATTGACATTTTAGCTTATTTTTAAAGATGTAACAAATTTTCAAAGGGTGCATATACTAATATTGTTGATATAGTTCGCTTATTTAATTAAAAAATAAAAAAAAACTGTTTAAATATTTTTTGTTAAAGAGGACCAATTAATATGATCCCAGTATTCAAACTACATTAATTGACTGTTTACGTTGTGGTAATAATTGTTCCAAATACTAAAAAACTGAATTTTGTGTGTGTATTACACAGTGTGGTAAAAAGTAACACCTTATAAATTTTATTTCATTTATTGACGAATGCTTATTTATAAAAACAGAGACATTCATTTTTATAACTTGATTGATTTCTGAGCCAAATCCACATTTATTTAGAATAATTTATTAATTAAAACAATTTAAAAGTATGCAATTAACTAATTTTTGGTGTTTTTGGTAGGAAATAATGGTGGTATATTTAATTGGTATACTCTTTTACAAAGATTTAAATAGTTTTTTTGTATGCCAATGGGCATGCAATATTTACCACCTGTACATTTTGTACATATTATGGTGCTATAAAAAATCTGAAATGTCAATATTCCATGGGTATAGTGATAAATGAGGTCTAAATTATAACAAAATGCAATTTCTACGAAAACTTGAAGAGATGGGTAAAAAATGGTATAATACAATTTGATAGACAATTACATTGTGCATCTGATTCACGTAAAATATATAGGGTGTTCCATTTAAATGAAACAAGTTATTGCCGTTTAAAGCTAGTAATTATTTAATATAAATTTTTGGACACTCTGTATAAAGGTAGTAAATTTTATTATTGCAACACAATATCTGATCAATAAATAATCTTCAAGAAGATATTTAGTATTAAAAACTTTGATTTCTAGGAGAAATAAAGCCTTTTTTTTTACTGCAATTTCATAAAATTAAAATATTTCAAAAACGGTAAGGTTTAAGTGTGATAAACCTTAATAAAATTTACCTTTATTTCAATCGTAGAATCCAAAAATAGAATAATATACAGGGTGTTCCATTTAAAAAAATACAACTATAATATTTTTTACTTATTTGGGACACTCTGTATCTTGTAAAAATATTTTTAAATTGTAGCTCTAATAGACCTTCAACAAACCCAAAACTTACAATTTGTAAAAATCTAATCGTTTAGCTACAATACTCCGTGTCGTATGTGGTGAACAACTCTGTATAAGTTCAAAAACTCACGCGTGTGTTATTATTTATTTTATATGCATGTATAATGAGGGAGTAATGTCTGTATAAAAGTAGTGGCTGTTGGATAAAAACCTTTATCCAAATGTCTGGTAAACTTTATAGCAATATTTAAGCCTACAATATAACATGACTGCTGCACTAATTTCAGTAAGAGTAATCTCAGCTTTACAAGTATCTAGTAAACCAGGAAAACTACTGACTGCAGCAATTTCCATTAGCTTAATCCTTTCAAGCACTCGAACACCTCGTAAATCAACCGTTTCCTATACAAAGTGGAAAGTTATGATCCGTTAGGTTGACGTTAATCTCTCGTAAAACTATTTTATTCGTAAAATTAACCGTGTTTGACCTCAAAAAGCGATAATTCCGACCGTAAATCAGCGCCGGCCGGCTCGCAACACTTCACTTACCGTGTGTGTGTAGAGACAATTTGGTGGAAAGGGACGGCAACGGATAGTTTCCAACATCTGGTTCCAATTTGATTTTGTGCAGATCGCCGTTCAGCAAATCCTGAAAAAATCATAAATTCTCACTCTCGCTGACAGCCTACTTAAGCTCTACAGTTTTATTTATATATTTAAGTGTGTACAGGGTGGCACATGAAACAAAACCGTGCCATTTTCCAGTTTTTCGGTTGTTATAAAATGTTAAACTTAATTAAAATGGGAGTTTAAATAATTTGTACTTTGTAGTGTCACTTTTTCTTTTCTGCAAAACGGCAAGATTAATTTTTCGGTTCAGAATGGTGATGAGGAAGACTGCTCTTGGTCTTGGTCTTGCAATAAAAATAAGGTCAAGAACGAGACTAGCGTTTGATCTGTAAGATTAAGACCAATCTGTTAAAATTGCCTTATATCTATCAAAAATAGTAGATAAAATAGTACTTTAACCGCAAGAGTAGATTAAATGATACTTTAACAGCGACGATAGATTAAAAATTTTATTTCTTCTCGAACGTTTTTTAATTGCTTCCATTTTTGAAAATTTTTGTATTCCTTTTAATAAGTTATTCGGGATTTAAATGGAAGTAGTTTGGATATGGCGTTTGTCGCCTCAGCCTGAATATCTGTTGGTAATTTACTTATTTCGTTTTGAGCCATTTCTGGCTCCAATTCAATCAGCAATCGACACGAAAGACAATTAAAAAATATTGACTCAAAACTGACAACTAAAGAGCAGCTTTATTTATTTGTCAAACTACATAGAAACCAATGCCAACCCAGTACAATATTTTTTCTACTCGTAATAAATTCCTTGAAATAATAATTTCTGAATATTTTTTAAAGCGTAAACTTTAAAGCTTTATTTGCATTAAATTATTAAAAAAATACTATTTATTTAAAAAAAAATTATGTAGAAAGTGCATCTAGTAGAATGTAAGGAAGTACCCCCTTTCTTGAGTTATAACTCATCATACAGTCTCAAGGCTTTGATAATCATACAGTCTCAAGGCTTTGATAAAAGCCAGTATCTGAGACGGTTTTACATAGGTTAGTTCTACATCTCCGATACCAGTCGTAACAAAGTGTATGTATTCTGGTGTTTTCCCATTTTCCTCACAGAATCTGCATTCGCCATTGTTTCTTAGCTTCAAACTACTGTGTTTATGAGGAGATAGTGTCCTGATAAAAACCCCGTGACAATCCGAAGATTGTTCTTACTTAAATCAAGGAAAATCTTTGATTTTTCTCGGTCGTAATTTCTGAGAAATTTCTTCGAGTGTCTTAGACCGTTGGAGGATTCCCATTCCAGCTTATGGATGGAGTCTTCCAGATTCTTGAGTCCCACTTTAAGTTGGTTTCTAGTTGGGAAACAGAACAGTTCTGGTCCAGTTAGTGGAGTATTTGCTCCATTTCTATCTAGATCGTTTGCTTTTACCCAACCTAAAGTAGGAAGACTTTATTTTCTTTGTCTATTTTTTTCAGCTTGTCTAGGCATTCTTTGACCCACTTGGAATTGATGGTTACTGAATTGATCATTTTTAGTGCTGCCTGACTATCGGATAAGTCTTGACTATACCAAAAGTTGCGGGGAAACCCAAAATTTCTAGTGACGACACTGTCTAGAGGGTTAAAGAGTAAAGAACATTTACTATACTAGGAATTCATTTATTAGGAGAACATATACTAAAAGAATAGAGTGGATACGACAATACCAGACCAGGTAATAGATTTCATCCACAGAGTCAACTCCCTCAAATGCAATGGGCGGGACACCTGGCAAGAAGAACAGACAACAGATGGACCACAAAAATTACAGCATAGTACCCACAAGGAATTAAGAGATCTATAAGAAGACCGAACCTGAGATGGGACCATGATCAATGGGGGCCCAACTACAAAGAGAATATGTGAGGGAGGCTACACCATAATTGGAAATGGTTGAATAAGCTGAAAATGATGGTGATGATGAGGACTATACTAGGAATTATACTATGTATCTAAAAATTATTGAATTACTAAAAATATTGTGTTTAACGCTGCCCGAAATGCCCGATATTTGTTAAGTTGCATCACCCTGTATATATCTGTTTCAGTTTTAAAGGTAGAGTTCAAGATTTCGCTAAACGATCTATTTCTGTCCGAATTTTCTGGCCTGACACTTCGAATGTCAAAATAAAAATGTCGCCTGATAAATGGCCGAATTATCGCGAACCATTTTATACATTAATAATTTAGAATTAATGCAACTGAAAATATTGTTACTCGTTTTCTGCATTAAACGTACAATTTTATATACATTGTTTTTCGACACTAAAAATAATTTTAAATCTGCTACAAGGGACAATCAAATATTGTTTTTTATTGTGATTATCAGTCGAGAGATGCATTATATTATTAATTGAAACGCTTAGCGTCGAAATTAGCTAAAGGTGAGAGTAGGTTAGCTAAAGAGTCGTTAATTAGCTAGAAATCCGATATAAATAGAAAATTGATTATAATAAAAAAATCGATTAAAACAAAAAAAAATCTAATTAAAATAAAAAAATCAAATTTTAATTTTTTTAAAAAAAATTCAAGATTTTTTTGCACCCTGTTCTGGACAAAGGCGTTATAGAACCACATACCTCAGTCAATAAAAATATATTTTTATCGTGTATTAATAAAGTCTGAGCTGTTAATTGTGGTAGAACAAAAGGCATTGTTATTTTGACAGGGCTATTTTTTCTCTTTTCCGAAATTTATGTTAAGCGATCGAGCTGTAGTGCCGCGTTCCGTTCGGATTTTCGTCCGTCGATAATAAATCGACTTTTATTGATGGAATTCGATATCCGTTCGTTGCGAGGTTGGTTCGAACCAACGCGCTCGCTGGCGCTGACCGAGGCAAAAATTTATATTTATTGTCATATCGGGTTTCGTTTGTGTTCACGAGGAAAAACGGTCCATAACGGTTGGAAATTATTGGCAAATGGATATATACCGACCAGTTCTATATATCTTTTCGCTATTTTTAATAATTTCGTATTTAATACCGGATGTTTCTTAAATCGGGCGAAAATTTAATTGGTATGGAGTAACTAATGCCGGAAGTTTCCGTTATTTCGATATTTGACATCGTGTATAAACAATTATGCGTTTATATCAGTGGCAGTTCCTCAACAGGTGCATATGCATACGTGAACCTTCAAATTTAATGGCTCTTTAAAAAAAAAGCTTAAACTAAGGGTTTTTAAAAAAAGGAAATTAATATATTTAAAATTTGACATGAATTTGACTGACAAGTGATTACTTCAAAATGTTGTGAAAAAAAACTGTATAAAACTGAAAAAATATAATCGAGTTATTTTATTTAAAAAAATACGGTATGTGTTAATACAAAACAAACAAGAACAAAACACCACATACCAAAAAAATATAAAAAAGAACTACCTATTTCTTACTTTCAAGCTTCAAGAAACTTCCCGCATTTATTTATCAATATAACTTATGTACAAATACAAATTTGTAATATTCCACAGGAATAAATTAAACAACATAAATAAAACAAACTATTTTATTAATAATAACACTTACCAAATTTTATACCTTAAAGGTTGATTAATTATTAACTAATCTTAATTTTTTTTTGAACCAATACCTTTTGACGTTATTTTTCTGCAGTACTAAAATCCATTATTTCGCTATTGTGTGATATCGATATTTTACAGCTACTCAAATTTTTAGTATATGTTTAGTACGATCCTAGTACCATATACGAGATGCACTTATCTACGACGAGATGGTATACACACTTTATTGATGGTAACACTATTGGTGTATAAGATTTTCTGCCTGGGCAGCGAATATTAACTATAAACTGTGTTCTGGGTCTACAGTTAATTTTCTCTCGATTTTTCCTCCACTTGACTTCAAAAGACACAAATCACACGTAATAACACGAATCAAAATGCATCATCTTCCAAAACGCAGGGTATTTGACATAAGTTGACACAAAATTATAACCTATAATTTGGCAAGACTTTGACAAGCCTCAAAAATCTAAAGGCGAGTTCATACCCATAGGCGTCCGTTTGTCGTTCATCGTTCCGTCAAACCAATAAAATTGAAATATGATCTGTCATTTTTGAAATAAACCAATAAAACTGGTGAAAAACAACAAGAGACGACGCATGACGGATTTATATTTATACTCATCCATAGTTAACTTAAAAAATATTAGAAACTTTTTTTAGTAAAATAAATAGATTGGTATGGGACGTCATCTGCTTTTCTTCTGTCATCGTCTGTCGAAATCTTCCCTGAGAAAAAAAAACAGAGAAACAAGCTCTCGCAACAATCATTGCAAAACCGAATGGAAACGTTGTAGCAAGTACCTAGTACTACAAAAAGTTGTAGTAAAATCTGCTTATGGTTGGCGTAGTAATTGAAACCGTTGTCGGGCAGGTTGTGACAATTTTATAAAGTCATCAGGGAGAAAGAAAATATAGCGGACTGGGAATTTGTAATCGTGTTGTAAAGGCAAATCAAACATCAATTGAGTGCGCTATATGTTATGCTTGGGTCCACAAGGGATGTTCCGGTCTCGAAAAAATGGAGTATGACAAAATTGTTGACGAATTTCGGAAAAATAAGTATCATAAGTGGGACTGTAAACAGTATAAGAAAACTGAGGTTAGGAAACTATCATTTGGAGTTGTCTGCGTCGATTTCTAAATGCGAAAATTTTCTCTGCAATATGTGGTATTGGTTAAGAGCGTATTGTAGTAATTATGACTACAAAAGTATTTAAGAATTGCCGATAAACAATTGAAGGGGTGACTGCAATAACCAGGCAGCTCCATTTTAATAAATTTGTGGGAAATTGAAAAGAGCTGCTCGGTTCTTGCTGCAAACCCAAAGCAAGGCAGCTCCAACTAACATCGCCAGTCGCCATTTATGTACTGTTATAATGTGTTACATTGGGAGAACTGATTGTTGCAGGAAACGATCGACCAATTTTTTTTAAAGAGTAATTCATTAAAAATCTCATTTTCGAAAAAAAGTGTAGAGCTGCCTGGTTATTGCAGCCACCCCTTCAATTTAGATTTGGCTACAATTTTTTGTTTTGGTTGAGATCGAAGATGTAAAACTTTTCCTACAATGGAACGGAAATATTGCTGACATGCAGATTACATTTTACTACAATCTTTGAGGAATTATTACTTTTCAAGACGTCATCAAGACGGTACAGATTTTACCAAAGCCAAATTTTTGAACTACACAAACTAACGATTTCTGGCTTATCTTACCGTATAACATAAAGCTAAAATTACAGTATATGTAAACGTAAATAAATGCAATTCAATAATATATTTTATTCATTCAATTATAAAGAGAATAAAAGCAAATTATGTCTGTTAATATCATAATTTAGTTTTTGTTGTCGACATTCTGGATTAAAAATTCATATAACCTTTTCGACAGAGCCCAAAAATTTATCAATTCCTTCGGAATTGACGTAGTCCGATACAAAAAATTCATATTTACGAAAACAACTTATCAAAACAAATTAAACCACAATCAATCGTAACAGTCACGCACAACTTAGCAAGTCCGATGATAATAGTACTCTCGATATTTTCAATGAATTTAGCATTTTTGAAAATTATCTCGTTTAATTTAAATGATTCCAAAACAAACATTTATTTCGAATTTCGGTATAAAAATACTCTTCCAAACTGGTTTTTGCCATATACACTTACCGGCACGAAAAACGGGCACCTTAAAATTTTTTATGTATTTTAAAGTTTTGTACTGGGTGACAATTTGAAAACGAACAGTATTTAATATTGCCTCTACCCATGATAGTATGAAAATTTGGCGAGAAACACATCAATTTACATATCAAAGGGGACAATTTTTGAGACATTTATTGTCGTGTTACTTTCAACCCCTTGACCCCCAGGGTACCTACCAACTATTCCTAACCTACCTAACAAATTCCTTGCTGTCTTAACATATTCCGAGGGGTGTTTCAAACTTTCACCAAAAGATCAACATTTTGTTTTCCCTCGTACAAAATTGTCAGATGGAAACCTTCATTTTTAATTTAGAAAGAAATACTAAAAAGTCAAATAATTGAGCTACATTTTGCTTAAGAAATCATCAAAATCGGCTCACTAGAACAAAATATATTAACTTTAATACTTCTTCTTCAGATGCCTATCCATTCACTGGATGTTAGCGACCACATGTTGAAACCTGTCTCTATCTCTTCCGGTGTTTATGAGCTTTCCTATAGTCTTCAGACCGGTCCACTGTCTGATGATTCTCGCCCATGACAGCTGTTTTTTACCTATTCCTATATTTAGGCGGGTACACATGTCTTGTAACTCATTCATATTGTTTGTTGGCAACACGGAGTCATCTGCGTATCTTAGGTTTGATATTGGGATTCCATTAACCTTTATTCCCTGCTCCGAGTCCTCAAAAGCCTCACTGAAGATCTCCTCCGAGTACATATTGAATAAAAGTGGAGAGATAAATTTTCGATGCACCTGATGTCCTTTTTTCTCCCCGTCTGTTTTCCGTAGTATCTCAATGAGTTTACCGTGGCGCACTGGCAGTTAACGTCTAGGCAGTTTTGTACCAGCACTTGTATGCTGAACAGCGCTTCTCTGGCATCTCACATTACGCTCGCATTTTTTGTATATTCTATTGTGTAATATTTTCAAGAATATCTTGAGCGTGTGATTCATTAGACTTATTAGTCTGTGGTCATTGCAGTGGCGTGCATTGCCTTTCTTAGGAAGTGGGATAAAGGTCGAACTCAGCTAACTGAAGGAATTTGCCCCGTGTCATAAATATGATTGAATACTCTTTGTAGGAGGGAAATGCTTTCATCGTCCAATAATTTCAGTATTTCCATTGGTATGCCGTCTGGACCTGGCGCCTTGTTGTTCTTAGCTAATTTAATTGGTCTCTTTATTTGTTCGTTAGTTATGGACGGACCTGATGGTATCGAATCTGTTGGATATTCTTTTAGATCCTCCCGAAGAACTTTAATTAAAATACATCAAAATTTTAAGGTGCCCATTTTTCGTGCCGGTGAGTGTATTATGATATCGTGCCAACTGAACGCGTAGATCTTCCTTTACTTGATAAAGAATTCTTATAAAAATTCCACTCTACTTAAATGATTTATAAGAAAACTATTTCAAAACAGCTCAGTAAAATTGAGTACTTCGATATAGTAAAGAAACAGATATACCAAGCGTAGACGATGACAAGAATTAAAAATTTATACTGGAATCAGTCAACTACAGAGAAAATAATACTGAAAAAAAAATACTCCGATAGTGAGAGAAATAAGACATGGATGGTGTTTTCTGTTTTTTTTTCCAGAACCATTAACATCAATTATTTAGTAAATCTTTTCCAAATGAAACAGTTGAGCCAAAGCAAAATGTTGTTCGATAGATTCGAGATTTTTTCTCAAAATTAAAAATCCGTTAATAAGAACCTCATAATCAAATCGCAATTACTGATAATCCTACGCTAACCGATTCGATTATTTGAATCAAATTCAAAACAACGCTGATAAAGCGGCAACTCGTCGACGGCTTATTTTTTTATGTCTATGTGTAAATTTAAATTATCAGTTTTCATAACTATTTTTAGTATCCTCTGATATAACTTGGTTTTATATTATTTTATTAATATTACAAAACTCGATAATAGGAATAATTTGGCTTATAAAGATTTTGGATTTTTTTATGTAATAGAAGCTATTCGGAGAAAGGAAAATTCAGAATTATTTAGAATAAGATGTTACATGGATCTCTCAGTAAACTTATAGTTTACAGTGAAACTAACAAACTATCTTCTTTAAAACAAAAATTACAGGCATACCTAATACACATCACAATGAAGACCACTACTATTTCCGGAAATCAACAAAAGAATTAATTTATGGAAAAAAGAGAGTATTTGGTCGAAACTTCATTGTTTTTATCTTGAACTCTGCAATGTCTAAAGAAAACTTTCAATACAACCAGTCATAAGGGTGAAAAACTTGAAATTGAAACAAGAATTAATTAGGAAACTCTTTTAAGATAAAGAGAGACCAAAAGACAATGTTACGGGTACAATGTTAAGGGTATGTTATTAATTGATTTTTATAGATTTATTGGTCGAGATGAGTCATAAAAATTATATATAAACATCTATAATTAATATAAGTAAATTAATAAATACTAACGTAAATAAAAAGACTAAAAAAAGATTTAAAAAGCGAATAACGTCACTTATTGAACAATATACACCAAAACAAATTATAAAAAAAGAATATTGTTGATTCGAAAATTACATATCAGGTCAGCGGGTTTATCACGTAGCAGGCAAAAAGCAGTTTGAATTAATAAAAACGGTGCAGAAGATATGAAAATACATAAAGTACGTACATATTACATATTAAAACTGAAGAAATACTTTATTTCGATATTATTATTTGTAAATAATATTTGCGTATAACACAACAACACAATTAATTGTCGATTAAGTGCATCAGTATCAAAACCATTCCTTCGTTTAATGATGGTTCGATTTTTTTAAAATTCAATCTATTTTTTTGGATATCGATATGAAAGAAGCTGTTAAATATTAAACTTCATGAAACAATCGGTCATCAAACAGCCATCAAATATCTTTTGATATTACTGTGATATTATCTGATATAATTTCTGCTTCATCTTATGTGATTGTATACATTCGACCAATATCATGACCTATGCATGCGAAACCTGGACAATGGAAACCTGCACAACGATCAATGGAAAGAAATATGCTGGGAATAACCAAGAGAGACCGTAAAAGAATAGTGGGGATACGACAAAAGATCCAGGTGTTATCCACAGAATCAAATCCCTCAAGTGGTGAAGGACGGACAACAGATGGACCACAAAATTTACATGGTACCCACGAGGAGTCAGGAGACCTAGAGGAAGACCAAACTTGAGATGGGACCATGATATTAGGAAATTAGCATTGATAACTTGGGCCCGCATAGCCAACAATAGACAAAAAATAGGTCTAATTGCAAAGAGCATTTCTAAATATATGTGAGGGAGGCTGTACCCTAGTTGGAAATGGTTGAATACGGTGAAAATGATGTGGTTGTAGGGGTAGATTAGATTAGATGAGTTCTTTGAGATATCTTTTTCACAGCGTTCAGTGTTCCACAGCGAAATTTACTTTTTTTTAAGTATTGTGAAGGTCAAAGTTAAAAATAAATTTTCTTCTAAGTTCCTATTATACAGTTTATAGTTTATTATTCTGAACTTAATACTTATCAAACGTTATTTTTATATGTTACATGAGTAACTCTATCATTTTCAATATAAGACTGACGTTGCAGTATTTTCTAGTAAAATTGCGACACCCCGGCCGGTTTTCTATGTCCCACTTCTCAAAACGTGTTAGAATAACACGTATTGTCACCTCAGCAATAATAACGCACGTTCCGTATTTGAAACATTCTTATTTACACCTATTTTTGTCTAATTTTGTTATTAATAGATGAAAAAGAATATTAAATAATCATAATTTATTTTAAAAATAATTAAAATGCATAGGGATGAGGAGGCATCAAGCAGTAGGATGCTGTATTACGTAAAAAGGGCAGATGAAATGGCCAAACAAGGCTCAGCAATGCCCTTCGTAGGCCCAGATTCAGAACCCTTCTGCGGCGTTGCAAAGTCACACACGCAGTGACGAGAATGGCAACAAAGCAGTAGGTAGCCATAACAAATATCTAGAATAGTGGAGACATTCACCAGGGCAGAGAAAAGCGAAAAAGTTCATAGTAGAACATTGGCCAAAAATCACGTCAGATCTGATAAGCAAAGGCAGAAAGACAGTCAAGGTCTACTAACAGGGAACAGTGTTTTAAAGAAAATAAAATCTGAAAATATGAAAAAGACTGCAAAATTAAAAAAACTGCTTTTACATACAATACCAAAATACCACGCGATTGTGGTGTAAGTTATATCGGCTTGTTGCGAAACTAATACGAATATTACAAAGTCAGAAAAATGTAGCAAGAAGCGACATCACAAAATATGGAGCAATCAACATATAATATAGTGTCGAAAACTAAAATAATCGTAAAGTTCGTAAGGAGTAATAGATACTCATTTAGAAGGAAATCCATAGAAGCAGTTTATATGGAAAACAAACCAAACACTTTTGTCAGCTCAGAACTCAGAATTAACTCAGAAGAACACCTAGAAGCCCCTCATCCGCCGTCTAAATGAGTTCATACAACAGTGATTTCTTTAATTTATTTCACATATTTCATTAATCTCGATTAGTATTTAAAGAACAACTATACATACATACTGCCATTACTCGCTGACGAGTATTTGACACGCATCAGAAGATGGTCACGCAAGGCGTTTTCTTTCATGAGCTTTTCTGTGACTGAAAAGCCCGATACGTGATATCTGTCTACCGCACTCCGGACATTCAAAAATCTCATTGCTTTCTTGCCGCTTTACTTTTGGTTGTCGCTGTTAATTGAGTTTACAATTGTTCTCCAATGAGTTCTATTGTGAGCTGCTTCTTCCCACTCATTCTGCATTTTAAGTTTTCGTGGCAAATGTCTTTGTACCTTTTGAGTTGTCCACCCGGCCTCCTCTTACTACCTCCGTCTACAAGCTCACCGTAAAGCAGAGATTTTGGTATGCGGTTTTCTTGCATTCTGCATACGTGACCAGTCCATCTTAAGCGGGATTTTGTAATCATGACTCCAATACTCTCGCAGTTAGCTTTTTCAAGGACCGATACGTTTGAGACATGATGAAACCATTTGATTCTTAAGAGTTGTCTAAGGTGTCTCTGTTCCAACTTATTTAATGCATTCATGTGTCTGCGGTACGGCATGCGGCACCCAGGTTTCGCGTTTATTAAGAACAACTATACTGATAACAGGTTGGTCTTTACTTAAAACCTGGCAATCCAAGAAGATCAATATAAAAAAAAAACACTCAAAAAAAATCTAAATCAAAATCATATTTTTTAATGAAAATTGCTAATTGCTATTTAAAATAAAAGTATAATTTTATGAACTGTTTAGATAAGTATATTATTTTTTATCATACGTCTAATTTGGTATGTCTATAGCTGCATGTAGGTATCATAAAAATTACTACACAAGCAGAAAAAAAGTAGTACAACCTAATAATCGATTTCTTCACTTGGACTAGATATTTTGTTGTATGTCTAGAAACTGACGTTTACTTTGAAAAGCGTGCTAATTTTTAAAGACTTGTGTAATCCATTAGGTAAGAAATATTAAGATATTAATACCGTATGAAAGAAAAAAAATGGCGTCAAAGACGGCTGGGGAATAAAATCGATGATAATTTTGGCGAGACTGACCTAGTCTCTAGAGGTCATTTATTAAAATTGACATAAAACTTATTAAAAAATGAACACTAATTAGGATAGAAAGATTGAAAAAGATAGACGGTTTCTAGGCACACAAATCTATTTCCAAAAAATATAGTATATTGTTTTATTAGGACTAAAAATGACACTTTTTGTGTCGATGCTATATGTTTGACATATACAGACGAGGCACAAAAAGTCATTTTTACTCCGAATAGAACATGATATTTTTTTTCAAACGCCACAAATAATTTTTAAATAATTTCAAGCGTTCGTTTAATAATATAAAAATATTTAAAAGTAATACCACAGATAATACCTTGTATGTAATTATATATCGAGAAACTATGGTTACGCTCGTTGAATTTAACACTTTATGTCAGTTTAATAATATATTTTCGTACTTTTGTGCTTAGGCGTGACTTTTTTATGATGTCAATCACGTCGCAAAAATTAATATTTTTTGACGTTTGAAAAAAAATATTTTTTTCCTGAATTTTAAACTACACCAATTAAAAATCATTTTTACTCAATATAAAAATAAATTACAACCTTCTTAAGGCCAAACGCAGTAAGCGCCATTAAAAAATAAAGAAGAATACGGACTAAATAAATAACATCTAGGGCTTGACCCCGCCAAAATTATCTTCGATAGTCATTCTCCAGCCGTCTTTGACGCTGTTTTTTTTGTTAATAATAAATCAGAAGGTTGTTTTAAAGCTACAGGGTGTCGCAGAAATAAGTGCAAGTGTTTCAACTGGTAGTATAGTTCAACCCCAGAAACACGCTTTTGAGGTTTTTTTCGCGAAATTTTTTTTTTGAAAATTCGATTTTTTTTTTAGTTTTTTGGAATTTTTTTTAGTTTTTAGTTAAAAAATATAATTTCCTGATAATATAGCAAGATAGGCATAGAAATTAGATTACATTTACAAGAAAGAAAATCCAGAAAAGATGCAGTCAGTGGTTCACAAAATTTTAACAAAAAATTATTTTTTTTTGGAAATTTTCAAAGTAAAATAACTCCGTTATTTTGGCCTTATTTGAAAAACGATAAAGAGAAAATATGTTTCTTTTATCGAGATCTACCACCACTTAAAATACTTGCATTTATTTCTACGACACCCTGTATATAAAAAGTATCTTTTTATATTCTATTACCATCGGCATCGTCTACAGGTAAGGATATACCTATTTGTAAGTTTAAATTATAGAATATCTGTTGATATCTGTAAGTATACAGATAAATTTAGAATAGCTGTAAAAGGTGTGACTATTATAGAAATTCTTTCTACTTCCTACTTTTACTTTTGTTGAAAAAAAAATAATAATTTTAGTTAATAAAAAAAATTAAATAAATTTCTGAAACTCATATATTTAATCGATTTTTATTACGAATGGCGTTTCTTTCTCGCTGTAAACAGCCGAAAACCAATAATTTAAATAATGTATAATTTTAAATTATAAATATTTAGTATTTCAACTGAAAACAAACAAACTATCTCGTTTCCCCTTGTTTTGAGTTTTATTGGAAATTAATTACTAAGTTTATAAAATAAGCTAGCCGGCTGCCTGATGTTTTAAAATAAAAACAATAAACAAAAAATAGTAAATAAAATAGATGTGTTTCCTCATAAAAATAAAAGTATTGTTTTCCAAAATAATATTTTATTACTCTAAACATACGTTTCGCTAACCGTGTTAGCATCATCAGGAGATAATTGAAACGCATTTTAATGTTCAATCATATTATGTTGAATAGTTGTTGAACTAAGTTAAAAGCCAGTATTTGAGACGGTTTTATAGAGGTTAGTTCTCCATCTTCGATATCCATCGTACCAAAGTTTATGGTTGTGGTCTCGGCGCACTCAGTGGGGAGGTGTTCTGGTGTTTCCCCATTTTTCTTACAGAATCTGCATTCGCCGTTGTTTCTGAGCTTGAATCTACTGAGGGGTTCATTGAGGAGATAGTGCTCTGTTGTTATACAGATATAAACCGGATTTGGTGTAAGTATTAGATACTTATTTCCAACTAACGCCTATTGCTGCCTTCCCGTTACCCTCCTACGCCACACGCCTCGATTTAGTGCGTCATTATCAGCTTCTAGGTTACGAGCTTCCATTGCTTCCTTAACCGTTCCGGGATTTTCTAGGTTGCCTCTCTTTTTCCTACCCTGGGGAACTCATTGAAAAACTTTATTTGGCCACCTGTTCTCCGGCATACGCAGAACATGTCCAAACCATTCGATTCGATTTTTCGATTCGATATAGTACAGTTTATAACGTTTCCTCCGATCAATTCATGATACGCCTGACCTCGATGTTTGTCTTTTTTTTTCATCCTAGATATACCTGCGCTTCTTCTAAGGTAGTCCATTTCAACAACTTGGATTTTGCGCTTCGTATCTGCATTCAGAGTCCATAGCTTGATAGCTCTGAACCATAGCAAAGAACTGACTCCACCAATGTTCGTCCAAGTCGCTTTTTATTTGTGCAGACCAGTTTCGGTCCCACCAGAGACTATTAAGACATCCAATAACTTGTTTGCTCTTCTGAATTCGGGTTTGAATTTTCTTCTTTGCCCAAACCCCGAGGGGTAAACCGCTGCTCGAATCGTGTACACCAAATGGAATTTTTTCTCAAAAATTCCAAAAAATTCCAAAAAATCCCAAAAATTCCCAAAAATTCCAAAAAATTCCAACTCCGTGTACACCAAATTCCATAGCGAATTACCCCTCGCCAAACCCTCGTTGTTGATTGTTGATAGTAGCATCCAGGTATTTAAATTGTGTACTTGTTGAATCTGGACGTTATCATCATTGAAGACTTCAAAACAAGCGTTGGAATTGACAGCTAAATATTCCATTTTTTTAGACTAACTTGAAGTCCCCTTAGATTCTTCCTTAAATCAAGAAAAACTTTGTTTTTGCTCGGTGGTAAGTCTTAAGAAATGTCTTCGAGTATCTTAGACCGTTGCAGGTTGCAGGTTACGGATGGAGACTTCCAGGTAGTTCTGCTTTAAGCTGGTTTCCACTTGGGAAGCAGAACGGTTCTGATCCAGTTAGTGGAATATTCGCTCCTTTTCTAGCTTGAGCGTTTGCTTTTTCATAACCGTCTATACTTTGGTGTACTGAGATGGCACCCAGAGTAGAACAACTTTATTTTTGGCCTAATTGAGAGTTACCTGTTACCTGCTATCTGATAATATTTTCTTTATTCTCTATGTTTTTGCTTCTGACGAAGAAGTTTAAGAAGTATAAGAGATATACCTTCTGAAAGGTTAACCATTATTTCATTCTTTAAGCAAATTTGTCTTACAAGAAGTAAAAATCCACTGACAAATTGCTTTTTTGTAATTAGCCCCCATGATGGTAGTCACAGTATAAACATGATGCATATAAACGATTCTTTCTATTAACCATGATAATAGATTCCTTTTAAAAAAGCGTTCTTTTAGATAATAAAAATATTATATGGAATATTCTTTCCTAGAATTTCAAATTGCTAAAGTGCCGTATAGAAATACTTTCTAGAATTTTTGCAAGGCGGCACTAAGCTAGGTACTATTTTTAATAGAACACCTGATGGGAAAACGTTGAAGATGTACTTTGGGTTGTTGAACTTCTGCATAAGCATTTTTTTTCATTTGATTCGCGTAAATTAGTTAGTGAACTGAAATGACCCCAGCTGGTCGTGAATTCATTAAATATAATGAGTACACAATGGGTAATTTTTGGCGTTTTAATATAGAAAATGCATATTACAGAAAAATATAAGTAAAAATAATTAGAATTTTAATTTTAATTAGATTTATTTCTAAATAAAAATTTTCCGAATATAATTTAAATAATTTTTATTTTATGATAGTCATAATATACATATAGAATCTATGTTCTATATGTAATGGGTCAAGTTTCAAGTTGCGTTTACACCTGTTCCCGTTAAGTTAAGTTAAGCGACGGTGGGTGAGTTAAGAGTTCGGAAGGGTGGTGAAAACTCCGTCGTACCATTATATTTGTACCATATTATTATACTGGATTGATATATCTTTTAGTTATTTAATCTAAAGTAAAATTTATTATTTATTCAGAATTCAGTAGAAGCGAGATATCTCACTTGCTTTGTCTGACCAACGAGTCAGAGAATACCAAAGAATATAGCAAGGAGTAAGGAGGAAACTTGTATAGACGATATCCTAAAAATGAGACAAAATACAATTTACCAGTGAAGTAAAGTGACAGGAAAACTGTCATTGTCGTGGAACCTCTCGATGGACAAACTTTACTTGATAATGCTAGAAAATGCCAAGGTATTTTTTTATGGCTAAATTTGAAAAATAAAGTAGTAAACTTTTTAGACTTTTCACAATTCATTTCTTTTAAAAAAATCATCTTACAACAGAATTATCAACTCTCTTCTATTTTCCAAGTTTTTCAAATTCATTTTTATGCAGTTCGTTTTACATTATCTATATCTATATAGTGAGAAAGTATGTCCAACGAGACGACCCATGAAAGCCATGACAGTGTCTGCCATTTTAATTCACAGGTGAATTGTACAATACGATCGAGAAAAAGCGCCAGAGATGGCTCGGAAATGAAGGTCGCTATCATTTTATATGGAAAATTGTATAGGAAAGTGTATTTCCAAGCCAACTGTACGCCGTTTTTTCGATCATACGGTATTTTTATCATCTTTTGAATGCCACCTGTTGAAATCTGTTCTGGCTAGTTGGACAGACTAATTACTGTCATTGATTACAAATTAAAAATATTAGTTAGAGCTTCTATTCTCTATGTTGACTTATTGGTCAGAGCATTAAACAATACTTGATGTAAAATAAATTTAGAAAAGAAAAAAATGCGTTTGTAAACGTGCCCTTTCCATATTAATAAACATTTTTTTGGGCATTATTTTATTAGATAGGAGGGCAACGGCTCAGCTACGTCGAAACACCGGTTCCCATTAGAACACCGAAGTTAAGCGACGTAAGGCGATACTAGTGGATGGACGGGTGACCGGTTCGAAACTCTGTATCGTGCTGTTGTCCAATAAAAGGCAAAAGTGTAAAATCTTTTGACACACACTGCTCATTCCCGCCGGTTCGAGGCCGGATGAGATCGGATATCTCGTGAGTAAGAGTCGATTTAGGCAAGTCGGTAGGCTATTGATCATGATATGGCCGAGGACCGCGGTTCGGATTCCGCGTAAACAAAGTAGGCCCCGTCAAATCTTTTTACTTTATTAGATAGGTACATTGATTGCTATCTATTTTTTAAATGGGTGCGTAAATACTAAATAGCTCATTACGATATGGTTGAAACCAAGGTGGTAAAGTTTTAAATCAACTGATGCTGCGTTAAGGTATCCAAAACAAAAAAAAGTATAAAGTGTGGCATATCATTGTATTCAGGAGAGCGAGTTCTTTCAAAACCTGAAATAAAAAATGCAGGTCCGTATTTAAAAAAATTAAGTTGGTCTCTGTATCTCACAAATTGTCAGCTAATTTGAAAATCTAAAAATACTATTAGATAGTCCTAATAAAGTGGCTATGAGAATGTGTAATTAGTTTTTTGATTTTCTATAAAATAACGACAGGAATAAATAAAATTAATTTTCAAAAAAATCAGTTTTTCCAAAAACTCAGCAATCCTTGAAATTTTTAAATCTTTTTTGATGGCATCTTGGTGAAGATCCCAATACGGCAGCTTTGTCCCAATTTAACCAGGTTCGTATCTATTACGGTTACCGAGATACCAATGCTCGTACCTCGATACCTAATTTGTAGCACCCTGTATAGGTATTGATGTTTTTAAAAAATCAATATTTTTCAACCGTACTTGACGAGACAATATGTATTTATTGTAGGTACATGCGAAAATAAAATTCAACTGAAAATGGTCACTTGACTTTGTCAAAATCAAAACTTACCCAGTTTTTCCTTGTTAAATTTATATGCATCTATATATCTATTTAAGATAAAACGATGACATTTCATTCAAAATGTTTTTTGAAATAATCTCAACAATTGGATCACTTTTAGACAATATCTACCAAATTAATTAACAACTTACCGATGTCAGAATGTGTGGATGGATATTATTGTTATCAGGACGGTCGGTAAAGTTCAGCGCCACCGGTAATTCGTTCATTTTGACTCGTCGAAACTCAAAACAATCTCGGAAATTTTGAAAAATCACTGTCACCACAACCGACAACGACTCACATAAATCACGCCCGCCTCAAAACCACGGAAAAAATGATAAAACAAATTGTTTATTTACGCGTCGTCGCCAACTTCGATCCTTTCGAAACAAAACAAAAATACAATTATTACTATTCCCGCTTGATTTATACGACGACGGCACACTATGATGGCGAGGTGGCAAAGCTGTCACCGTGTTTACATAGTGAAGCTTTTTCCAAGTCTAAACACAGTCAGCCAGCCAATTTTTTCCTTTGCCTCGCGTATCGTTTTCTTTTCTTCTCTCTTTTTCGAACGGTTTCGGTTAGCGAATTGACGTTGCGAGCGCCGAGCGCCAGATTAGCTACGGCACGGCGGGACGCCGCTCGCGTTCGTTACGCCACGGTCACGTGACGACGGGGACGGGTTTAGCGCGACGTTCGGCGTCGGTGGAGTCCAAAGTCCCGCCTTTGGCGCCGCCTATCGGGGATTTTATCCCGCCAAGTGGCGGGCGCGCGCGGATCTGGCGGAGGGTCGAGCGGGCTGTTAAGGTAAGCGCGCATTTGTTCGCACCGGACGCAGCGGACGCATCGGACGAATCGCAATATATTTGTTATCATCGCATATTATATTCGGATTTTCTTGCCGCATTTTCATTTTAGTGCAATCCTCGAAGCGGGCTAATACGAAATTTCTGTTTTTCACGTTCGCTTCCGAAATTTAAAATGAGTAGTAGTTCTGATGAAGAATTATTTGCAATTGCATGTGCATTTGAAGAGGAAGAGCAAAGGAACAAGAAAAAAAAACGAATTTGGGTCCATATGTATGAAGAGGAAATTGTTTGGAGAATTTCATACCTTGTTTGATGACTTGATATGAGATGAAGCAAAATGTTTCCAATAGAAACATTTAGAGACGACAATCACATTCTGCAAGTCGATTCCTGTTTACATCGCGCATTTGATCGAATTTACAAATGACGTCATCCGCACGCATCGTATATACGGATTTAATTCTTTTCTAATTATTCTGAACGGATTTCCGTGTCTACGATGCGTCCGATACGTATGTATATGCGTTATGTCATTTAAAATAAAGCAAATAATAATTTTCATCCGTTCCGTGTGTCCGATACGTCCGTCCGATGCGAATAAATGTGCGCTTACCTTTAGGGGACAGCGGCGGCGTTAATTAGTTTGGTATCCTTATAAAAATCTCTTCAAAAATGCCCATTTTAAATACACAAACAGTTATTATACTTTCCCTGTTCAACAAGAGGATCGTATGGGATCACCGCGACCTTATAGATCTATAGGCTTGGTGCCTTAGTGCATTCCAGTTGATTTCAACAAATTCCGACCGCACCGCTTCAACGGCAAAAATTAGAAGTTATCAGTACTTATTTCACGCCGCCGCGCCGTTATGTTGATCGCATTAAAATAATATTGAAATCGTGACTTTGTGATAATATTTAGGTATTTTAGTGTTTTGCTAGTACAGTTATTGATACTATCATACTATAAAACACTCATCAGGTACGAGGTTTGTGTGATGTAACGCTGTTTCGGGTAGCAAAAAATAAGGGAAAAAGAATTCGACCTAGGCGTCGTGTTGTGTTGTGACAATTTCAAATGTTAATAAAATTGCCGAAAAAATGTTAACGCGTAATCAGGGCGTTGATGGGTGCAATAACATTCAATAATTCAACTTACCCGGATATTCAACTCTCCCGAAACAACATTTTATAGCTTCATAGTTTCTCACACCGATTTGATCAAAGGCAAAAATGAATTCAAGCGGTTCGACGAAACAAGTGAGTAAACAAATTGCTCGTTACATAATCAAAAGTTTAAATAGACATATACTATGATGAGAGGGTAAAATATAATTTGCAATATTAATGGTATACTTTTTTTAATCAACTAGTGATTAAATGTTTTATGAACATCTTTTAAAATAATAATTACAATTATGTACCTTTAAAAAATTTTGTTATAGCCGGAATAGCCCCAATTATGCCCCACTAGCAAAACCGGTGATTAAAACTATGCTCGCTACCGTAAGTTGAACTCATCTAAAAAGTTTTTTTTAACTGGAATAATAAATTAAAAAGTAAGTTAGACCTTCTGAAGATATCAAAACAGGATTTACTTTTTTATTTTTATTTTTAGAATTTTCACAAATTATACTACCTAACACTTTTAGAATAATTAAATAATAAATTTTTCGTATACCCGCTATTTAAACCCGTGTATTTGTAAGTACTAGTTGTTTACAATATTCTCCGATGGTGGCAGCACCGGCGGAGAATGCACCGAGCCTATTGTGGCTGTTTTCCCTTTCTTGAGTTAAAAGTTATCATACAGTCTCAGGGCTTTCAAAAAGCCAGTATCTGAGACGGTTTTACAGAGGTTAGTTCTCCATCTCCGATATCAGTCGTACCAAAGTTTATTGCAGGAATGGTTGCCGTCTCCGCGCACTCATTGAGGTTGTGAGAATTTTTTTTTGTATTAATAAAAATAAATAATTTTGTAATTAATATAAAAATTTAAATATATTCCGAATAGGAAGGCATTTTTAAATGATGTGAAACAAAAAGATGGCTAACGTCTATACTCGTTCTATATAGACGAATCATGCCAAACCAAACTTCCAAAACGATCCAAACCAAACCAAACCAAACCTGTAGCACCTTTATAAAATAAAAGGCTCAAAAGGTTTGTTACCTGCGGATTGGTGTTCTGCTCTCTGATTCGTTTAGAATGAAGAAAACTGATACTTATCTTTCTTCAGCGTATTATTACCATTCTGATCATTTTATAATATCTCCCTAATCATTTGTAATAGCCTCACAAAGACCCTTGGCCATCGCCATCCCTTATGATATCCAGGACTGATGTCAACGCTGCCAATCGATTTTTTAGAAAAGAAATTATAACACAGATGTTTTCAAAAAATTACATAAATTTATGTGAGAACTAGGTATATTATTGTAAAGGACTTAGGATATTTTTATGTCTTACCCTTCTGTAAATATCAAAAATAGATGCAGCAACACAAAATATACACAAAAACAACGCTTCAGTTGCAGTTAGAATAAAATTACTTTAACATGAATAGTATGCTACATGCGAATATGAAATCGATGAATGGCTTATTAATGATTTTGCAAAAAAATAGAATAAAGGACAAATTGTTCCCACGGGAGAACTTGCACAATCCAAATATTTTATAGATATTGAGTGAAAAAAATAAGGAGCATGGTCAGCTATAAAATTATCATAAAGCACCTAAAAAGCTTCCTTATTATATTATATCTATTCACTTATGTAAAATTGACTGTTACCTGATATGCGTACTTCGATACTTATCAGATAACTGTATATTACAAACTTGCCAACACTATAGTACAACAAAATTAGATCCAAATAAACATAAATTGATCTCATTTTAAACTAATTATTTTATTTTGTCCTATCCGTCACATTTTGTTTGTTACAGTTTTTATAAAACATATCTATAAGGTTCGACACGTGTCGACATTTTGAATATAGTGTGTTGTCTACAACTTCCCGATTTGATAATAATATTTTGTATCAATATGAAACCTTGAGTTGATTTTTAAAATTTATCTAGGACCTATTTTGATCAAGAAAATTGTCAAAAACATATTTTTTGGTGAAATTATATATTTATCATCACGACAGTGCTAGTAAGAAAGATGCCATTGCAAGAAAAAATTCTTCAGAAATTAAAATTAGAGTTTTACAAACAAAAATATATTTTTCTCTTTGAGCGAAGAAATTATTTCGATAAAAAATATTTCAGTACCTAACACAGTAGCTGTTTGTTGTTTTAATTTAAAAGTACCTGTATTGTTTTTTTTTCTGTAATTTTTAGATAGGTATCCATCTGTCAAAATAATTTATATTCTCCTATTTAATACTATAGAATGACTTTGGCAATATTATATTTTTTATTTTAGGTTTTTCAATATTCCAGGGATAAATAATTTTTTAACAAACACTTTTTAAAGAACAGCCAATGATATTGGCTGTTTAAAAATTGTAAAATATATTGATTTTACAATGTTACGATATGGGACGCTACTGGATTAGGGCATCAAGGCATACGTGATTATTAACGTAAACATAGAACGTTTTTCATTGTAAATTTTCGATCGGGCAATTGTATTTTATAATAACTCTTATTAGTTTTGTTTATTATTGATACGTCTATTAAATACTTGAAATAAGTAAGTAGCACAGGTATATAGCACTGAAATTTAGCAAAATTGACAAAAGATTTATTCCATAATCAATAAAATTCCAAAAGTCACGATTAGTCATGGTTTATTACTCTTGACAATATCGCAATAAAAACACACTTGTAAATTACAGTATCTGTTGAGTTTTTTTTTGCAAAAAGGTGCAAATATCGAAAACTGTCAAAGCTACTTGCTTTTTTAAGCCCAAAAAATAGTTTATTACATATAAGGTAGGTTTATATAAGATGATTTTTAAATGGTGTAGGTATATTTTCTCCATTTTTAGCAACAACAATTTGCAATATATAAAAATACAGACATATATCTCTAAATATAAAATTTAGATCTTTCAATAATTTTAAGAATCTATTACTAGTCTAGAGGTACAAGTTGATAATTCGTATTGACCGTCTTTTATTCCTACCCGTATTTCTCAGTGATGTTACTGTGCAGTAATTAATTCGTTGCAGCTAAAATAGCCACACGTTAGTGAGTACACCGAATACGCCAATACGTAGAGATAAACCCACCTCTGTATTAATCTCTGGGCGGATACGTTAATGAAAGTTCCGCCTTTTAGGATAATCCATAACCTGTTTCAGTTTTCATGAGTAATGCCGAGATTACTGATAAAATTGGTAAAAGATAAACCGGCCTCGAATTTTCAATCTTATAACTTATAAAATTTTGAGTCAGCTAGCTTACAAGAAGTCCTTAAATGAAATATTTTAAAAAATCCCATTATAAACGTGAGCGACAATTCGAAAATATAAAAATACTCGGGACTTTGGCGCCATCTGTTGACTAGTAGCTTGATCATGAAGTACGGTTTATGTGTTTATAGCTATATTTATATAATCGAAATACTGAATTAGAAAATATAGGAGTTATTTGCGTAATCTGTGGTCTAAGTAAATATTTTCTGCTTCTGTAACCTCAAACCCAAAACCTCAATTTTTATTTTTTTATAATGAGAATAAAATCAACAAATTCGATTCAAAAATGGTATATTTAACTCGTATAATACTCGAAAAAATAAAGAAACGTACAAGAAGATATTTGAAAGAAGGCTTTAGAGATTCTCTACGCATTTTCGTGTCCGGAGGTGCCGGTGGAAATGGGCTTCCCAAGTAGTATTTTTTTTTAGAAAATTGTTTATATTTTGTTAATTTTTAATTGTTAGATTTGGAGGGGCCGGCGGAAAAGGTGGCGACGTTATTGTAGAAGCCAAAGAGGGTATCACTTTAGATACAGTTTTCAAATCCAATGTCTCAAAAAGATTTCTGGCCAAACCAGGAAAACACGCTTCACATAACTTTATCCTTGGACCACCAGGAGAAGACGTAACATTTGATGTGCCTGTCGGTGTTACTGTATACACAGAACTTGGAAAGAAATTAGGTATAATTAAGGCTTTCTTACTATATCACTGGTATTAGAATAATTGTTATTTGTAGGTGAATTAAATCAAGAAGGTGAAAAGTTAGTTATTGCCAAAGGTGGAACAGGAGGACATGCAAAAAATGGTTTCTTAGGAACCAGAGGTCAGGTGTATCACATTAGACTGGATCTTAAATTAATTGCTGATGTTGGTTTAGTGGGATTTCCTAATGCTGGAAAGAGTACACTATTAAAAGCTATTTCAGATGCCAAACCTAAAATTGCAAGTTATCCATGTATGCTTATACTTACATATTTATTTTTGATTTTTAATTCTTAATATTTTTTTATCAGTTACTACAATAAAACCAAATCTTGGTGTCATAAATTATAATGATCTTAGGCAAATATCGATAGCAGATTTGCCTGGTTTAATTGAGGGAGCTTATAGAAACAGAGGCATGGGACATGAGTTTTTAAAACACGTAGAAAGGACAAAATTACTGCTTATGATTGTTGATATAAATGGTTTTCAGTTAAATCATCAGTATCCACATAGAAGTTGTTTAGAAACCATAATGCTCTTAACAAAGGTATGTTGGAATTAAATTTTATACAGACTATTGTCAGTTATTAATATCTTTAGGAATTGGAATTGTATAATGAGGAACTCCTAGATAAACCTTCTATGTTATTAATTAATAAGATGGATTCTGAGGGTGCAGAACATTTGTTTAACAACATTAAAGGGCAATTAAAAGAATTAAATAGTCAGTATCTATTTTTTCATTATTAATTATATTCTTAAAGTCCCATATTTTAGATTTCATATCCCAATATGAAGAAAATATGAGACCCTCTAGGTTATTAACATTCTCACACATAATCCCAATATCAGCTAAAGAAGATCGAAGTGATATTGAGCTTGTTAAGAATAAGTTAAGGACTTTGTTAGATGTAGTAAGTGAAAATGAACAGTTAGAAAATAACGAAAGTTATGATTTATATGGAGAAGTTACCAAACCACTTAAGGAAAGAGGGCCTAAGTTAATTTGAAAAAATAAAACTTGTATATATTCTATTTTTTATTTATAATAATAAAATCTATTTAATTTTTTATTAAAACATTTTCTTCTTCGTCTATATTTAATTTTGATTTATATAATTTAGAAAGTCTCACCCAGTTACAACTTATATTTTCATTAACAACATCTTCTATTAATCTTTTTCCCAAAGGAGAAGATTTTTCTATTTCAATGTTGTCAAATTCAGTATAAATGCCTATGCCAGCCTTCCACCTATAATTTAAAATGTAGTTGACATGCAAACATACTTTACAAAAAAGATTTACCTTTCTACTCCATTCCAAGCAATCATAATACCATTGTCTGTACATAATTTTGGGGGTGGCCTAACTAATTTATAATTCAAATTATCGCATACAATTTTCAGTGCTTCAGCTATAAAATTATTACATGCTACACCACCTGAGACAACCTTAAAAATATATAGAATGTATTATTTTCTTAAATTATATTGTTGTATATAAATTACCAGAGTTTGTTTATCAGGAGGAATAAGATTCTTTTTAGCTACGTATTCTATCCCTCTTTGTACTCTGTGACATAAATGTCTGGTAGTAACCAAAAGAAACGATGCACATAGATTTTTGTAATCAGGTAGAACAGCATCAGGTGGTAAATCTGTAAATATAAAATTGATTTAGATTAAAAACTTTATATTTTTTAACACTTTACCATATTTTCTTTCTTCTCTAAAGAGATGGTGTAGACAAACATTTTTTACACCAGAAAAACTAAAATTGCAATCTTTATATTTTATCATCGGAATGTTAAATCTAAATTGTAAAGGATTAGTTGCTTGAGATGCTGCTAACTCTATTGCTTGTCCCCCAGAAAGGGTTGAGTATTCAGGTAGGTTAGTAAGTTTCAACCTTCTTGATATCTAAAAATCATCATTATATACCTATATTGGTTTATTATTTTAATTTACTTTGTCAAAAGCTTCTCCTGGAGCATCGTCTATACTCTCCCCTAATAACAGAAAACTATCCACATTTTCAACTACTGATAAAAGACAATGACCACCACTAATTAGTAAAACTAAAAATGGAAATTCTATACTCCTATCAAACATTCTTGCTGTTAAAGCATGGGCTTCCATATGATGTATTGGAATAAACGGTTTACTATACTTTTTACAGAGATATTTTCCATATTTTGTCCCAATAAGTAAAGATAGGGGCAATCCTGTAAAGATAAAGCTTTACTTATTTAATCCGATATTACATAAAGGTGATATTACCAGGTCTAACAGTTGCTGCTATAGCATCTATTTGATTTATTGATAAATTAGCTGCGTCTAGAGCATCCTGAACTACTTTTTCTATGGTATGTCTATGTAAAGATTCAGCCAAAGGAGGTATAATACCACCATTTCTATATAAATAGTTTGTAATTATTCTCAGTAATAACACCTCTACATCAGATTTACCGTAAATGAGTTAAATGTTGAGAATGTAAAGCTTCTCCAAGTATTTTCCCTTCGGTATCGACAATACCGCAACCAGTATCGTCGCAGGAAGTTTCTATACCCAAAATTATGCCTGGTTTAGAACTCTTATATCTCTTAATAGATCTGTTTAGAGTTCTATTCAATAATCGAGTAAAATAATTACTTTTATTTATTAAAAACATTTTTAAACTAAAAATAATTATAGGGTTAAGTCAGAAAATTCTTCTTTTTTTATTAGTTTTACGGCCTAAGCTGCCAGGGCTATACGGTCGATGGTTAGAAAATTACATTTCTCTTCTTTTCATAATGTTGTCCAATAGTCACCTACACGACAAACAGTTTGGAATAAATAATAAATAAATTCTTTAATCATATACAATATTTATTTATATATGATTCGGATTTATTGTTACGTGTAAATATTACATTGTGTAAAAAATTCTTTTATTACACACTCATCCCTGACCAAACCAAAAGTGAAAAAAATATTTTTTGTTTGATTTGACTGGATTTAGACTATTTTTTCTGGGGGTATTTGTTATGGTATTTTTTTAAAGCAAAAAAAGTAATGCCATAGGCGTGTCGGTGATTTTACTTTGTTACAGGAATTTTAATTATTTCTGCAGGAATATTCCCTGGCAGGAATTAATGGAATTACTAGTTTGAGAAAAAATCAATATATATTTTTTAATTAAAATAGTTTTATTTAATATGTTATACAAAATACTAAACTAATTAACATACATAATAAAATAAGCGTTATTATTACAAAATATTTTGAAAATAAATTAATCTTAAATTAAAAACAGTGATTAAAAGATAAAAACAATTATTTAACGTCTTCTAGACATGTAAAAGGCACAATTATTTTGTTCACTTTAAGAACTTTACCAAACAATTTAATACGTTAGAAATAATGTTTTACAGCACTAATTTACAATTTTCAACGCGCTCGCAGCTACCACTATTTACAGATGTATAAATATTAATAATTAATAAAAGTAACAAAGAAAAACACATTAGTTTCTTTTAAGTATTTGGTACAGGTGCGATAACAAAATCATTGAATAAAAAGACTAAGGTAGGTGTTTAACACAATTTTCATATTCATGCATTGACAACACTTTCTTTTATCAGTAGGGAATATTTCGACAGACGACATCCAAAAATGACCTGTCAGGAAATGCCCGGTAGGACAAACTCAAGGGGCACACTATAGTAAATATATACACTGTCGAATGAGTAAATACATGACAGTGACAGTTGTCATTTTTCCATGCTGAGGATACCCTGGACTGTTCCACAGAACAAAGATCTGTGGATCTCAATTACGCTCCTTCCTTGGTATTCTTATTTAATGAATAAAATAAATAACTCCTAAAGAATAAAGTTTCTCCGTAAGTCATTTGTCACAATCCTAATCAAACTTATGAGTAATCAATGGAAACCGCACGATTCTCAGCTGCTTTCCATAGTCGCACAAAACCGCGTCCCTTAACAGAATCAGTTGATTAATAAACACAAAAGGATCCCTACCCAACGTAATGTTTCTGACGCATTCACCGTTGCGCACGTCCCATATGATCAAGCCACCGTTTCTGCCGGTGGCCGCCAAGTGTGGGGCCAGCATTAGCACGTGATTGGAGAAGACCTGGCCCACCAATATGGTGTTGAGGATGTGGCCCTGGAACCGTTCCCAAACGCACAGCCTCTCGTCTATTCCTAGTGAGATTACGTAGCTCGCCGAATAAGTTATGGAAATGATGCAGCCGTCGTGCGCTTGGATGCTGTACATACACGTCCCTGAAAAAAAGAAGTTTAATACCTAAAACGGAAAGTAAATAACGATTTAAGCCCCCTCTGCGCATATCGTATTACCTGTCAGGTAAGATGGATTAAAAACTAATGTATACATTGGAAGTTTTACCTGCGAAAAGAGAAGGAGGGGTAGACCGAGCAACAGATAGAAAAAGGATGTAGAAGAGGACTTGAGAAGGATAAGAGTGGATGGGCGGAGAATAAAGGCGAAAGATAGAAACAAATGGAGAAAGATAACCAATCAAGCCATGAGCCTTTTAGGCTTTTAGAGCTATTATATTACTTATATTTTTTCAGTGCAGGTAGAATGACAGTTTTGTTGAGCGTATTACTTCTATCTCCTAAACAAAGAAGAACTTATGTTCTCAAACCATACCAATTCGATATTCTCTCCTTCAGTACTGGAACATAAATCCTCTCACAGCTTAGATGGGAAGGCCGCAGTATAGTCTACTTAAAACGTTTTGACTGAACATGGACTGAACAGATAAGACTGACAGGTAAAACTTTAAGTGTAGATGGGGCAATATAAAAGAGATAAATATACAGGATGTCCCAAATTCGAAGGTCACATTGGGATCTCGGAAATGTTAAGAAAGAGGTTAAAATTATAGTAAACTTTGATAATTTAAAATTTAAAAAAATACAAATACTTCCGAATATATTCGGTAAATAAAAACTGAAATATTGTAAAAGCGATATTATTTTTCGTTGCTATATTTGAAGAAATATTTTAAAATAACTGCTGGTATTATAAAAGGTAGAGGGAATTACGGCATCTTAATTCCCGTTAACATAAGCTTATATTAATTCAGCAAGAAATAAAATTATTTTCTACGTACCTGAAAGTAGGTCCCAAACACATAACATGCCGTCTTGCGATCCGCTTCCGGCCGTTGCCGGACACACCCTATCGATAAACAGACAGGTGATAGGGCCGCAGTGACCGTGCAACGTGTACACGGGGTCGCCATTGTCCACCCTGTACACTTTCAGGGTGTGATCCTGGCTGCCAGTCACTATTCTCCCTCCTTCGCAATCGAGGCACGTTATAGGCTGTTGATGTGCCTTTACGCTCAGTAGCTTGAAGCACTTCAAGTCTTCCTCGGAATCGTTCTGAAATAAATATCGAATAGAATTAGGTAATATCGCCATTGAAACAGAGAGTCATAGCAGAGATAAATGAAACAAGTTTAGATTGGAAAGTGTCCATAAGGACAATGTAAATACTATTTGGCGCTATTCTTGCAACGGTCGCGACCCAAAGCTTTTGATAATTTCGGAGCGGTTCGGCTTTTTCTGGAATTACGTCGCCAAATATTATTTATTCATATTTATTATTATTTTCTTTTATTTTTTTAAATAAAATACAGTGTCTTGCATATAAGAAACTTTATTTTATATACGGACATGTATGAAAATCAACGTTATGCCACGATCCACGATGGTTTTTGCAGTTCACAGTTCACACAGCTTTTTAAGTTTTTAATGCCACTTTTTCACAATTATCACGGGTTTAACCCGTGATAATTGACATAACACCTGCAAATTTAAATTAAACTCGCAAGATAGCAATAATTACTTTGAAAATAGACGGTTTAAACACTTTTCGGTATTTTTTCAATTTTATAATTATTATTAATTTCAATATACAGATTGTTAACTGGACTGTTACTTATTGGGGTTACAGAATGGCAACACTGCCTACATTCCAAATGAGTACCAAGCTGCCGACTCGTCTCGTCGCATCGTCTCTCGACGAGCGGGCCGAGGTTGCTATATTTCAACCATAAAGCTCTTGCCGCGAGTAATAAACAAATTAATAACCTGTATATAGGAACCTTCACTTTTCGGTATTTTTTCAATGAAGGCGGTTTAAATTTTGAAAGATTATATAATTTTTGAAGCTTCTGACCGTTTGCGGTTTTTTTACCAACCGCTATAGCAGCGCCGTACAACGTATGGGACTCAAAACAATTATACGCTTTACCGGGAAGCCGAGCATTCCAATCTAAATTTAGTTCCTTTATCTATGAGTCATAGATAATAAAAAATACAGATCAGTAGGTACTCTATTTCTTGCCAATTTGTACAAAACTAGCGCCCCCTAAAACGAAAAGTCAAACTAGAACGATTCTACTTTTATCCGCCGAAAATAGTTCTCTAGAAAAAAGTTAGTTATTCCAAAAGGAATAACAAAAAAAAAATCATTGTGACATTCGACAACTGTCACAATTATGCGACAGATGTCACATCACATGACGTAATATTATTTTTGTGACCACAAATTATAGAAAAATCGATAAAAAAGGCTTTATGGTGATAGTCACGTGACAAAATTAAGAATATAGTGTCTTTTTTTTATTTTTACTTTTTTAAGAATTACCGATTATTAAGAATTAAATTATTATTAGTTAAATTAATTCAAAAATTATATTTTTTAATTAATTTTCAGAATAATTTATTAATTATTATATAATTTAAAAGTAACCGTGGCAACATTAAACGTGCATTTGTCTATATTTTTATGACGTGCATTTTATTGTTTTTCCTATAGGTAGCAAAATGCTGAAAAAAGTGAAAGGAGAAAATAGGTCAGAATTTTATTTTAGTCTGTTTACGAAGATTCATAAATGTACAGGAACATATAAAAAATATAATTGATTTTACATTTTTCAAAAAAAATTAAAAAAATTGTACACTTTTGTTAAAATCTAAATTATTTTACCTGATTCTTTATATCTCTTTCTGAAATCGATCCCATCGATCCTGTGCGGATATGCGTCCTTCTGTAAGCACAGGTAAAATTCCAATCGACAGGCCTGCCCTGGTTGAATGTTTGCAATTGAAGGAGATCTAAAGAACCACGCACAAATCTAGCTGCGATAATTCTCGAACCCACTATCTTCACGTTGGTAACTCCTGATTGGTTACCATCTTCAAATATACACTGAAATTAAATGTCAACATTTTTATACCTTAATATACTTAATATAAACTACATACATAGTTTTGATTCACACTATTATAGTTATTATAGAAACCTTTACCTTAACTTTAGTACTGGTAGCCTCCCACAACTCAAGCCTACCATCCGCACAACCAATAATAATTAAATTATCCACATAATCCATACACCACACCGAAGACAGCTTGCTATTCGCACTGCCACAGTCGCTGGTTTTCCTACTGGAATTATTCGACTTGTTGCTATCCTGCCGGCTGATCTGTCTTTGCCTACTAGAGCTGGACTGTCCAGCAGCTGCCTCGTTGGACTTGGAATTACTATAATGAAACTTAAACACCCTGTAGAACTCGAAACGCGCGTCGAACGCGTCATCTGACGTTCTAGGTTTGAAGCTGGAGAAGTCGGTGTTTATCCTGTTGGTGAGTTTGGGGAAAACGTCATCAGTTGATGGAGGGGATGCTGACTCGTAATCGGACGGATCGTCGCATTCGTTGACGAATTTGTCGCTTTCGTCTATGAAATAGGATTTGCGGTCTATGACGTTAACTAGTTCTCCCGTACTGTTGTCCCAGATTTTCAGTTGACCGCCTAAACACACGCTGGCTAAATGTACCCCATCAGTTGCTATACATTCAATCTGAAATAAATGGTTTAACATAAGGATCTTTATAATAAAGGAATTAGGCAAAATACTTTTTTGAATATAGCGGACAATGATTGAATCCCAAATGAATTTTGAATTACTATTTTCTATTATAGTCTCTATTTCTTAATGCTTGATAGCACAAGACCCTCATTATAAATGCATTTTGTTGTGTACAGTGTGAAGTGTGACATGGCAAAAAATGGGACCAACGAGAACAATAACCAACGTATACCAATAGGTAATAAAGATATTCTCAGGTATTGACCGCACCAGTGTCGGGTATTAAGGAATTTTGTACTTGTACGTTACTTAATAAGTAAAGTACGTAATTGTACGTCTAGAGATTGGCCTCGTCAAAATTATCATCGATTGCCATTCTCCAGTAGTCTTTGACGACGCCGTTTTTTTTCGATCGTACGACATTTGTTTTTAATTAATGAAGGTGAAAACCAATAACCTAGAGGAGAACCTAAACAAT